>NC_086110.1:70128089-70482255 GCF_963921235.1 Mobula hypostoma | reverse complement strand
CCAAGGCTTGATGGAGAGGCTGACAACTCGTTTTGAGGGGTGCTGGGGTTCATGTTGCATTTGTTCCTGGATTCTAGCTCCTCTTTTTTTTGCTGTTTTTTAGTGGTTTGGTCGAGGCGATCAATTTGGTCTGGTACGCTTCAGTGAAGACTGCTTTGATACAGCTGTTTTCTCTGCCAGCTCAAAATGTTTATTAAATAATCAAAAAGCTAGGAGGTAACCCCACTTCAGTTGTAAAGCCCTGCAGATCATTGGCTCCCCGCCCAAGTCTCCATGGCAACCACTGTCCTACGATAAAAGAAGTTGGCACATACTAAAGTCCAACATCTCTGATTGGAAACTGCAACCTGTGACTTTGAGACTGAGCTGTTAACAACTTTGGCAGATACAAACAAGAGAGACT
This sequence comes from Mobula hypostoma, assembly GCF_963921235.1. NCBI lineage: Eukaryota > Metazoa > Chordata > Chondrichthyes > Myliobatiformes > Myliobatidae > Mobula > Mobula hypostoma. Next base: position 70,481,852 of record NC_086110.1, on the reverse strand, counting down.
GTTATGAAGGAACATTTGGACAGAGGAGCCTGAAATAGAAAGCACAGTGAGAAACAAACTTGAGGCAGAAATTTTCAGAAACGCCCCTAAATCCATCTGTTAAAGCACAAATAATGTACTAACTTTTTTAAGAGACCAGTAAAATGTTTAACACTTTGGAAAAATTTCAAATTATTTCTACTTTCCTCTCCTATCAGATTCCAACGTCTGCAACCCTTTGTGTCTCCATCTATCGTCTCCCAACCTCTGTTGTTATTCTCACTCTCTCTTCCTCTGTCTGCATTTTGCCCCTCCTCGTCTGGATTCTCCTGTCACTTGCCAGCTCTTGCTTCACCCCTTCCCCTCATGTTGAATCCTGTTTCTTTCCCCTCTGTCTTTCAGTCTTGATATGGGGTTTTGACCCAGAATATTGATCACCCCATTCCCCTCAATTGCTACTGACCTGCTGAGTTCATCTGGCAGATTGCTTTTGCTGCAAATCCCAGCATTGGCGTCTCTTGTGTCCCTCAGACTTCTACCTTCATTAGTCTGTCGTCCATACCTAATAAACAAACATCGTTATCAGTCTTGGTTTAGAATTTTTTTTATTAGCCTTTACAGGAACTGAAGTTCCAGATTTCCAATACCCCTTTTGATCTTCTCAGTTATTTGGAGAGAAATCATTAAGATGGAACATGTTTACAATTTACTTTCAAATCCCAAAAGACGAGGCCTCCATGAACAGATTCATGTTGTTACTGCACACCGTGACTGGAGAAATAATTGCCCCACAAGAAGATAATAGATAGAGAGAGACAGAGACAGAGACTGAGAGAGAGAGAGATAACATTTGAAGTTACACATCCATTAATTAAGATAGTATAAGATGATCAGGCTTTTGTCATTGTAAGGAAATTTAACTGAGCCAAAATGTTAAACAAATTATAAAATTAGTAGATGTTATATCCACTGTATTCGCGGAGAGACTTGGCTCTGCTGATACTAATTGCACTTGAGAGAGAGACAGAGAGGGAGTGTGAGACAGAGAGACAGAGAGAGATAGAGAGAGATAACATTTGAAGTTATACGTCCATTAATTAAGATGGTATAAGGTGATCAGAACTTTTAGGTGTTCTAAGGAAAGTTAACTGAACCAAAGCGTTAAATAAATGTAAACAAGCAGATGTTATATGGGGACAGTCTTATGCAGATACCAATCTGACTTGAGAGAGAGAGAGGTTTATGCACAAATACGTAAAATATGCTTGTTTTCCCTGTGGGATACAAATGCCTATTAAATAATACCAGTAGTGGAACAGGGAGGTCAGGCTACTTTCATTGTAAAGCTATGTAGAGCTTCTGTTTTCTGCCAAGGTCTCTATGGTAACCACTATCATAGAATAAAGGAACATAGCAGAGTGCCTATCACTCACAGCTATCCCCCTCTCAATGTATCATAAGGGTGTTATTAAGTAAACTGGAAACATTAATACTTATATCCGATCAATGGAATGAACAATAGCAGTAACTAAATCAGTTTTTTTCTCATTGGTTGGCATCTTCTTACATATTATGAAAGGACTTGGAAATTTACTTATTAACATATTACAGAGCATTCAATATCTTAAACACAGAACTTAGAGCATTATTGCATAGTACAGGCCCTTTGGCCCATCATGTTGTGATAACCTATTAACCAGTTCTAAGATCAATCTGACTCTTCCGTCCTACACGTCCACCATTTTTCTATCATCCATGTGCCTATCTAAGGTTTTCTTAAATGTCCCTAATTTATCTGTTCTACCACCACCCCTGGTAATATGTTCCATGCATTCACCACTCCCTGTGAAAAGAAATTAATTTTGACATTCCCCCCAATACATTCTTCCAATCACATAAAATTAGGAGCCCTGTTATTAGCCATTTCCACCCTGAGAAAGTATTTCTGGTCGACCGCTCGATCTACTTTATACCTTGGACTTTAGATACAACACTGAGCATTATCATCTGCAGAAATTCTCTGATGACTCAGCAATAGTTGGGTGTATAAGCGAAGGATGAGAGAATGAATACAGGGCCCTGGTGGAGGACTTTGTCAAATGGTGCAAGATGAATCATCTGCATTTCAACATCAGTAAGACCAAGGAGAAGGTGATGTACTTTAGGAAGACTAAGCCTCTACTACTCTCTGTTACGATTGATGGTGATAACGTGGATGTGGTGAGGACCTACAAGTAACTGGGGGTGCACCTGGAAGACAGACTTGAATGGAGCATCAACACAGAGGCTGTGTACAAGAAGGGCCTGAGGTGGCTTTACTTCCTGAGGAGTCTGAGGTCCTTTGGAATATGCAGGCCTCTCCTTCACATGTTCTACCAGTCAGTTTTCACCAGTACAATCTTCTATGTGGTGGAGTATTGTGGCAATGGCATCAACATGGGTGATGCCAACAGGCTCAATAAACTGATTAGCATGGCTGGCTCTGTTATAGGAGTCAAACTGGACACACCGGAGGCTGTGGTAGAAGAAAGGATCCTATGGAAAATTCTGGCAGTTCTGGACAGTTTTTGGGATACCGCAAGTCTGTGACTTTATTGATGCTTGCTACACGCTTGAGTGCTCGGTGGAGGGTGGGCGATGATGCTTTTTGCTGGTGGGGGGGTGTTGCCTTGCTGTGGCTTGTGTATGGGGGGGGAGTTGAGAGGGAACTTTGGGGTTCTAACGTTTTGTCTGTCATTCATTCGTTGGGGCACTCTTCTGTTTTCGTGGATGCTTGTGAAGAAAAAGAATTTCAGGATATATATTGTATACATTTTTTGACATTAAATGTACCTTTGAAACTCTCGCGTTCCACCTTGGCTGAACAGTGGAGCACCTTTATTATTAGACTAAGACAAATGTGCTGCTCCAAAGAGTGCTATATGAGGTCATTATTACCCTTGGCTGTTAGCTGGGGGAGTGATAAGACCCTCCAGTTTCAGGTAACTTATTTTTTATTCTTTCTGACTTCTCTTCTAGTTTGTATATATTTGTATATCTGTGCGCTTGTCATGTTATTGTGACACTGTAATCCTTTGGGATTAATAAAGTATCTATCTTTCTACCTATATTGTAGTTTATTTATATGATATTTTATTGAGATATACCACAGATTAGGCCCATCTGGCCTTCCAAGCCATATCACCCATTAACCGCTGATTTAACCCTAGCCTAATAACGGGACAATCTTACAATAACCAATTAACCTACAAACTGGCAGGTCTTTGGACTGTAAGAAGAAACCATAGCAGGCAGAGGAAACCCATGTAGTCACATGGAGAACATACAAACTCATTTCAGACGGTGGTGTGAGTTGAACACAGGCCACTCATACTGCTAACCACTATGTTACCATGCTGCCATTCGCCGTTTTTTTGACTTTGTCATGTTAGGCAAAGATCGCAAGATCCTACATCTACGGACTCCAGAGCCTGCTGGCCATGAAACTAGCAGGCATGAACTTCAGATTGCAGCTCCTGCCATTGATCTCGGCGGCTCCAACACCTCAGGGCATATTCAAAACCTGGACTCCAGCAACGACCATGGACACCTTCACAGCGATTGTGCAACCACCAACTGCGACGCCAGCCTTGAACTCCAGGCCGGGTCTTTATGTGCTGCTGTTGTGACTCCCGTCTCCCCTTCCCCCACCACCACTCCGCAGCCCCGTCTTCCTCAGATCCCACCGTCAATTCCTGGGCCCTCAGAGGCTCCATCTTCCTCTCACCCCAACCCTCCCCTCTCCACTGACACCCCCAGCCTCCCCCCTCCCCCCTCTGATCCCAGCTCTCATCCGTGCCGGGTCTTTACCATCCCCTCCGACCTTCAACTATTGGAGGCAGAATGCTCTGTTCTCAGTAAGGGCCTCACGTTTGTCCCCCTTCGCCCACACCTCAGCGAGTTCCGTGTTCGCCACGATGCGGAACTTTTCTTCCGCCGTCTCCGTCTCCGAGCCTACTTCTTCAGCAAGGACTCTTCCACCCCGACCAATGACCCCTTCTCCCATCTTCAACCCTCCTCTTCAACATGGACACCCCGCTCTGGTCTTCTGCCTGCTCTGGATCTCTTTATCGCTAACTGCCGACAGGACATCAACCGTCTCGACTTCACTGCACCTTGTCCCCATTCCAACCTCACTCCTTCGGAATGCCCCGCTCTCCACTCCCTCCGCACTAATCCTAACATTATTATTAAACCCGCTGATAAGGGGGGGTGCTGTTGTAGTCTGGTGTACTGACCTCGACCTTGCCGAGGCACAGCGACAACTCGCGGATACCTCCTCTTATTTACCCCTCGATCGTGACCCCACTAAGGAGCACCAGGCCATTGTCTCCCACACCATCACCGACTTTATCCGCTCAGGGGATCTCCCATCCACTGCTACCAACCTTATAGTTCCCACACCCCGCACTTCCCGTTTCTACCTCCTACCCAAGATCCACAAACCTGCCTGTCCTGGCCGACCTATTGTCTCAGCTTGCTCCTGCCCCACCAAACTCGTTTCTGCATACCTCGACACAGTTTTATCCCCTCTTGTTCAATCCCTTCTTACCTATGTTTGTGACACTTCTCACGCTCTTAAACTTTTCAATGATTTTAAGTTCCCTGGCCCCCACCGCTTTATTTTCACCATGGATGTCGAGTCCTTATATACTTCCATCCCCCATCAGGAAGGTCCCAAAGCTCTACGCTTCTTTTTGGATTCCAGACCTAATCAGTTCCCCTCTACCACTGCTCTGCTCCGTCTAGCGGAATTAGTCCTTACTCTTAATAATTTCTCCTTTGGCTCCTCCCACTTCCTCCAAACTAAAGGTGTAGCTATGGGCACCCGTATGGGTCCTAGTTATGCCTGCCTTTTTGTTGGCTTTGTGGAACAATCTATGTTCCGTGCCTATTCTGGTATCTGTCCCCCACTTTTCCTTCACTACATCGATGACTGCATTGGCGCTGCTTCCTGCAGGCATGCAGAGCTCATTGACTTTATTAACTTTGCCTCCAACTTTCACCCTGCCCTCAAGTTTACCTGGTCCATTTCCGATACCTCCCTCCCCTTTCTAGATCTTTCTGTCTCTGTCTCTGGAGACAGCTTATCCACTGATGTCTACTATAAGCCTACTGACTCTCACAGCTATCTGGACTATTCCTCTTCTCACCCTGTCTCTTGCAAAAACGCCATCCCCTTCTCGCAATTCCTCCGTCTCCACCGCATCTGCTCTCAGGATGAGGCTTTTCATTCTAGGACGAGGGAGATGTCTTCCTTTTTTAAAGAAAGGGGCTTCCCTTCCTCCACTATCAACTCTGCTCTTAAACGCATCTCCTCCATTTCACGTACATCTGCTCTCACTCCATCCTCCCTCCACCCCACTAGGAATAGGGTTCCCCTGGTCCTCACCTACCACCCCACCAGCCTCCGGGTCCAACATATTATTCTCCGTAACTTCCGCCACCTCCAACGGGATCCCACCACTAAGCACATCTTTCCCTCCCCCTCTCTCTCTGCATTCCGCAGGGATCGCTCCCTACACAACTCCCTTGTCCATTCGTCCCCCCCATCCCTCCCCACAGATCTCCCTCCTGGCACTTATCCGTGTAAGCGGAACAAGTGCTACACATGCCCTTGCACTTCCTCCCTTACCACCATTCAGGGCCCCAAACGGTCCTTCCAGGTGAGGCAACACTTCACCTGTGAGTCGACTGGGGTGATATACTGCATCCGGTGCTCCCGATGTGGCCTTTTATATATTGGTGAGACCCGACGCAGACTGGGAGACCGCTTTGCTGAACATCTACGCTCTGTCCGCCAGAGAAAGCAGGATCTCCCAGTGGCCACACATTTTAATTCCACAACCCATTCCCATTCTGACATGTCTATCCACGGCCTCCTCTACTGTAAAGATGAAGCCACACTCAGGTTGGAGGAACAACACCTTATATTCCGTCTGGGTAGCCTCCAACCTGATGGCATGAACATCGACTTCTCTAACTTCCGCTAATGCCCCACCTCCCCCTCGTACCCCATCTGTTACTTATTTTTTTACACACATTCTTTCTCTCACTCTCCTTTTTCTCCCTTTGTCCCTCTGAATATACCCCTTGCCCATCCTCTGGGTCCCCCTCTCCTTGTCTTTCTCCCCGGACCTCCTGTCCCATGATCCTCTTGTATCCCTTTTGCCAATCACCTGTCCAGCTCTCGGCTCTATCCCTCCCCCTCCTGTCTTCTCCTATCATTTTGGATCTCCCCCTCCCCCTCCAACTTTCAAATCCCTTACTCACTCTTCCTTCAGTTAGTCCTGACGAAGGGTCTCGGCCTGAAACGTCGACTGCACCTCTTCCTAGAGATGCTGCCTGGCCTGCTGTGTTCACCAGCAACTTTTATGTGTGTTGCCAATAAACTGGTCTCACCTTCTTTCAGAGCAGCATCAAGTGTAATTATGATTGTTATAATTTCCAGTTCACAGGTATAAAGGAGGACAAAACAATTGTTACTCTGGATCCAAAGGAGCACAAAAGAAACACAATAAGATAAGGAACACAATAATAATAATTTTAAAAACACAATAAATTTAATGATTGTTACCCAGGAATTCTAGTAGGAAGGAAACCCACCCAAAATTTAAGACTACAGGCAAATTAATGTATTGAGTCATCACGCCATACAGAAAAGAAGGAGGACCTTCATCCCAAATTGTTGGTGTCACCTCATTTGGAAATTTTCCTTTTGGTTCAACTTCATCTTTTATTTCCTCAGAGCTCTCTGAATTTGTTCTTCATTCACTCAAGTACTTTTGGATAGATTGATACATCTTGTGATGTACTCAGACACATCATCAGTGATGTGAACTGGGGTCACAAGGTGTTTCGGGTTTTTCAGCATCAGACACCCTCGCCTGGGTGACTCAGCCAGGGTTGATCAAGCCCCTTCTTATGTCTGAGTAGCATTCTGCCACAGATCCTCCAGATCCACACCGTCCTGAGGCTCTCTCTGCAGCCTGTATGGTGTTCCTGACAGCTTTCCTCCTCTGGAGACCTGAGATGCTGATTCGGCTGTAGGCTCGGCAGAGGGATTGACCAGCAAATCTCTATGGCATACAGTGTGCCCACACGCCTTGTTGCAGCACTCCTCCACCAGGTCTTGGTACTTTGTCTTTTACCTCTAATGGGCCTCCTCCATCCGGTCTTCCCAGGAAATGGTCAGCCCCAACATGACCGCCTGTCGAGATGACTCTGACAGCAACACCATGGTTGAGAAGATGAGCTCAGGGAACCTGAGCTGTTTCCCTAGGTCAATTCTCAATTACCAGTCCTTTGTGTTCTTAGAAATCCGGCAGGTGCCCTGGGTTCAATTTCAGCCTTCTCCCCGCCTTAATAAAAGCAATTACTTGCTTTGGTGGATAATGGTGTTTGTCTTGCACGATGACTGAATACAAGGTGTCTGCTACTGTTTTCAGCACCAGGTCATGGTGGCAACGATAACATCCCTCCCCCAGAGCTTTTGGGCAGCACCTGAGGATGTGCTCTCATGTCCCCTTCCCTCGGTACAGGAAGCATGCCTCGTAAAGCTGAAACTGCTTCAAAGGTAACTGCTGAATCATATAGAAACACAGGAGAGCAGGAATATGAAGCAAAATACAGATGAAGGGTGTCAACGCGATTTGTGAACTTTCCTCTTTGTTGTGGAGGATGACAGGTGGATTGGTAGAGGTGTGCAAGATGATGAGGCACAAATACAGTGGACAGCCGCTGACTTTTTCTCAGGGTGGCAATGGCTAATTCTTCTTCTTCTTGGGCCCTTATGTCCCAGTGGTATACAGGCCTCCTGTCTCCATTGTCCCAAATCAATGGTATAGTTGGAGTTCATTAATATTTGTAATCCATTGCATCCACTATATAGGGGATTGGCCTGTACAGTTTCACCAGAGCCTCACCCAATTCCACCTCTTTACGACAGGGATTTTGAGAGGCAATGGCTAATTAAAGAGGGTATCATTTAAGGTGTCTGGAGGAAAGTCAGATTTTTTTTTACATGGTAGGTGCATGTGTGGGCACGTGGCCAAGGGGCTAAGGCATTGGACTAGCGACCTGAAGGTCGTGAGTTCGAGCCCCAACCTAGGCAACGTGTTGTGTCCTTGAGCAAGGCACTTAATCACGCATTGCTCTGCGACGACACTGGTGCCAAGCTGTATGGGTCCTAATGCCCTTCTGGTCTTCCATACAACCTTGCTCAGGCCTGCGCCCTGGAGAGTGAAGACTTTCCAGGCACAGATCCATGGTCTCGCAAGACTAATGGATGGTAGATGCATAGAATTATTGTCAGGGATAGGATGGGAGAAGAGGCAGATTGGATTTGGAGTAAGCGAGAGGAGGGAAGTTGGAAGCTAGGAGCAGATGGGCAGTGATTTGGCCACCACTGCCAGCCCACCAACTGTAGAGTGTCGTGGTTAAGTGTCGAAACACTCTGTGAAGGTTGGGAACCACCTGATGACATCTGCTCCTGGCTGAAGGCTACGGTTACCTTATAAGATAACTAGAGAATGCACCCTAACAGGTGTCTGTAACAAGCAGAGGCATATTAGGGACATTTAACAGACTCTTAGACAGGCATATAAGATGGAAGAAAGATGGAGGACTAAATAGGAGGGAAAGGTATGGTTGATCTTGGAGTCGGTTAGAAGGTCGGCAAAATGTGGGCTGAAATGTTCTACTGCTCTATGTTCTACGTTCTGTGTTCTATACAATGGTGCATTTCCCTCCACAGATATTAGCTGACTCACTGAGTATTTCAATCATTTTGTTTATTTACTGAATGACAGTACTGTGCAAAAGTCTTCAGGATGTATATATACAGCTCAGTGCTTCAGACTTTGGCTGGGTGCTGTAGTAATTGTATGTATTGCACTGCATTGTTGCCACACAAAAAATCCTGACATATGTGAGTGATGATAAACCTGATACTGAGATGGATCTGTATTGTGGACTGAGATTAGGGAGAGGGGAATCGTGGTTGGGAAAAAAGGGAAGCAAGAGAGGAAGTAGCAGGAAGCCCCAGAGAAACATTCTATAATGATCAATAAACCAATTGTTTGGAATCAAATGACCTTGCCTGGTGTCTCAGGGTTTGGTGTGTCTGCACCCATGTCACTCCCTGCCCTGGCACTCTTTCTTTGCCACCTGTCCCATACCCCTCCTGTGATGCTCTACCCTTGTTGTTCCCAGGTTTATCAGGTTTATCATCCTTTGTTCCTGCCAGATTTACAGACTGACTCTTCACTCCACATTGACAAATACAGTACTGTGCGAAATTCTTAAGGACCCTAGCTATATATATGTGTGTAGGACCTTTGCACAATACTGTATATAGTGCATTTAGTGTCACAAGATGTCCCAAAGAGTTTCTCCGGTGTGTTATTGACATCAGGTTACATCAAAACCTATTTTGCTTTGTCTTTCAGCTGTGCCATGTTGCTTCTCTAAGACCTACAGACTCATTTTCATGGCCGTTTACAACTCATGTTCTCAGTATTCATAACACAAGAGATTCTGCGGATACTAGAAATACTGAGGAACACACACAAAGTACTTGAGGAACTCAGCAGGTCAGGCAGCAACTTTGGAGAGGAATAAACTGTCAATGTTTCAGGCCCATAATTTTCAGGCTGAGTTTATCCAGCATTTACAGTATGTGTGTTCTTCATTTTTTCAGTATTTTTTATTTGCAAAGTTTGTCTTGTTTTGCACATTGGTTGTTTGTCAGTCTCTCTGTTTAAGTACAGGTTTCTTTTCATAAATTCTATTGTATTTCTTTATTTTAACTGCAACCTCCTTCAAGAAAATGAATCTTAATGTACTGTATGCTAACATATACATAATTTGATAATAAGTTTACTTTGAGCTTTGAACTTTGAACTATTCCCTTTCACCCTATCACACTGTTCTCCATCTGGACTTTCTTCCTCTCTGTACCTTAAAGCCTGTCTGTACAACTGTCTGTTACCACCTTTAGTGAGCAATCATTGACATGAAGCATAGACTGTTATCTCTTTATGATGCTGCCTGATCTGCTGAGTACATTGGGCATTTTCTTTCTTTTGTTTTGATTGTATGACCTCTCCCTTACCAGAGTGGAACAGAAGCTTGACCGTATCCGATGATTAACGGCACCTCTGCCCTCATGCCCTCGAACCCCAGCATGATAAGATGGATTCTTGACTTTATGGTCCAACTTGTTATGACCAAGAATTTTTTAGATGACCTGCACTGCACTTTCTCTGTAGCTATTACATGTTAGATTAGATTAGCTTTACTTGTCATATGTACATCAAAACATACAGTGAAATGCATTGTATGTGTCAACGAGCAATGCAGTCTGAGACGCCATGCTTCATAGCATGCCCACAATTTACTAACCCTAACAAATACATCTTTGGAATTGTGGGAGGAAACCGGAGTACCTGGTCATGTAAGAAGGTGGAAACTCCTTACAGACAGTTGTGGGTATTGAACCTAATCTTACAGCCTTGTGCTAACCTTTATGCTACTGTGGCACTCACTTTATTCTTCATCATTTTCTCTCTCCCTCCCCCCGTCTTTTAAATCTACTCCTCAGCTTTTTCCTGCAGTCCTGCTGAAGGATTTCAGCCTGAAACATCAACTGTGCTTTTTTGCCATAGGTGCTGCCTGGTCTGCTGAGTTCCACCAGCATTTTGTGTGTGATGCTTGAATTTCCAACATCTGCAGATTTTCTCTCGTTTGTGTATGTTATTCTACATCGTTATTGTTATCATGTGTTTACATTTTTGTTACTTTTTTCTATCTCCATGCGCTGTGTAATAAATTGAGCTGTACGAAGAATGTGCAAGTGAATGAAGGGTCTTGCCCCCAAAAATCAACTGTTCATTCATTTTCTTAAATATTGTTTGACCTGCTGAGTTCCTACAGTACTTTGTGTGTGTTGTTTTGGATTTCCAGCATCTGCAGACTTTCTCATGTTTAGAGTGTGCAAGCCGATCTTTTCAATGTATCTTGAAACATTGAAAATATTAAACTAATTCCAATTCCAACTCGGGATAATGGCCCAGATCGAAGGCGAGAGCCAATTTTGTTTCGTTCTTCGTGATGTTCACTCCTCTCTCCTGGGTGCCGGAGCCTTTCGCAGTTCCATTGTTGGGTCAATTTAAACTCTGCCCCAGATAGACTGAAAAGACTGTGTGTTGGTTGGGACGAGAGCCAATTTTACTTGTTCTCTGTAACAGTCATCTCCACGGCACTGAGTCTACGAAGACTGGTCTGGCTGCTGTGCTCCATACCAGCTAATATGACCTAATAAATGAGGCTTTGGACCTACTCTGGGGTTCGGATCTCCGGACTCGATTTTGGTTCAGAATGCTGTTGTTCACTTCAATTATTGGCATGACTTGTATTTTTTTCTTCTTTCTCTTGTGCATTGAGTGTTCTTACAGTTTTAGTTATATTCTTTCTCTTTCTCAAATTATGTTCTTTTAGGTTTCTTGCTTTGTTGCTACCTGTTATCAAGAAAATCTGAAGGTTGTATAATTTATCCATTCTTTGATAATAAATGCACTTAAATCTTGAATCTTGAAGAATAGAGTTTCTCTGGAACTTGTTTTCCATCTCAGCAGCCTCTTCATGCAACAAATCGTCTTTCCCAATTTCTTCCAGCTCCTTCACTGCCCCACCACCAGACCTATATCCCCCTCCTTTATCAGTACTTAGCAAGACCCCTCCCTTCACTGCTTCTACCAGACTCTTCCCATGTATGGCACTTTCTCATGAAGCTACAGGAGTCACAACACTTCATACGCTTGACAGAACACAGAGAAAGTTTACAAAACTGTTGCCAGGATTTGAGGAACTAAGTTACAGGGACTGTTTAAGTAGATTAGGACATTATTCTTTGGAATGCAAGGGAATGAGGGCAGATCTTATAGAGGTGCAGAACTGTACAAAAGTCTTAGCCACATATATATTGCTAGGGTGACTAAGATATTTGCACAGTACTGCATTTGTCAATGTGGAGTAGAGAGTGAGTTTGTAGATCTGGTGGGAGCAAAATATGTTAGGAATGGTGAGAGTGGAGCATCATGGGAGGGGTGTGGGACAGATGGCAGAGAAGGAGTGCCAAATGCGGAGGTTGTGTGGATGCAGACACACCCAGCCCTGAGACACTGGGCAAGGTCATTCAATTCCAAACAATTAGTTTATTTACCATTACAGAATGCCTCTCTGGTGCTTCCTGCTCGCACCCCTCTCCCTCCCCCCTTTCACAATATGATCCCCTTTTCTCTGTCCCCTTCCCATTCTCAGTCCACAATGGAGACCCATATTAGAATCAGATTTACCATCACTCACATATGTCATGAAATTCATTTATTTTGCAGCAGTACATTGCAATATATAAAATTACTACAGCACTGTGCAAAAGTCATAGGCGCATGCGCGCAGACACACACACACACACACACACACACACACATATATATATATACTCAGTGTTTGGGGAGAGTGTGGATGTGGGTTCAATGGTAACATTTAAGGGAAATTTGGATAGATACGTGGATGGGAGAGGTATGGATGGAAGTGGTGCTGGTGAGTGTAGATGAAACTAGACAGAACACCAGGTAGGTGCTAAGCAGAGGGGATAAAGAGCTTATTTCCATACTGTGGCACTCTATTACTCTATGACGGTGTGAATTAACCTTTCACTTCCTCTCTCCGCTCCATTCAGGGCACCCAACAGTCCTTCCAGGGTTTTATACTGTTTCACTTGCCCTTCTTCCTGTCTGGTGTACTGAAGATTGTGGTCTTGTCTCCATGGGAGAAAGCAAGAGCAGACGGGTTAATCGCATTCCAGAGCACATACACTTAATCTGTAGGGTTGGTCCAGATGGAGAGGGCGCCCTTTTAGAAAGGGGATGAGAGGAATTTTGTTAGCCAGAGAGTGATGAATATGTGGAATTTATTGCTGCAAGCAGCTGTGCAGGCCAACTCTTTATGTATATTTAAAGCACAGGTTGATAGATTTCTGATTGGTCAGGGCATGAAGGGATACGGGGAGAAGGCAGGAGATTGGAGCTGAGAGGAATAATGGATCAGCCATGATGAAATGGTAGAGTAGACTCAATGGGTCAAGTGTCCTAATTCTGCTCCTAAAACTTATGGTCTTATGGTCTTATGGATCTTTACCACTTCATCCCACTCTCAGTCTGATCTGCCATCGTATTGTTTCGTGTGTTGTTCCGCTGAACATGGTGGGCACACTATGTTGGTACTGAAATGTGTAGTATCACTTGTGGGCTGCCCCCCAGTATACCTTTGGGTGCATTGGTTGTTAATGGCAACAATGTAGTTCACTGTATATTTCAATGTACATGTGTAGAGTCATAGGGCACGACATCACAAAAGCAGACCCTTTGGCCCATCTACTCCATGCCAAGCTATTATTCTGCTGAGATGCGTTGACCTGCACCTGAAACATAGCCGTCCATTCCCCTTCCATCCATGTACCTATCCAAATTTCTCTAAAATGTTGAAATTGAACCTATTTCCAACACCTCTGCTAGCAGCTCATTCCACATTCACAGCACCCCAGAGTGAAAAAGCTCCCCCTCAGGTTCCCCTAAAATAATTCATTTATCACCCCTGACAGATGACTTCCAACTCGCTTCTTACCCAGCCTCAGTGGAAAACAGCCTGCGTGAATTTACCCCATCTATAGCCTCATAATTTTCTATACCTTCGTCAAATCTCCCCTTATTCTCCTACAGCCTAGGGAATAAAGAATCAGAATTAGGATCAGATTTACTATCACTGGTGTATGTCATGAAATATGTTGTTTTGAGGCAGCAGTACACTGCAATACATAATTTAAAAAACTATAAATTACAATAAAATATATATAATAATAATTGGTGTCAAAATGGTTGTTGAAATGCAGCTAGTGTGGTAGTGTAGTGGGTAGTGCTTGTCACTGTCATTTTCAGCTTCCACCGCTGGCTGGCAGTCCTGCAAAAAGGAGAGCTGAATGTGTAAGTCTCTCCCTGCCAGTACACAGCCTCGCCAATAGCAGGCCTCATGTACTGCCTCCTTGCTAGCAACACAAGGAAACCGAATTCCTTTCGGACTCAGACTGAACTACAGAGGACGGTGAGGAGGTCTGGCCCATGCACATGTAACACGCAGGCCCACTGGCGTTCATGAACCAGATCCCGCTTATGGGTAAATACCCCACTGCCTGGTGGGCAGCCTCAGGAGAGACGGAGGCTATGGGAGTAAACGTGGACAGCAAATCCGGAGTGGAGCACCTAAGGTAGCTGGATATCACTGAATATCCTTCCGGCTACTCCTAGTGCCAAGCTGCTGCCAGATGTATTGCTTCATAAGCTTTCCTTTGGACGACATTGGTGAGGCCGAGGTCGAGAGGGGGATTTTGATGACTGGGCATCTTAGGATCTCCATACTTTCTGCCAGGCTTGTGATGATCATCATCATCCATTGTTCTTCGAGACAGATGGATGCCAAACATATGTCCACACATACACACACACCACACACATCCACATCCCTGTATATACATTGGTGAGGAGGAAGAGAAGATGGCAGTGCGACGCAGTGCACGCGGCCTCTTCAGTGGTGATGTCTGTTATTTGTCAAGTAGGGCACTGTGCACAATTCTGATTTGATGGAGGCAGACGTGAGAGTATAGAGGAACATCTGGATAAACTTCTGAAATGCCCTCTTCACTGCCGCTGTTACTGTGTGGTCTGGAATCTCCGGAGGAGAAGGCCCCGAATCCTCGGCTTTGCTTGTTTTGGCGGCCGGGGCGAGGTCGAAAGCGCTCAGCAGAGAATGGTGCTCGGGAGGCTGTATTGGAGGGGCTGGTCAGAGGCTCAAAGTTTTCGGATGGACGGACTCAGTGTCGGCTGTTGTCGGGTGTTTCCAAGGCATCGGCAAGTTGATGGTGCCTGGAGGTTTATGGCAGGGAGTTTCTCCCCTTTGCTGCCTGCCATCAGGGACTCGGGAGTCGATCGACTCGGGACTTTGAGACCTTTTTTTACCGTGCTTATGGTCTGTTCTTTATCGAATTATGGTATTGCTTTGCACTGCTGTAACCATAGGTTATAATTATGTGGTTCTGTCAGTGTTAGTCTTTGATTTGTCCTGTTTGTCTGTGATATTACTCTGGAGGGACGTTGTGTCATTTCTTAAAGCATGCATCCTTTTCTAAATGTCAATAAACGAGGACTGAGTGTTCTCATAATCCAATCTAATATAATTAAACAAATAGTCAAAAAAGAACAAAAAAACTAAAAAAAAAAGTGAGGTAGTATAAATGGGTTCATTGCCCATTCAGAAATCTGATAGCAGTGGGAAATAAACTGTTCTTAGAACATTGAGCGTGTGTCTTTAGGCTCCTGTAGCTCCTCTTTGATGGCAGCAATGAGAAGAGGGAATGTCCTGAGTAATGAGGGTCCTTAATGATGGCTACAGCCTTTCCGAGGCATCACCTTTTGAAGTTATCCTCGATGCTGGCGAGGCTAGTGTCCATGAAGCAGCTGGCTGAGTTTGCAGCTTTCTGCAGCTTCTAGATCCGGTGTAGAGTCCCCTAACCTATTCAATTTTTTCCTGTATCTTACATCCTCATGTTCTGTCAACAACTTGTTTTTTTTTTCTGCACTCTTTCAATCTTATTGATAAATAAGTGAATCTGAATTTGAATTTGGGATGATGATCAGTGACAAGAAATAAAAGGAAACTGAAGAACAGCGATCTCCACAGAAACCCAAGGTATTGCAACTACAAAAATTGCAGACACCTACTCACTAAATTAATTATTTGATGGTGCACCACCTGATGAAACACATATATGGAAGTTCTGTTACATAATCATTAAATACTCCTTACAGGAACACCAGGGTCTCCCTCCCCCTCTATCTGTGACATTTACCAGGAGCATTGTTGTAGTGTAACATAATTGGGAGAAATGTACTTAACTGACAACTACAGACATTCAGTTAGGGTTTCAATAAGAGGCTGGTGACGTTATTACATGATGTGCTTTTGTGCTTAGGTTTTGGAGTTCAATGAAATGTTTTGCAAGTTTGATTAAACATAGAATGCCTCACTTCATGTATTTGTGAAAACCTACATTGGTGAACCTGATGCTCTAGGATGATTCCAGAGTTATTCAACACGTTGGCCAATGCAGTCGCTTTGAAACTTCCAGAGTTTTGGGAGAAAAACGCCGTCGCTTGGTTTGTAAAACTGAGGCCAAGTTTGCTCTGCGAGAAATCACCACCAATAACTCCAAATTCTACTATGTGGTAGCATTGCTCAGCAATTCCATGGCTTCAAGAGCGATGAGTTTCCTTGAATACATTAAATACCTGTTGCTTAGAAGTTACCTGTTATAGACTTTTGAACTATCAGAGTCTGAGCGCATCAAGCAGTTGGTCTCCTTACCCAGTCTCAGCGATTCACAGTTCAAAGTACATTTATTATCAAAGTATGTCCATAAGAAAATAACAGAATAACATAATCCATAAAAAACATCATTGAACTCCCAACGTACAATGAAAAAAATACATCATACAAACAGTAACCACAAGCAACTAGTGTTTCTGAACTGAAGTCCACAGGGGAGTCCCATAGTTCAATACAGAGCTGTGTAAACGCAGGAGAGCAGCGATCGTAATCAGCCTGTAGCTCTCCTCAGACTTCAACGCCCTGACCTTTCTGGCAACTTGACCTTTTCAATCTGGTCCGGTGCTTAACTCTCCATCTGAACATGTGCTTTTACTAATTCGAGCAGCAATCTGAATCGGCCTGTGTCTCACCTTCGGCCTCGACACCCTGACCTTTATATCTGACCTGGCACATAAATCTCTGTCTGAACAATCTGAACAACGCACACGCCAGACTTTGCCACTTTGATTTGGCTTGCAAATTTCCATCTGCACATCATGCTCAGTCACGTGTGGGGCCTGAACCCGTTGGCACTGATTCGGCCTGTGCCCGATCTTTCAGGCTCTTCCAGCTCTCGGCGACAGGCCTGCCACCTCACCCTGCCTTGTTCTGCCGCATCAAATTGCCTCCAAGTCCAAAGGAAATTACAGACTAAAACTTGCGATAATCATTTGCCAGACAAAGTGTGGTTAACAAAGTACTTCGCAGACACGAGGAAATCTGCAGGTGCTGGAAATTCAAGCAACACACACAAAAAATGCTGGTGAACGCAGTGTCCTGACGAAGGGTCCCGGCCTGAAATGTCGACTGTACCTCTTTCTATAGGTGCTGCCTGTGTTGCTGCGTTCACCAGCATTTTTTGTGTGTGTTGCTTAACAAAGTACTTGGTTGTTTTCCTTGTTTCATTAGTTACTAGCCAGAAGTTGTAGTAGTTCACCAAGGCTATCTTAAACCCAGAGTGCTAGGTCTTTGGAGCTAACGGACCACATGCTGTGTCTCTTGGGAAATTACCATCCTTGTCTGATTTTTAAACAACTCTTCATGCAGCAAATGCCTGATCAAGTTTGCATAGCTTTTGTTAATGCCCTCGTGTAGAGCTATAAGGAGCTTGCTAACATGGCTGATAGTCTACGTTCAGCTAGGCAGCAGTGCATCATTCCTACTCCTATCTCTACCTCAATAAGACCTGTTAACAAGGCCCCCAGCATAAAGATGCCAGGCCTGTGCTTTTACCAGGCTCGCTTTGGTAGGAACGCTAGGAAGTGCTGACTGCCTTGCCGATTTGACAGTGCCTGTGCATCGGGACATCAGAGGTCTTTGTGGGTTGCAGCTGCCAGTGTTATCTGCAGTTCACTATGAACACCCTTTCAGGGTGATGCTTTCTGTGTGACATGGGTGCTCAGGTGAGTGTTCTACCAACGTCGCCTATTGACAAGAAGGCAAAGAGTGATGAAACTTCACTGGAGGCCACCAACGGCAGCAGGAATCACATCTACGGGACACAATGGGTGATATTCTGCTTCAGTGGGTGATGTTACACATGGGAGTTCTCCTTGGCTGAAGTGGTTAGACCACTGTTCAGTGCAGATTTCCTGTGTGCCCAAAGATCTTAAGAACTGTCAGTTTGTGGATGTCAAGGCCGTGGGATCTCCTAGCAAGATCCCCATAACAACATGTGAGTTTACTAGACTGCTGGGAAAACTTTCAGACCTCAGCAATCTCACATTCTCCACTACTGTTGCAAATCTTGGGGTGGAGCACCACTTTCCCACAACCGGCCCAAGCACCTGGACCCAGAAAAGCTGGCAACTGTGAAGGCTGAGTTTGCCAACCACTGGAATTTATCCCTCCACATGGTCCCTAGGTCCAATGATGATTGACACCCATGTGGGGAATAATGATGCCTTAACAAGACCACCAATCCACCACCACCACACACCCCCCCCCCGCCCCACCAATAGTCACCAGATCCCATACATCCAAGACTTTTCAGCAAGTTTAGCTGGAAAGTTAATTTTTTCCAAAGTCGATCTAGTTAGGGGCTATCATCAGGTGCCTATGTGCTTGGAGGACTTTCCTAAAATGGATGTGATAAGCCTGTTTGGCCTTTCTGAGTATCTATGCATGCCATTTGGACTGAAAAATGCAGCACAGACTTTCCAACGGCTGATGGACTCTGTATTAAAAGACTTAGATTTTCTATTTGTTTACCTGGATGACATAATTATCACCAGTGCATCCAAGTCCAAGCATGCATCACATCTCTGCACACTTTGAGCACTTAAGCCAACACAGGTTGATTATTAATCCTGCTAAATGCCAGTTTGGGTTGCCAACCATTGACTTTCTTGGCCATCGCATCTCTACAGAAGGTGTAAAATCCCTTCCATCAAAAGTAGCCACTTTTATGGATTTCCCACAGCCCTGCACAAAAAATAACTACAGGAGTTTTTAGGTTTGGTAAATTTCTATCACCACTTCATTCCGTGAGCTGCTGAACCCCCTGTATAATGTGCTTAATAGCCAATACCTCTAATCGAGTCCCTGACTGGTCAGCAGATGTGACCAAGGCATTTGTTGATTCCAAACGAGCTCTTTTTAACATAACCCTACTGGTGTTCCCACTCCCCATCACACCTATAGCCATCACTACTGATGCCTCAGACTATGCTGTGGGTGCTGTGCACAAACAGTTGGTCGGAGATGTGTGGCAGGCACTCGCCTTTGTCAGCTGGCAGCTCTGTCCCCCTCGAAGGTTTGTACAAGCACATTTGACTATGAGTTTCTCAGTCTCTATCTGGTTGTCCGACATTTTAGTTTTCTTCTAAGGGATCACCATTTCACAGCATTTTTTGGCCAAAAACCCCTTGTGCACACTATGGCTAAAATATCAGAGCCTTAGTCTGCATGCCAGAAATGTGTTCTGACCTACATATCTGAGCTCTCAATGGATATACAACATATCAAGGGGAAAAATAACAATCTGACGGATGGCCTCTCATGGCTGGCCACTGAGGCTGTACACGTAGGGGATGACTATGTGGCACGGGAGCCAACCACATTACTGACCTAGAGGTCCAGGCTTATTAAACAGCAGTCATGGGTCTGCCGTTAGCTGACATTAAGCTCAGGAAAGCCTGGGATTTCTCTCCCGTTCAATGTCTCAGCCAGTCTCACTCACCCCGTCGTGCTCGCAAACTGGAGGTAGACTGTTTTCGATTCCATACATGGCCTCGTACATCCGGTCCAGAAGGCCTCATAGAAACTCATTTGGCACAGCCTCAGAAAGGATGTGCGTGATTGGATTGCAGCCTGTGTGGAGTGCCAGTGGGCAAAAATTAACCGTCATATTCAGGCGCCATTGGCACCTTTTGAGATCCCTGAGTGACAGTTTGACCATGTCAATGTGGATTTTGTTGGTCCTTCTCCCCCATCCTGCGCTTTCGCACATCTCCTTACCCTGGTGGACCATACACCCAGGTGGCCAGAGGTCATCCCTGTAGCATCAAAGACGGCTGCAAATGTGGCTCGAGCGTTCATCAGTGCCTGGGTTGCTCCATTTGACACCCCACCTGATATTTCCTCTTTCCAGGGCCCACAATTCATTTCAGACCTCTGGGCTGCCATGGCCCAGATCTTCGGCATTAGGCTACATCACACTACAGTGTATCACCTACAGTCCAATGGCCTTTGTGCGCGGTTTCACTCTCCTTAAAGGCTGCTCTGAGGGCTTCCCTGACTGATGATTGTTGGCATGATCGTCTCCTGTGAGCGTGCTGGGGCTCAGAACAGCTCCAAAAGAGGACCTGCAGTCATGCATTGCTGAGTAGGTATACAGGCAGCCATTACGAGTGCCAGGTGAATTCATTCCTGATGCCACGACCTTATGGTTGGCCTCTCAACGGCATTCCACCCTTTTCAGTAAATTCAATTCCTTTTCACCTCTTCCTACCTCCCATCAGGGCATACAGCACTCTTGAGTTCCTGTCGACCTACCATCTGTCTCATTTGTTGTTGTCCACCATGATGCACACCATCATCCCTTTTGGCCCCCTTAAGATGGCCCCCATTCAGCGTTTTGGAATGGGGAGAAAAGACTTTTATTATAGATAGGAAGGGTGAACCTGAATGTATTTCAGTAGATGGCCTTAAACCAGCCCACCTAGATCTGGAGTATTCCGTTGCCATGCCCCTGCCATCACGACATGACCATGAGCACGTCAACGCACCTCTGGACAAGCCAGATGCACCAGCTGTTCCTCCATCCAGGACCTGAGCTGTGTGGCCCATCCGAGCTCCAGACAGGCTCACAATGCTGACTACAGTGAATTCTGGGGGGACCTGTGCACGGTAACATACTTGGGAGAAATGTACATAATTCACAACCTCCAACATTGAGTTAAGGATTTTTCACTTTAAGAGGCTGGTCTGATGTGATGTTGTTATTATGTAAAGATTTTTTAGATAAGAATCTTTTGAGTTTAGGTTTCGGAGTTTGATAAAATGTGTTGTGGATCTCATTAGACATAAACACCTCACTTTGTTTTATTTGTGAAAACCTACATTGTATACAAAAGGCCTGAAGCATCATTGAAGAACCCAACCACCTATCCCACGATCTCTTTGACCCACCACCATCAGGAAGGAGGTACAGGAGTATCAAGACTAGGACTGCCAGACTGGGTAACAGCTTCTTCCCTCAGGCTGTGAGACTAATGAGTACCCTGTCACCACTGAGATCTCGTCACTAGGACAGCGAGCTGTTTGCTGTTTAATGCTTACTAGTTACCTGTGCTGCTCACTACATGCACTTTGAATTGTATTTTATTAACTGATTTGAGAGAATATTTTGTTCCATGTGCAGTGTGAGATATATTGCTTTGAGGGTGCACTGTGGCCCGGAGGAAGGTTGTTCTGTTAGGTTGTACATATGTACAGGCAGAAGATAAAAACTTGAACTTGAACTTCATCAAGAATCTTAGAACACAGCATTGCAGCATTTTGATCCTGCTAAATAATGTACTGAATGGCAGCGAGTTCCAGTGTTAAAATTGGAAATTGTAACCTTGAAATTATTCATTGTTCAGAAGGGGGAGGGGTGTCGCATGAAATTGTTGCCATGGTAACTCTGAGTTCAATCAAAGCAAATAAATTGATTTTTTGTTTTATCTAAAAGGTGTTACATTGTGGAAGGGCATGGTATTTTCTTCTTTATATCTGTCCTAATTAACTACTTTTTTTCTATTATTGACATTGGTGCAAAGAATATGAGGTTCTATTATAAAAGGCACATACAGAATCAAGGACAAAAGTTTGTCTTCTGTAACTCTCTACTTGTTGAATGGCCTGAAAATGCTAACAAAGAAAATTGTGCTGCTTGTTTTGAGGAAACAATTTCCTTTTCTGTATACCTTTATCGGTTTGGGCATTTCAAGTGGATCATTTTCAATCTTCTAAAAGGAAAAAAAAGGGGAACAAGAAATCAGCTTGCATTAATGTGTCTGTCAAATCATCCTAAAGTGGTTCACTACTGATAAGGTGCTTTATAAAGTCACATCACTGTTAAAATGTTGAAAATGCAGCAGCCATTTCTATATTGCAAACTCCTTCAGACATCAGTGTGATCGTGATCATTTTATCTTAAAGGGTCAGAGAAACATAGAATAGAACAGGCCCTTTGGCCCATTTGGAACATGCTGACCCCAGCATCCTCCTTGCTAGTCCCAGCTGCCTACGTTCAACCTATCACTTTCCAAGCCCCCCCCCACCCATCAAATGCTTCTTAAATGTTATAACTGTAGCTGCTACAGCCACTTCCTCTGTCAGGTCATTCCAGGTACTCACTGCCCTCTTTCTTAATATAGGTCCTTGAAGGACAATTATTAGGTAGGTTACCAAGGAGATCTCTAGATTCCAGTTTCTGCAGTCCCTTGCATCTCTAACTCATCTTTTTCTGCTTAATCTATAATTATGGAGAGTCATAGACCTTATTTCTAAGAATACTTATACAGCTTAATTTTTTTTTAATATTATCCTTCATTTCTACAGTTCTGATTGAAAACCTGGGCCTTTTTACCTTCTCCTGCAACTGGATCCTCCACTTCCTAACCGGAAGACCAACAATCTGTGCGGATCAGAAATAGCATCTCCATATCGCTGACTATCAACACTGGCACACCTCAGGGATGTGTGCTTAGCCCTCTGCTCTACTCTCTCTACAACCATGCCTGTGTGGCTAGGCACAGCTCAAATGCTATCTATGAATTTGCTGATGACACAACTATTGTTGGCAGGATTTCAGATGTTAATGAGAACTCATGGAGGAGTGAGATATATCAACTAGCTGAGTCGCGTTGCAGTAACAACCATGCGCTCACATCTGTAAGGCCAAAGAACTGATTGTCAACTTCAGAAAGGGTAAGATGAAGGATCAGAAGTGAAAAGAGTGAGCAATTTCAAGTTCCTGAATGTCAATATCTCTGAGGATCTATCCTGGACCCAACATATCAATGAGCTACAAGGAAGGCACCACAGTGGCTATATTTCATTAGGGGTTTGAGAAGATTTGGTATTAAATCAAAATCAAATTAAATCAAATGAAGTTTAATTATCATTCAAACCATACATATACAGGTATAGCTAGGGTGCCAATGTCTTTTGCACAGTACTGTAGTGATTTCATGTCTTGCACTGTACTGCTGCCCCCCCCCAAAAAAAACATGACATATGGTATGTGAGTGATGATAAACCTGATTCTGATATGGGACTCTGTTGTGGATGGTGAGTGGGAAGGGGGCAGACAGCTGGGAATAATGGTTGGGAAAAGTGGAGGGTGGAAGAAGCACCAGAGAGACATTCTATAATGATTGATAAACCAATCGTTTTGAATCAAATGACCTTGCCTGATGTGTCATGGCTGGGTGTGTCTGCACCTGTACCACAACCTCCCCTCCTCTGTCCCTGTCACCTGTCCCATACCTCTCCCACAGTGCTCCACCCTTGCAATTCCCAACATCCTTTGCTTTATCCAGGTTTACAAGCTTGCTCTCCACTGTATGTTGACACATTCAGTACTGTGCAGAAGTCTTAGGCACCCAACTGTATAGAGTATATATGCCTATGACCATTGTACAGTACAGTATATCATCAGCTGTTGAGACAAAGATAGGATAATTTTGTACCTTGCTGTAGGAGTTACAAACTAGCCTTCTGCTTCAAGAGATATTGAGGGAAGAGATTTCATGATGGACTGAACAGTGCCAGATGGGTTTTGATTTTGCTCTTGACAACTGCAGACCATGGACAAATTCCAAGCGCAATCAAATTTAGCTCAGGAACACTGCATCCTCCACAGAGGTCAATAAAGCATATGTTCTGAAGAGAAATGGGAAGCATCAAAAGACTACAACACACCTGGACCAGATGGATGCCCTCAACAGCCCTCAGGGAAATGAGTGAGGAATGGATAACCCTGGCCAATTACTTGCAGGAGTCCCATTTGCACAGACATTTATCAGCTGGAGAGTGAGGTTCATACAATGCTGACTCTTACATAAAAAAGCAAGACATCAGTTAGGAAACTTTAAATTAACCTGGCTGAGTTTGGCATTTGAGAATGTCCCTGAGCAATGTTGTGGAAGGAAGTGGTAAACACAACTCTGGGATTGCTGGGTAATAGCTTTGCTGTCACCAATGGGTGATCACCTGGTGTTCAGCACCAACACTTCATAAAGGTGATTCACAGTGAGGCATCAGCAGTGGAAATGCTATCTTGGCTAAAGTTATTTTTTAAATATATTAATATGAATCATAAAACTAATGCAGCACTTAATGAAGCTGTTCAGAGATTTTCTCCTCTTGGGCGGCCGTACATTTATCGAATATAGAGAGCTAGGATATTGGGTGTTCGAATTACGTATTTGAAGTACACAGGAGACAGGCGTGTGAGGAGAGAGTAGGAAAGTAGTGCTGAGAGCAACCTGTGATAGACCATGATTGACAGAGCAGGATGGGGACTTGCTGATGGACTCCTGCTTGTTAAGTTCTTGTGAAGCTCTCAGGAAGCTAGAAGTGGGGTGAAGGGATTATGCAGACAATATATGAATATGCACAACTTAACACAGACAACAGAAATCTGTGGCATTTATTGTCCATCTCTAATTACCTCTGCATTGATTGAAATTCAGAATCAGAATCAAGTTTATTATCACCGACATATGTTGTGTAATGTGTTGTTTTGTTGCAGCATAACAAGACATTAAAAATACTATTAATTTTTGATAGATAGCTGGATAGAGCAAATGAGGAATGGTGAGATAATGCTCTTGGGTTTACGGTCTGTTCAGAAATATGATGAGGGGATAAATCTGTTCTTGGTCATTTAAACAAAATACTGGACCTGCACTCACACATGTGATGGCAATAGATTGTAGTGAACTGGATGATTTTTAGCAATAAATGTGTTCATTAAATCCACTACTGCTTTTTAATTCTAAATTTATTTGCTTGGTAATTTCTCATTTACTGTACTTAACAACCTTTAACATCTGCAGTCCTGGGTAGATTTGCCACCATTCAAGAACAAGAAAGGTCCCAAGTCATTGTGAAAATTTATCTTCCAGCCAATAGTAGACAAACACTGATTAGCTGGGTATTAACTGCATTGTTATTTATAAGACACTCAGTGCACTTGTTTTCTAAATCTACCACATTTGCCTTTTGACTCTAACATTCTGCACCAGAGAAGGTGGTCTTGGTAAGGTTCTGCATTATTTTCTTATTTGAATCATGTCAAAGTTTAATGTTATCACTTCTCCTCCAACCACCTTCCCCCCCCCCCCACTCTTTCTCTCCCTCTTATCTCCTTGTCTCTCCATTTCCCCAAACACAAGAGATTTTTTTCAGATGCTGGAGCACCACGGTGGCTTAGTGGTTGGTGCACTGTGCTTACAGCTTGGGCCATTGGAGTTCAGAGTTCAATTCCAGTGCCCTCTGCAAGGAGTTAGTATGCCCATTCCACGAAATGTGTGGGTTTCCTCCCACAATTCAGTTAATAGGTTAATTGGTCATTGTAAACTGTTCCATGATTAGGTTGGAGTTAAATCAGGGTTGTTGGGGGTTGCTGGGGCAACAAGGCTTGCAAGGCCGGAGGGGCTACTCTGTGTTGTCTGGCTAAATAAGTAACATCAATCTTGATCAACATACACAGACAAAATGCTGGAGGAACTCAGTGTGTTGATGCTGCCTGACCTGCTGAGATCCTTGAGTATTTATTGTCTCTACTTCCTTCCCTCTTCTGTCTCTCTTTCTCTTCCCCTTCCCCTCTCCCTCTCCCTGTCTCTTTCTCTCTTGCTCTCTTTCCTCTTTATTTCACAGAGAACTATGGGTGTCTCTGCTGAGTGTTAGGAGTGTAAGGGCTTTGAATTTTGAGCTGATCTAAAACTATATACCTCTGGTATAACCACACAGTGGAGAAAATTCCAGAATACAGAGCAGACTTGTACTCTTTAGGAGACAACGAAGTGGATGTTGGGCCAAAGGAAAGCATTCAAAGTAAATGCATGAGACTTTGCAGCTTCTGAAATTCTAGAGCAAAATACACAAAATGCTGGAGGAACTCAGCAAGTTAGGAGAGGAATAAACAGTTGACATTTTGGACCGAGACCCTTCATCAGAATTAGAAGGGAAGGGGGAAGATGCCAGAATAAGAAGGTAGGGGGAGGGGAAGGAGACAAGCTAAAAGGTAATAAATGAAGCCTGTTAGGTGGGGAAGAGTGTGAAGCAAGAAGTTTGGAGGTGATAGGTGGAAAAGGCAAAGGGCTGGAGAAGAAGAAATTGGATAGGGGATCAGAGTTGTCCATGGGAGAAAGGGAGGGAGGAGCAGCACAAGAAGACGCGACAGGCAGGTGAAGGGAGAAAGTCAGAGGGCAGAGTAAGGAACAGAAATAAGAGGGGAAAGGAAATAAATTACTGAAAGAAATCGATGTTCATGCAATCAGTTTGGAGGCTACCTAGATGGAATGAGGTGTTGTTCCTCCACCCTCAGAGTGGCCTCATTGTGGCAGATAAAAATTAAAATGGCTGTCCGCTGGGAAGTTACACTTTTTGCAGATGGAGTGGAGGTGCTCAACAAAGCGATTTTCCCCAACTTGCATTCAGTCTCACTAATGTAGAGCAGCGGTCCCCAACCACCGGGTTGTGGACGAGTACCAGGCTGCAAAGCATGTGCTACCAGGCCGTGAGGAAATGATATGAGTCAGCTGCACCTTTCCTCATTCCCTGTCACACACTGTTGAACTTGAACATAGGGTTGCCAACTGTCCTGTATTTGCCGGGACATCCCGCATATTGGGCTAAATTGGTTTGTCCCATACGGGACCGCCCTTGTCCTGTATTTCCCCCGCTAAGTTAGAACGTTCCTATGAAACATTTTGTGCCGAAATGGCGTGAAGTGAAGAAGCAATTACCATTAATTTATATGGGAAAATTTTTGAGCGTTCCCAGACCCAAAAAAAAACCTAACAAATCATACCATATAACACATAAAACCGAAAATAAATAACACTAACATATAGTAAAAGCAGGAATGATATGATAAATAGACAGCCTATATAAAGTAGAAATGTATGTACAGTATAGTCAGGAAGATGAAGGCAAAACCGATTTGTGGGAGGAAAAAAAAATTCACCATGTACGCGCATGTGCACGTCATGCTGTGCACACATGTGCCTGCGCAAGGCTTAATGGTCATGGTAGTCTTTCCTGAGGTAAAGTGTCCAGGGATTTGACTCCTACTTTTGTCCCTTATTTGGGAGAGAGAAAGTTGGCAACCCTAACTGTGAAAGACATGTTGAGGTGAGATTATCCCTACTTGAACACTCCCCCCGCCCCCCCACCTCCCGGTTGGCCGGTCCGCAAGAATATTGTTAATATTAAACCGGTCCGCAGTGCAAAAAAAGTTGGGGACCCCTGATGTAGAGGAAGCAACATCAGGAGCACCAGATACAGTAAATGACCCCACCAGATTCGTAGGTGAAGTGTTGTCTCATCCGGAAGGACTGGTTGGGGCCCTGAATGAAGGTGAGGGAAGAAGTGAATGGGCAGGTGTAGCATGTCTGTCACTTGCAGGGATAGGTGCCAGGAGGAAAATTAGAGGGGAGGAACAAATAGCCGAGGGGATCATAGAGGAAGCTTTCTGTTAGTGTAAGTCATACTATACATAAAAATATCCTTTAACACTATACAGAATTGTGCTATCCAGAAAATGAAGTTTTGGTATAGAAAATAATAGTAATCTACACTGTACAGAAAGTAAACCTCTTTATTTCAAAGTTCCAAATAAAAAATAGATACTTTCTTTCAAAAGGAATCTTGATAAGTCATGAGGGCATAGTTTTAAGGTGAGAGAGGAAATTCTAAAGATTTACTAAACTAGCTATTTTTTTGGCAGTGTTGGGTGCTTAAAGTATGATACCAGGAGAGGTAGTGGAAGCAAAAATGATATGTGAGGCGGCACAGTAGCACAAAAGTTAGTGTAATGCTTTTATAGCACCAAAAATCCTGCTTCAATTCAAGTATGTGAGGTAACGTTACAGCTATATAAGACCTTGGTTAGTCCCCACTTGGAATACTGTGTTCAGTTCTGGGCACCTGACTACAGGAATGATGTGGATACTATGGGGAGAGTGCAGAGGAAGTTTACAAGGATGTTGCCTGGATTGGAGAGCATGCCTTATGAGAATAGGTTGCGTGAACTTGGCCTATTCTCCTTGGAGCGACGGAGGATGAGAGGTGACCTGATAGAGGTGTATAAAATGAGAGGCATTGATTGTGTGAATAGCCAGAGGCTTTTTCCCAGGGCTAAAATGGCTAACATGAGGGGGCATAGTTTTAAGGTGCTTAGAAGTGGGTACAAGGGGGATGTCAGAGGTAAGTTTTTCACACAGTGGTGGGTGCGTGGAATACATTGCCAGTGACATTGATGGAGGTGGATACAACAGGGTCTATTAGGTACATGGAGTTTGGAAAAGTTGAGAGCTATGCGGTAGGGTTATTCTAGGCAGTTTCTAGAGTAGGTTACAAGGTCAGCACAACATTGTGGGCTGAAGGACCTGCAATATGCTGAATATTTCCACGTTCAATTCTGCTGTGCTCCCTGTAATCATGTGTGTTTGTTATAGGGTGCCCACATTCCAACAACCAATGGGTTAGGAGGTGAAATGGTCAGATGGGTGTAACTTGGTGGCACATGATTATTGGATTGTAAGAACCTATTGCTGTGCTGTATCCCTTTTCTTTCAAAAAAAGAACTGTTTAAGAGGCATTTGAATAGACATCCAACCCTCCCCCCAGTACACATAAAAAACCATATATAACCAATGGGATTTGATTAGATTGACTATCAGTGTATGAGGCACACCAATGGCTTTACTTTGTTAGCAGTGTAAGGGGATTTGTTATGCCATGAAAAACACTTGAATTTCTGCAGCTGTACCATGGAGAGCATTCTGACTGGTTGCATCACTAACTGGAATAGAGTTTCAAATGCACGGGATTGCAAGAAGCTGCAGTGGTTTGTACTGGCACAGGCACAGCCTTTTCCACGACGAAGGACATCTTGAGGTAGCATCAATCATTAAAGACCCTCACCATTGAGGACATCCTCTCTTACTACCTTCAAAGTAAATTTTATTATCAAAGTACATATAAGACACCGTATACAACCCTGAGATTCATTACCTTGTGGGCATATTCAATAAATCTATAGGATAATAACCATACAATGTTGGAAAATGTATAGTTATGCACTTTGGCAGAATAAATAAATGAGCAGACTATTATTTAAATGGGGAAAGAATTCAAAGTCCTGAGATGCAATGGGACTTGGGAGTCCTCATACAGGATACCCTTAAGGTTAACCTCCAGGTTGAGTCAGTAGTGAAGAAGGCAAATGCAATGTTGGCATTCATTTCTAGAGGAATAGAGTATAGGAACAGGGATGTGATGTTGAGGCTCTATAAGACACTGGTGAGACCTCACTTGGAGTACTGTGGGCAGTTTTGGTCTCCTTATTTAAGAAAGGATGTGCTGACGTTGGAGAGGGTACAGAGAAGATTCACTAGAATGATTCAGGGAATGAGAGGGTTAACATATGAGGAACGTTTGTCTGCTCTTGGACTGTATTCCTTGGAGTTTAGAAGAATGAGGGGAGACCTCATAGAAACATTTTGAATGTTGAAAGGCATGGACAGAGTGGATGTGGCAAAGTTGTTTCCCATAATGGGGGAGACTAGTACAAGAGAGCATGACTTAAGGATTGAAGGGCGCCCATTCAGAACAGAAATGCGAAGAAATTTTTTTAGTTAGAGGGTGGTGAATCTATGGAATTTGTTGCCACAGGCAGCAGTGGAGGCCAAGTCATTGTGTGTATTTAAGGCAGAGATTGATAGGTATCTGCGTAGCCAGGGCATCAAAGGTTATGGTGAGAAGGTGGGGGAGTGGGACTAAATGGGAGAATGGATCAGCTCATGATAAAATGGCGGAGCAGACTTGATGGGTCAAATGGCCGACTTCTGCTCCTTGGTCTTATGGTCTTATAACAGAATCAATGAAAGACCACCCAACTATGGCGTTCAACCAGAGTGAAAATGGAAAAAGAATAATAAGTAGATAAGCAATAAATATTGAGAATATGAGATGAAGAGTCCTTGAAATTGAGTCCATGGGTTGTGGAAGCTTTTCAATGATGGGACAACTGAAGTTAGTCCCCTTTGGTTCGGGGGTAATAACTCCCTGAACTTGGTGGTGTGTCCTGAAGCGCTCTCAATCAGGGAGGAGGTACAGAAGCCTGAAGATCCTCACTCAGCAATTAAAACAGCTTCACCCCCTTGCCATCAGATCTCTGAACAGTCTATTAACTCACACAATATTTCATTATTCCATCTTGTTTGTGCCATTTATTTATTTTGTGGTTTATAGTTGTCTTTGCACTATTCTGCAACACCGATTTCCTGTCATAGTAACAGTGATCATCAAGCTGATTTTCATCATGGTTGGCACAGACAATGTGGGCTAGAGAGTCTGTTCCTATGCTATGCTTGAATCAGAATCTCTGGCATGTGTCATGAAACTTGTTGTTCGTGGTAGCAGTACTGTGCACAATAAAAAAACTATAAATTACAAAATGAAATATGTATAATAAGTAATGTAAAGAAGCACTGAGGTAGCGTACAGGGTTCATTGTCCATTCAGAGAACTAATGACAGTAGGAAAGGGGCTGTTCCTAAAATGTTGAGCGTGTCTTCAGGCTCCTGTACCACCTCCATGGTGGTAGCTTTGAGAAGAGGGCATGTCCTGTGTGATGGGGGTTCTTAATGATGGATGCCATCTCTCGAGAAATCGCCTTTTGTACGTGTCCTGGATGCTGAGGAGGCCAGTGAGCATGATGGAGCTGGCTGAGTTTACAACTTTCTGCAGCTTCTTTCCAATTCTGTACAGTGGGCCCTCCATATCAGAAGGTGATGCAACCAGTCAGAATGCTCTCCACTGCACATCTAAAATGTAGGCTCAAAACAGCCATAACATATAGCAACAAACACAAAATGTTGGAGCGACTCAACACACTAGTCAG
Organism: Mobula hypostoma; assembly: GCF_963921235.1. Lineage (NCBI taxonomy): Eukaryota > Metazoa > Chordata > Chondrichthyes > Myliobatiformes > Myliobatidae > Mobula > Mobula hypostoma. Next base: position 70,450,726 of record NC_086110.1, on the reverse strand, counting down.
TGGGTAAGGAAAGTAAAGGGCTGGAGAGAAAGGAATGTCATAGGAGAAGAGAGTAGACTATAGAAGAAAGGGAAGGAGAAGGAGACCTGGGCAGAGGTGATGGGCAGGTGAGAAGATGCAAGAGGCTGGAGTGAGGAAGAAGGAAGGGGGAGGGATTTTTTAAACTGAAAGGAGAAATCAATATTCATGTTATCAGGTTGTAAGCTACCTAGACAGAATATAAGGTGTTGCTCCTTCAGTCTGTGTGTAACCTCATTGTGGCACCGTGTATTCATAAGAAGGCTCCTGGTAATCCAAATAGGAAACCCTCTTCCAGAGGAGTGTTTTGGTGACTGAGGTGAGCTGTATGTCTGAGGATATTAAACAGGCACATGAGGAATGGGAATAAAATGATTTGGGGTGTGATGAGGTGGAGTGAGCTTAATGGTGCTCCCAGCATAAGGTAATTTTGTTTGTGTTTTAACTAGAGTTAGACTATTCAATGTCAATACTTTGTCTGCAATAGAGAACAAACAGTTCCCAAGACCTGCTCTCCTGGAATCTTTGATGTGCCTGAAATTATTCACCTCCAAAATGAAATAATCTCTTGTATTCCACACCTGGCCCCACCCCGTTCTTTGTTGTCTCTCTTGGCCACTTCCGCAGGCTTGTGTGTGAACTGTTCCTTTACCCTTCACTTTTACTTGTCTCTACTGAGTCAGTTTTGACTCTGTTGATTGCACCTTCACCTCTCCATCAGAAGTAGAAGTGGTTTGTCATATTTCAAAAGCTTGAAGTTCAGGCCGAAGGATGAGGTGTTTCACTGGCCTCCTGGTGTTACTGGGTTTGTGAAGGCCCTTCCTCTGTGAAGGACAACAGAAGGGCTTATTCCCAGTGTCCTGAATTCAAACCTCACTCCATCACAAATAGCGTAATCACCTTACAGTTCCCACTGTAAGATCAGGGTTCGAATCCTGCTTCTGTCTAGGAGTTTGTAGATCCTCTCCATGATCACATGGGTTTTCTCCAGGTGCTCCAGTTTCCTCCCACAGTCCTGAGAGGTATGGTTGCTGTTAGTGAATCGTGGGAATGTTTTGTTGGTGCTGGAAGCATGATGACACTTGTGGGTTGCTCAGTACAATTGCTGATTTGATTTGATGCAAACAATGAATTTGTGTACATTTCAAAATACATGTGACAATAAAGCTAATCTTATTGAAGCAGTAATGTCTTGGTCATACATTCATGTAACACCGAAATGGCCCGTTTGGCTCACCATCCATATTATGCACCAAACACCCTGTTTTGACCTTGCTACCCAACTGAATGGCTGTCACGGTAGAGATACATCTCTACCAAAGGAGGTATAAGCCACTCCCTTCCTTCGCTAGCCTGTAGAACACCCTTGTGCAAGGTGTAGCCCATGTTTAGAGCTCCTTCCTCATCCGATCAGGGTCATGTGAAACCATGGGAGCAAGTGCTGGATGGTTGTATGAGCAGCTGGTGCATATCACAAGTCCTGAAGATACGACCACTGACACCAGGCAGAGAATTGATAATGGCTGGAGTCACCTGTCTTCTAAAGACACTGCCCAGAAGAAGGCAAGGGTTAACCACTTCTGTAGAAAAATTTGCTAAGTATAAACATGGTCATGGAAAGACCATGATCACCTATATTTTATGACATGGAACATTAAAAAAATGAATTAACATTTCTTAATGGAACAATGTTGACCATTTTCTAGTCTCCTGAGACTTTACCAATGGATAACAATGAAACAAATATCTCTACAATAGACTTTTTCTGTTTCTTCTCTAGCCTCCCACGTCCAAGGATACACATAGTCAGGCTCTGGGGATTTATCCAACTTAATGCACTGTAAGGCTGCAAATATCTCCTTCCTGGTAGTATGAATGTGCTCCAGAACATCTTCACCTGTTTCCTTTTCCTGCTGAATAACCATGATTTTTCCTTCCATAAACAGGAGAAATAGTTCTCAAATATCCAATCAACCTCCAGCACAAGATGTGGTATCTCTGCTGATCACTAAGAGGACATGCTCTCTTTTTCTCGAGCACCCTTTTGCTCCTGATAAAGCTATAGAACCTTCAAGGATTTTCTTAACCTTGCCTGCCAGTTCTATCTCGTACCCTCTTTTTGCCCTCTTAATTTCTCTTGAGTATTCCTAATCTTTTCCTAGTCAAGGAATTTGCTCAAAACTGACCTTCTAAACCTAGTATAAGCTTCCCCCCCTTTTTCTTTTAACCATGGTCTCAATATCTCTTGTCAGTCAAAGTTCCCTACATTTGCTAGGTATACCCTTCATCCTAACATGAACATTCTGCTCCTGGGCACACAATATTGCATTTTCAAAAGCCGCTCACTTGTCAATTATTTCCTTCCCTTCAAACAGGTTTGCCCAATCAATCACTGCATCCTGTCTAATTTCTCCAAAATTAGCCTTGCTCCTGTTTAGGACCCTACCCTCTGGAGTAGTCCTATTCTTTTCCATCTTAAAACTTATAAACTAATAGAATAGCAGTAACTTGACAATGTACTCCCTAAATTCCACTTCCATTAGTTGTTCTGTTTCATTCCCCAGAAGGGTCTCTAGTGTTGTACCCTCCCATGGAGGGAGCTCTATATATTGAATCTAATCTTGAACAATTTCTTCCCACACTCTTCAGCTCTGAACCATCTTAACCCATGGATAATAACACCATCTGTAAAGCCTTCAGTTCTCCCCTGTCTGCAAATCGCTCACACAACAATAATAACTTTAACTTTATTCATGTTGCCTCTTTAGTGTGGTAAAATATGCCAAGCTCTTCCCATATCTCTTGGGTAACTCAGAGCAGACTGATGACAGAATTTGTGTTGAGCTGAATAAAAGATCTTTGAAGGAAACAGCAATTAATTTTTAAGTTGATTCTTACGGCATATTTTAACAGAGGGGGAAAACCAACAGCCCTGGGCGACAACAAACATTTTCAAAAGTTTTGAATCCTCAGAATTTTTTTTTTATGATAGACTGCTTGAAGCTGAATACAAATATAATTTCTGACTACTTCTATCAGATGGGAATTTGGAGAAAAGAAATCACAAAACAATTTTCAATTACCAACTAACCAACTAATCAGTACATCTTTGGACTGCAGGAGGAAACCAGAACACCTGTAGGAAACACATGCGCACATGGGAAGAACGTACAAACTTTCCTACAGAGGGCGTCATCATTAAACTCCGAAGCTCCAAGTCTGAATAGTGTCCTGCTAAGCTCTACACTACTGTGGCAACCTGTCTATTGTCCTTTTGTGCAGAATGTGATATTGGCATAAAGCCAAGGGTAGATTTGAAATTGAAGGGAGTTCTGCAATGGAGAAGCAACTGCAGTTGGAGCAAAATGGGTGAAGGAACAGATATAATGGGTGAATAAAACACGGCATGAGATTGGAAATGAACAGGGCAGTTTTAGGTTGTAAGACACAAGATGCAAAATGCTGGAGGAACTCAGTAGGTCAGGCTGCATCCCTGAAGGAAAACAGACAAAGTTAGGAATTGCAAACAACAGGAATTCTGCAGATGCTGGAAATTCAAGCAACACACATTAAAGTTGCTGGTGAACGCAACAGGCCAGGCAGCATCTCTAGGAAGAGGTACAGTCAACGTTTCAGGCCGAGACCCTTCGTCAGGACTGTCCTGACAAAGGGTCTCGGCCTGAAACGTCGACTGTACCTCTTCCTAGAGATGCTGCCTGGCCTGCTGTGTTCACCAGCAACTTTAATGTGTGTTGCTTAAAGTTAGGAATTGAGACCTTTATGTAATACAAATTTTAGTTTGGCTCAAGAAACACTGGGCAACAATTTTTTTTCCCAAGTGTTGCTTCCTTAAAGATATTTTGTTAGACCGCTTGAAGCTGAACAGAAATATAATTTCAGATTACTGGTATCACATAGGAATTTGGAGAGACAAGAAATTAACTTTTATTGAATATAATGTGTTAAATTGCATAACTTCTGACACTGCGCAATAATTCAACCAAGCTAAAAAGGTTTTTTTGACGACTTTCCTTTAGAAACATAGAAAATAGGTGCAGGAGTAGGCCATTCGGCCCTTCGAGCCTGCACCGCCATTCAGTATGATCATGGCTGATCATCCAACTCAGAACCCTGTATCTGCCTTCTCTCCATACTGCCTGATCCCTTTGGCCACAAGGGCCATATCTAACTCCCTCTTAAATATAGCCAATGAACTGGCCTCAACTGTTTCCTGTGGCAGAGAATTCCACAGATTCACCACTCTGTGTGAAGACGTTTTTCTTCATCTTGGTCCTAAAAGGCTTCCCCTTTATCCTTAAACTGTGACCCCTCGCTCTGGACTTCCCCAACATCGGGAACAATCTTCCTGCATCTAGCCTGTCCAATCCCTTTAGGATTTTATACATTTCAATAAGATTCCCCCCTCAATCTTCTAAATTCCAGCGAGTATAAGCCTAGTCGATCCAGTCTTTCATCATATGAAAGTCCTGCCGTCCCAAGAATCAATCTGGTGAACCTTCTTTGTACTCCCTCTATGGCAAGGATGTCCTTCCTCAGATTAGGGGACCAAAACTGCACACAATACTCCAGGTGTGGTCTCACCAAGGCCTTGTACAACTGCAGTAGTACCTCCCTGCTCCTGTACTCGAATCCTCTCGCTATAAATGCCAGCATACCATTCGCCTTTTTCACCGCCTGCTGTACCTGCATGCCCACTTTCAATGACTGGTGTATAATGACACCCAGGTCTCGTTGCACCTCCCCTTTTCCTAATCGGCCACCATTCAGATAATAATCTGTTTTCCTATTTTTGCCACCAAAGTGGATAACTTCACATTTATCCACATTAAATTGCATCTGCCATGAATTTGCCCACTCACCTAACCTATCCAAGTCACCCTGCATCCTCTTAGCATCCCCCTCACAGCTAACACTGCCACCCAGCTTCGTGTCATCCGCAAACTTGTAGATGCTGCATTTAATTCCCTCGTCTAAGTCATTAATGTATATTGTAAACAACTGGGTTCCCAGCACTGAGCCTTGCGGTACCCCACTAGTCACTGCCTGCAATTCTGAAAAGGTCCTGTTTATTCCCACTCTTTGCTTCCTGTCTGCCAACCAATTCTCTATCCACATCAATACCTTACCCCCAATACAGTGTGCTTTAAGTTTGCACACTAATCTCCTGTGTGGGCCTTGTCAAAAGCCTTTTGAAAATCCAAATATACTACATCCATTGGTTCTCCCCTATCCACTCTACTAGTTACATCCTCAAAAAATTCTGAGATTCGTCAGACATGATTTTCCTTTCACAAATCCTTGTTGACTTTGTCCGATGATTTCACCGCTTTCCAAATGTGCTGTTATCACATCTTTGATAACTGACTCTAGCATTTTCCCCACCACTGATGTTAGCCTAACCGGTCTATAATTCCCCTGTTTCTCTCCCTCCTTTTTTAAAAAGCAGAGTTACATTAGCCACCCTCCAACCCTCAGGAACTAGTCCAGAATCTAAAGAGCTTTGAAAAATTATCTCTAATACATCCTCTATTTCTTGGGCTACTTCCTTAAGCACTCTAGGATGCAGACCATCTGGCCCTCAGGATTTATTTGCCTTTAATCTCTTCAATTTACCTAACACCACTTCCCTACTAACATGTATTTCCCTCAGCTCCTCCAAATCACTAGACCCTCGGTCCCTACTATTTCCGGAAGATTATTTATGTCCTCCTTAATGAAGACAGAACCAAAGTAGTTATTCAATTGGTCTGCCATGTCCTTGTTCCCCATGATAAATTCACCTGTTTCTGACTGTAAGGGACCTACATTTGTCTTAACCAATCCTCTTCTTTTCACATATCTATAAAAGCTTTTACAGTCAGTTTTTATGTTCCCTGCAGTTTTCTCTCATAATCTTTTTTCCCTTTCCTAATTAAGCCTTTTGTCCTCCTCTGCTGGACTCCGAATTTCTCCCAGTCCTCAGGTGAGCTGCTTTTTCTGGCTAATTTCTACTCCGTGTCTGAGGCTTCTCACTTCAGTGTCCAACAATAATATGAGCATAAGATATAGGAGCAGAATTAGGCCATTTGGCCCATTGATTCTGTTCCACAATGTCATCATGGCCGAGCCAATTTTCCTCTCAGACCCAATCTTCTGCCTTCTCCCCATATCCCTTCATGCCCAGATCAGTCGCGAATCTATCAAACTCTGCCTTAAATATACATAAGCACTGGGTGTCCACAGCTGCCTGTTGCAAAGGATTCCACAGATTCACCACTCTCTGGATAAAGAAGTTCCTCATCAGTGTTCTTAAAAGGATGCCCCTCTATTTTGAGGATGTCATCTGGCCTTAGACAGGCTCACCATAGGAGACATCCTTTCCACATCCACTCTTTTGAGACTTTTCACTATTCAATGTGTTTCAATGAGGTCACCCTTCACTCACCTGAATTCTAGTCGATACAGGCCCAGGCTCATCCAACGCTTTTCATATGACAAGCCATTCAATCCTGAAATCATTTTTGTGAACCTCCTTTTAAACCTCTCTAGTTTCACTACATCTTTTCTCAAATAAGTGGCCAAACACTGCACACAATAGTCCAAGTAAGGCCTCATCATTATGTTATAAAGTCTCAGCATTACATCCTTGCTTTTATTTTCTAGACCTCTTGAAATAAATGTTAACATCAAATTTACCTTTCTCACCACAGACTCAACCTGCAAATTAAACTTTAAGGAATCATGCATAAGAACTCCCAAATGCCTTGCACCTCAGATTTTTGTATTTTCTCTCCATTTAGAAAATATCCAACTTATTCATTTCTTCTATCAAAGTGTATTACCATATACTTCCCAACACTGCATTCCTACTGTCATTTCTTTGCCCATTCTTCTAATCTGTCTAACTCCTTCTGTATCCTCTCTACTTCCTCAAAACCACCTGCCCCCCCAAGTTATCTTCATATCTTCTACAAACTTTGTAACAAATCCATCAATTCCATCATCAAAATGATTGACATACTGTGCCTATGAAAAGCATTCCCCCCCCCCCCCCCGGAAGTTTCCATGTTTTATTGTTTTACAACCTTTTTTTTAGCATTGACTTATTTTGGCTTTTTGACACTGAACAACAGAAATAGACTCTTTTGTGTTAAAGTGAAAACAGATATCTGCAAAGTGATTGAAATTAGTTAGCTGTGTACATACATCTATTGATGCTTCTGGTCACATCTTCAGTGATGTTCCTGGAATCATCGAGTGTTTCGAGTCTTTCAACATCATACAACCTCCTCCAGGTGACCCAGCCGGGGCTGATCAGACCCCAGCTTGTGTCCAGATGGCTAGCTACTTATGACTCCATGGCTCCCCTCTTTTGAGCCACAGCCATTTTGAGGCCCTCTGCCGCATCGGTGGTACTGCAGATGGCTCTCCTCTTCCTCTCTCCCTCGATGCTCAAAATGCTGAAGGCTCTAACTAAAGAATGAGCTATGAATCCCCTACAACCAACCTCCACTGGGAGCAGCTGCGATACTGACAATAATTGTTGTCATGGCTTGCAGCTTCCTATCAACCCCTCCCTTCGCCGTTGCCTCCAGAATTTGGTTAACATCTTCATCAAACTGCTTCCACAGTGAAGTCATGTTAGTTGCAGACCATTTGATCCGCCTCCTGTTAGACTTCATGTTAGAGGGATTAGTTTGCAACACTTGGAGGTTCCGGGCACTATGGGGTGACTCCGGGCCTGGCCCCTCCTTCGTCTCACCAATTTGGACACCTGCGCGTTGTGCTGCTCCTGCTCCCGCCAAACACTTCATCGTCGCTTGGTAGATCTTCAAGCTGCGATCGTTCTTGCAGATTTTGCCACATGCACACTGCTTCCTCATCATCGTTTGTTCATTGCCTGGGTCTGATGTCGTTGTGTCCATCCGACTGGGGTGCTCATCCTCCCTCTCCCCGCCCCCCCCCATCTCGGAACCCCTGGGGGTATCTTTCCCTTAGATTCATTGTAGCTTTTGTGGGGGTCCTCCTCTCAGAGGACACAGATTGGGTTGCCAGCCCGTTCTGCCCCGGTTGCCATCTCTCCGGGCTGTCACTGACTCTCCAGTCGTCACCACTCTTTTTGCGGTTGTCACCCAGTCTTTCCTGGTTGTCACTGATTAACTCGGTGTAAGCTGTGTACATACACCTATTGATGTTTCTGGACACATCTTCAGTGATGTTCCTGGAATCATGGGGTATAAATCACAAAATAATTCACTGCATAAGTATTCACTTATTCACCCTCTTTAAAATGATACACAAAATCATCACTGATGCAGCAATTGGTATTAGAAGTCACATAATTAGTTAAATGGAAATCTGGTTTTTAGAGACCTGTGTGCAGTCAAGGTGCTTCAATTGATACACCTGTATCTGGAAGGTCCAACTGCTGGTGAATCAGTATCTCGGCAAAAACTACACCATGAGGACAAAAAAAAGCACTCCAAGTAAATCGGCAAAAAGGTTATTGAAAAGCACAAGTCAGGAAATCAATACAAGAAAATTTCCAATTCACTGAATATCCCTTGGAGTACAGTTGAGTCAATCATTAAGAAAAGGAAGGAATATGGCACAACTGTACTTCTGCCTAGAGCAGGTTATCCTCAAAAACTGGGTGAGTGTGCAAGAAAGGACTAGGGAGGGAGGCCACCAAGAGACCCATGACATCTCTAGAGGAGTTACAAACTCGATGGGAGAGACTATGCATACAACAACTGTTGCCCTGGTACTTCACCAGTTGCAGCTGTATGGGAGAGTGGCAAAGAGAAAGTCACTGTTTGGAAAAAGTCAGAGTCCAGACCTCAATCCAACCGAGAATTTGTGGTTGGACTTGAAAAGGGCTGTTCCCTCATGGTCTCCATGCAATCTGACAGAGCTTGAGCAGTTTTGTAAAGAAGAGTGGGGAAAATTGTTGTGTCTAGATGTGCAAAGGTGATAGAGACTGATCAACACAGACTCAAGGCTGTAATTGCTGCCAAAGATGCATCTAATAAATACTGACTCTAAGGGGTGAATACTTATGCAATCAATTATTGTTTTATATTTGTAATTAATTTTTATCACTTTGTAGAGATCTGTTTTCACAGAAGTCTTTTTTTATTGATCGTGTCAAAAAAGCCATATAAAATCCACTGATACAATGTTGTAAAGCAATAAAACATGAAAACTTCCAAGGGGGTAAATACTTTTTATAGGCACTGAATAATGTAAACAGAATTGATCGCAACAAAGGCCCCTGTGGAACACCATTAGTCACTAGCATCCCATCAGAATAGGCTCCCTTTATTCCCACACATTGCTTCCTGCCAATCAGCCACTGCTTTATCCATGCTAGAATCTTTCCTGTAATACCATGGGCTCATAGCTTGTTAAACAGCTTCATGTATGGCACCTTGTTGAAGACCTTCTGAAAATCCAAGTACACAACATCAACAGAGTCTTCTTTATCCATTGTTATTACTTCAAATAATTCCAAAAAATCTGTCAGGCATTTTTTTTTTTCTTGAGGAAGTCATGCTAACTATGGCTTAGTTTATCATATACCTTCAACAGCCTCAAAAATACATCCTTAACCATCGACTCGAATATCTTCCCAACCACTCAGACTAACTTGCCTATAATTTCCTTCCTTCTGCCTCTCTTGCTTCTTGGAGTGACATTTGCTGTTTTCCATTCTTCTGGACAGAGCCATTCCAGAATCTAATGATTCTTGAAAGATCATTACTAATGCCTCCACAATCTCTTCAGACACCTCTTTCAGACCTTAGGAGTGTACACCATCTGGTTCAGTTGACTTATCTTCCTTCAGTTTCCCAATACCCTCCTCCCTAGTAATGGTAACTTCACACAATCATGACCCCTGACATCTGGAGCTTCTACCATATTGCTAGTGTCTTCCACAGTGAAGTCTAGTGCAATATACTTATTCAGTTCATTTGCTGTTTTGTTGTCCCCCGTTACTACCTCTCCAGCATTGTCTTTCATCAGTCTGTTATCCAAGCTTGCCTCTCTTTTACACTTTATGTATCTGAAGAAACCTTTGGTATCCTCTTTAATTTTATTTGCTAGCTTACTTTAAGATTCCATCTTTACCTTCATGACATTTTAGTTGCCTACTGTTGGTATTTGAAAGTTTCCCAATCTTCTAACTTCCCACTAATTTTTGTTCTATTATAGGCCTTTTCTTTTGTTTTTATGTTGGTTTTGACTTCCCTTGTTGGCCATGCATTATGTGGTTTTGGGGCACTTAGAATCAATGATAAAATTGAGGGGGGAGAAGATGGCGGCACGACGACAGCGCACGCGGCCACTTCGGTGATGAATATCTGTTATCTGTCAAGTAGGGGACCGTGCAGAATCCTGATTTGATGGAGACAGACGTGAGAGTGCAGCGGAACATCTGGAAAACTTCTGAAATGCCTCCTTTGCTACCGCTGCTACTGTGTGGTAACCGGAATCTCCGGAGCTGAAGGTCCCGAAATCCTCGGCTTTGTGTGTTTCAGCGACCGGGGAGAGGTCGAAGGTGCTCGGCAGAGGATGGTGCTCGGGAGGCTGTATCGGAGGAGCTGCTTTGAAACTCCGAGTTTTTGGACGGATGGACTCTGGGTCGGCTGGGGTCATCTGCTTCCAAGGCATCGGCAAGTTGACGGTGACTGGAGGTTTATGGCAGGGAGTTTCTCCCTTTTGCCACCTGCCATCAGGGACTTGGGAGTCAATCGACCCAGGACTTTGAGACTTTTTTTTACTGTGCCTATGGTCTGTTCTTTATCAAATTATGGTATTGCTTTGCACTGCTGTAACTATATGTTATAATTATGTGGTTCTGTCAGTGTTAGTCTTTGGTCTGTCTTGTTTTCTGTGATATCACTCTGGAGAAACATTGTATCATTTCTTAATACATGTATGCATTTCTAAATGACAATAAAAGAGGACTGAGTGTTCCTATAATCTTTTATATTAAAAAAAATCATAGTCAGCATGGATTCCTCAAGAGAAAATCTTGCCTGGCAGATCTTTTGGAATTCTTTGAAGAAATAACAATCAGGGAAGACGAAGGAGAATTGTTTGATTGTGTACTTTGATTTTCAGAAGGCCTTTGGTATCTTATTATGAGACTGCTTAACAAGCTGTTACAGGAAAGATTCTAGCATGGATAAATCAGTGGCTGACTGGCAGGAGGCAAAAAGTGGGAATAAAAGGAACCTTTTCAGATTGGCTGCTGGTGACTAGTGGTTTTCTGCAGGAGTATGCTTTGGGACTGATTCTTTTTACATGAAGTAGTTAAATAAATAATGCAAAACTTAAAATATAGTGAAGTTGTGTTTATAAGTCTGATGTCCATTCAGAGTTCAGATGGCAGAGGAGAAGCTGCTCCAGAATCAGATTGTTCCTTCAGGCTCTTTTACCTCTTTCCTAATAGTAACAATGAGAACAAGACAGGTGCTGGGGGATGAAGGGACTTAATGATGGACGCCGCCTTTATGAGGTATTGCTCTTTGAAGAGTTGGATACAACAGAGGCTAGTGCCCATGATGGAGCTCACTACATTTACAACTCCCTACAGCTTATTTTGATCATGTGTAGTAGCACCCCTAGATGGTAACGCAACAAGCCAGAAAGGTCTGCCCAATACATAAAAGTTAGCATCCATCTTTCTGTTATAAGTCTATTGGAGGGTTCCCAAGTCTTATATGATGGTCTTGTGCCCTCACAGTTTACCTCCTCATGACCATGGAATCTTATGATCCATCTGTACTGCACTTTCATTGTAACTGAGATATTTTCTTCTGTATCACATTGGTGTTTTTAATCTTGTACTGTTATACTGAATCTGTATAAGACATGTTTCTCTTTGTACCTCTGCACACCTGACAACATTAAGCCAATTTATCAACTGATGAATGGTGAAAGATATGGATGTCTTGCTCTTCTCATAATTATTGTGATCATGTTTGGCAATGTCAGATTATCAACTAACCTACCAGTGGCAGTCGTAGTCAGGTGTGCCACTCGGAGAGTATTTAAGAATTAATTTCACTGGGTATGAGGCATCCAGAGAGGGGTGGCACCTCTACTGAAGGGGTTTGTGATAAACGAGGGAAAATCTGCAGACACTGGAAATCTAATCAACACAAAGAATTCCGGAGGAACTCAACAGGCCAGGCAGCACCTATGGAAAAGAGAGAACAATTGATGTATTTGGGCCAAGACCCTTCATCGGAGCTGAAAATGAGAAGATGGGGGGGTGAGGAGGAAGGAATACAAGGTAGTAGGTGATAGGTGAAACTAGGAGAGAGGAGGGGTGAAGTAAAGAGCTGGAAAGTTGATAGGTAAAAGATAAAACCTGGAGAAGGGGGCTAAGAGGACTGAAGGCCATTGAAGAAAGGGAAGGGGGAGGAGCATCTGCAGGAGGTGATGGCAGATAAGATGAGTTGAGAATGGGGAATGGTGAGGGAGTGGAGGGCCATTACTGGAAATTCAAGAAATCTATGTTCATGCCATCAGGTTTGAGGCTACCCAGACGGAATATAAGTTGTTGCTCCTCCAACCTTAGTGTGGCCTCATCACGGCAATAGAAAAGGCCATGGACTGATGTGTTGTAATGGGAAGTAGAATGAAAATTGGTAGCCACTGGGAAATCCTGCATTTTCTGGTGGATGGAGCGTAGGTGCTCAGTGAAGTGGTTTCCCAATCTATGTCGGGTCTCACCAATATACAAAAGGCCACATTGGAGCACCAGGTACATTAGATGGCCCAGACAGACTCTCAAGTGAAGTGTCACCTCACCTGAAAAGACTGTTTGTGGCCCTGAATAGTAGTGAGGGAGGAGGTGAAGGGATAGGTGTAGCATTTGTTCCGCTTGCAAGGATAAGTGCCAGGAGGGAGATCAGCGGGGAGGGATGAAAGGACAAGGGTGTCACGTATTGTGAGATCTCTGTGCAAAGCAGCAAGTGGGAGATGGCAGAAATTGCAGAGAATTATGTGCTGCACATGGAGGCTGGTGAGGTGGTAGGTGAAGATAAGAGGAACCCTAACCCTGGTGGGGTGGTAGAAGGATGGGGTGAGGGCAGAAATGGAAGAGATGCGGGTGAGGGCAGCGATAATGGGGGAGGAATGGAATCCCCTTTCTTTGAAGGAGGAGGACATTTCCTTAGTTCTGGAATGAAAAGTCGCATTCTGAGAGCAGATGGAGCAGAGATGGAGGAATTGTGAGAAGGGGATGGCATATTTACAAATAACAGGGTGAGAAGAGGTATAGTCAATAGATAAGCCTTCTCCAGGGATCGAGAAAGGGGAAGGTGGTGTCGGAAATGCACCAGATAAATCTGAGGGCAGGGTGGACGTTGGAGAGAGAGTTGCTGAAGTTGACAGGCTCTGGATGAGTGTAGGAACCAGCACCAATGTGATCGTTAATGTAGTGTAGAAAAAGTTGGGGAGAGATAGGCTTGGAAAATAGACTGTGCCAAGAAGCCAACAAAAAGGCAGGCATAGCTGGGACCCATGCGAATACCCATGGCTATAACTTTTGTTTGAAGAAAGTGGGAGGAGCCAAAGGAGAAATTATTGAGAGTAAGGACAAGTTCCACCAGATGGAGGAGAATGGTAGTGGAGGGGAACTGGTTGGATTTGGAGTCTAGAAAGAAACAGGGAGCTTTGATGTCGTCTTGATGGGGGATGGAGATCTATAGAGATAGGACATAGTAAAAATAAGATGACTGGAGCCAAGTAACTTGAAATCATTGAAAATATCAAGGGCAAGTGAAGTATCATGGATATAGGGGGGAATGGACTGAACCGGGGGGATAAAATTGAGTCAATGTAAGTTCAGTGGAGCAGGAACAAGCAGAAACAATGGGTCTACAAAGATAGATGGGTTTGTGGATGTTGGGTAGGAGGTAGAAATGGGAGGTGCAGGGTAAAGGAACTGAGGTTGATGGTAGTGGATGGGAGATCCCTAGAGTTAACAAGGTCAGTGTTGGTGTGGGACACAACGGCCTGGTGCTCCTTAGTGGGGTCCAGTTCAAAGGGTAATTAAGAGGTTTCTGACAGTTGTCTCCTGCCTCAGCAAGGTAGAGGTTAGTCTGCCAGACTACTACAGCACCTCTTTTCCCCCCCCACACCCCTCCTTATATGCAGTCTTGATGGTAAGGTTAGGATTAGTGCAGACAGAGTAGAAAGCAGTGTGTTCAGAAGGAGTGAGGTTGGAACTGGAGAGAGGAGTGATGAAGTTGAGATGGTTGATGTCTTGTTGGCAGTTTTCAATGAAAACTTCCAGAGCAGGCTGAAGACCAGAATGGGGTATCCAGAAAAAGGAGGGTTAAAGACAGAAGAATGGGTTATCAGTGAGGAGTGGAGTGTCTTTGCCAAAGGAGTAGGCACAGAGGCAGATGGCGGAAAGAGAGCTCAAGCTTCATGGTGGGTGTAGAACTCACTGAGGTGGGGGCACAGGGGTACAAAGGTGAGGCACTTACTGAGGACAGATCATTCTTCCTCAGAGAGGGAAAGGCCATAACAAGGCATAGAAGACGTCATGGTTATCCTCTGCAACCAAGGAAGACCCCAGTTTGTGACGCTTGTTTGTACCACTGGACACAAACTTCTGAGGTCGAGAGAGTGGAACTTCCCCAGTGCAATGGCTTTTCCACTTTAAAAACTCTCCCACACAGGTCTCCTGTCATCATCAGACATGACAAATAATCACCGCACTGGGTATGAGAATGGAGTTATGAATGGTGCTGTAAATTCCTTCACTAAAGGACACTACTGAAACTGCTACAAATTCAGAACAAGCTAATTGCCTTGGGGTCATTTCTCCAGTTTTTTAAAATTTCATTGTTTCAAAATTTAACTTGCTTAGTGAGAGAAATTCATATTTCCTGGAGTGAAGTGTTGGCTTTGTTAGTTCTACCTTATTCTGTAACTTGACCATCACACAAATTCACTCCTTTTTGATATTGTAAAGGATCAGTATGTGGGCTACAAATTCTGGTCACTCTTTCTCAGGAATCTCAATGGAATAGGCTCTTTGATCATAATTTCTGGAATTAAAAGCAAGCAAGCTGTCCTGCAGACTATTGTCTACCTTTTCTTAAATTTTCAGGGCATCAGTATTAGTTGTAGGGCGACAGGAAAACATAGTGGTTAGGACAATACTTTACAGTACAGGTGACCTGGGTTCAATTCCTGCTGCTGCCTGTAAGAAGTCTGTAGATTCTCCCCATGACCATATGAGTTTCCTCCTTGTGTTCTGGTTTGTTCCCACAGTCCAAAGACATACCAATTGGTAGGTTAGTTGGTCACTGTAAATTGTCCTGTAATTAAACTAGGATTAAATTGAGGCTGAGTGGTGTGGTTTGAAGGGCCTGTTCCACACTGTATCTCAATAAATAATCAATAATTCCAACTATTGAAAATTCCAAAAATGCTATAAGAAGGGTTCTTAATTTGTAAATGAAGCTTTCCTGATAAATATTTAATGTGACCCTACCAGGACCCAGAAGATCTTCAGTGGGAAATAGTTGTTGCTGCAAAGTCCAAAAGTCTGCATCAAGCTCTTGTGATAGGCAAGATTCGCTCTTCCTTGGTTTATTTAGACTGCTCACTTTACTATCACTGTTTTGTGGGGTGAAATTTGTGGTTGTGGCAGCAGTACAGGTCGAAGATAAAATTACAATAAATTACAAAATACTGCAAATAAATAGTGCAAAAGCAAAAATAATGAGGTATTGTTCATGGACTGCTCAGAAACCTGCTGAGGGAAGGGAAGAAACTGTTCCTGAGTCATTAAGTGTAATCCTTTAGGCTTCTGTACCTCCTCCCAGATGGTAGTAACAAAGAAGGCATGTTTTGGATGGTGAGGGTTATTGATGATGGATGCTGTCTTCTTGAGGCACTGCATCTTGAAGATGTTCTCAATGGCAGGGAGGGTTATACCTGTGGAGCTGGCTGAGTTCACAACCCTCGCAGCCTCTTGTGATAGTCATAGTCATAGTCATACTTTATTGATCCCGAGGGAAATTGGTTTTCGTTACAGATGCACCAACCAAGAATAGAGTATAAATAAAACAACATAAAACCATAAATAGTTAAATAGTAATATGTAAATTATACCAGGAAATAAGTCCAGAACCAGCCTATTGGCTCAGGGTGCCTAACCCTCCAAGGGAGCAGTTGTAAAGTTTGATGGCCACAGGCAGGAATGACTTCCTGTGACGCTCTGTGTTGCATCTCGGTGGAATGAGTCTCTGGCTGAATGTACTCCTGTGCCCAACCAGTACATTATGTAGTGGATGGGAGACATTGTCCAAGATGGCATGCAACTTGGACAGCATCCTCTTTTCAGACACCACCGTCAGAGAGTCCAGTTCCATCCTCACAACATCACTGGCCTTATGAATGAGTTTGTTGATTCTGTTGGTGTATGCTACCCTCAGCCTGCTGCCCCAGCTCACAACAGCAAACATGATAGCACTGGCCACCACAGTCTCATAGAACATCTTCAGCATCGTCCGACAGATGTTAAAGGACCTCAGTCTCCTCAGGAAATGGAGACGGCTCTGACCCTTCTTGTAGACAGCTTCAGTGTTCTTTGACCAGTCCAGTTTATTGTCAATTCGTATCCCCAGGTATTTGTAATCATCCACCATGTCCACACTGACCCCCTGGATGGAAACAGGGGTCATCGGTGCCTTAGCCCTCTTCAGATCCACAAACAGCTCCTTAGTCTTTTTCACATTAAGCTGCAGATAATTCTGCTCACACCTTGTGACAAAGTTTCCTACCGTAGCCCTGTACTCAGCCTCATCTCCCTCGCTGATGCATCCAACTATGGCAGAGTCATCAGAAAACTTCTGAAGATGACAAGACTCTGCAGTCGTTGAAGTACATACACTCAAACCTCCTTACCAGGCTGAACAGAGGAGGTGAAGTGGGAACCGGATAGAGCTACATAAAATTATCAAAAGCGGTGGAAAGATTAAATGGCTAAAAATCGTTTTCCTATAATGATGTTGTCAAAGACATGGGTTTAAGGTGAAAGGTAGAAGGTTAGAATCAACTGAGGGTCAACTGAGGTGCATCCAGGTAGTCTCTCAGAATTTAAGAAGCATTTAGATAAAGTAGAGAATTGCACAGTTAACATGAGTAAATGATATTAGAGCAAGTACAATGGGCAACATGGATACTGTGGGCTGAATAGCCTGTATCACGAGCTGGATGACTCTATGCCTCATCATGTATTGCATTGCTGAGCAAGTTCTGACTGACAGCCACAATTCAACCGTTGCACAGCTTGGGTTTATTACTTTCAGACAAGTCTAAAGATAGAGGGGTGGAAAGATCTTAGGAAATGAACAGTGCTGACATATGTCAAGAAATCCATTGACAGGGTGGCACTGTAGTGTAGCAGTTAGCACATTTGTTTTACAGCACCTACAATCTCGAATCGGGGTTCAATTCTCGGTGCTGCCTCTGTATGAAATTTAGACATTCTCCCCATGGCCACATGGATTTCCTCTGGGTGCTTTGATTTCCTCCCACATTCCAAAGACATACAGTTAGGGTTAATAAATTGCAGATATTCAATTTTGGTCCTTGATGCGTGATAGTACTTGCGGGCTGTCCCTGGCACAATCCTGGCTGATTGAATTTGATGCACTGTTTAGCTTTGACACATAGATCAAATCTCATTTCTCTTTTTCTTCTCACAATGAGATCAATATAACATACACAAAATGCTGGAGCATCAACAGGCCAGGTAGTACCGTTAGTCTTGCGAGACCACGGATCTGTGCCTGTAAAGTCTTCACTCTCCAGAGCGCAGGCCTGGGCAAGGTTATATGGAAGACCAGCAGTTGCCCATGCTTCAAGTCTCCCCTCTCCATGACACCGATGTTGTCCAAGGGAAAGGTAAGGGCTGATACCTCTTGGCACCAGTGTCGTCGCAGAGCAGTGTGTGGTTAAGTGCCTTGCTCAAGGACACAACACGCTGCCTTGGCTGGGGCTCGAACTCACGACCTTCTGGTCACTAGTCAAATGCCTTAACCACTTAGCCACGTGCGCACACGGGTAGTACCAATAGAATGGAATAAAAAGTCAATGTTTCTGGTCTTTTATCAGGACTGGAAAGGAATGGGGAAGATCATTGGCCATCCAATCATCTACAGCAGAGAATCTACTCTGTAAATTTCAAAACTCTATTAGAAAAATAATTACTTATAAATAAGATTTCTTGTGTTTTATTTTAAAGGTATGGTTATCAGTGGTAAAAGGGGGGTTACTGCACATGTTTCATTGGCTCAGAAACTGTGCATCTTCAGATGGCCAATGAGACAATCCCAGTGGTTAGCACAACGCTTTACAATACAGGTGACCAGGGTTCTATTCCCGCCACTGCCTGTAAAGTATTTGTTCATTCTCTCTGTGACTACATGGGTTTCCTCTGGGTGCTCCAGTTTCCTGCCACAGTCCAACGGCCTACTGGTTGGTAGATTAATTGGTCATTGTAAATTGTCCTCTGATAAGGATAGGATTAAATTGGGGGATTGCTGTGAGGTGTGGTTCAAAGGGCCAGAAAGCCCTATTCAGAGCTGTGTCTCAATAAATAAATCCGTCAAATAGGCAAGGAGTCACATAGACTGGGCCAGGTGGGGACAGTAGGTTTCTGTTGGTGAAACAGGTGGGATTTAGCAGCTCAGTAGTTTCACAGTTACTATGCTCATATTATTCCAAGTGTATTTAATTAGTTTGCGTATTTAATAAGTCGAATTTAACTTCCCCCACCTGCTGTGAAGGGAATTGAAATCACACCTCCAGGATTAACTGTCTCGGTATCAGTGTACATACCCAGGAAATTAACCACAATTTATCACAGCTGCTGAGACCTATAAATAGCATAGAAGTTTGCTCCTGTGTTTGATGTTTCATCTGTGTCTTTTTCACTCTTCTCTCAATGTTTTGGTGTATTGACAAGTTTTACAATCAAATATCCGGACTGGAATTAAATAGATAACCTAAATTCTAACTCTTGCGTCATGTGCTGGGGGCAAATGATGTGGGAAGGAAGGAATATTTTAGCCTCTTCACAAAAAAAAAGTGCCTATTTATGAAACAGTGCAGCATTTAACTGGCCATCCGGCCCACAATGTTAGACAGACCGATACAAACCTACTCCATGAACAATCTAACCCTTCTTTCCTACTAACAGTGGCAGGTCCTTTGATGCCAAAACCTTTTAGTTGCCTACTCCCATCGACCTGGACTGAGACCATAGCCCTCCGTACTCCTACCATTCACATAACTATCCAAACTTCTCTTAAATATTGAAATCAAGCCCGCATTCACCACTTTTGCTGGCAGCTCATTCCATACACCCACAACCCTCTGAGTGAAGAAGTTTCCCCTCATGTTCCCCATAATCTTCTCACCTTTCACCATTAACCTATGACCTCTGGTTTTAATCCCACCCAACCTCTGTGAAAAAGCCTGCCTGCATTTACCCTTTCTATACCCCTCATAATTTATGTATACCTCTATCAAATCTCCTCTCAATCTTCTACATTCTAAAGAAAACTGTTTAAATCTATTCAATCTTTCCTTGTAGCTCAGGTCCTCCAGACCCTGCAACATCCTTGTAAATTTTCTCTGTACTCTTCGAACCTTATTTACTTTTTTCCTGTAAGTAGGTGACTAAAACTACAAACAGTACTCCAAATTAGCCCTCTTCAATATTTATACAACTTCAACATAACATCCTATCTCCTGTACTCAGTAGATTAATTTATGAAGGCCAATGTGCCATGACGCTCTCTACCTGTAACACTACTTTCAACAAATTATGTACCGTATTCCCAGATCCATTTTTCCTACCACATTCCTCCAGTTCGCTACCATTAACTGTGTAAGACCTATCCAACCAAAGTGCAAAACCACACAATTATTTGCATTAAGTTCCATCTGCCAGAAACCACATCCCACAATCCTCCATTTTTGCATGCATATGCCTATCCAAGAATCTCTTACATGTCTCTATGGTATCTGCTTCTACCTCTACTTTTGGTAGTGCATTTCAGGCATCTAGTGTTCGCTTTAAATAAATAAATAAATAAATAAAAGACTGCTTTGACACTCCCTAAACATTTCTGCCCTCCTTTTTAAATGGAGGTCCTCTTGTACTGATCAGTGCTGCCCTTGGAAAATGGTGCTGGCTGTTCATTCTATGCATTTCAGTCTTGTACATCTCTACCAAGTTGCCTCTCCATCTCCCTTACTCTAAAAAGGAAATTGGACCCTCTCCTGCTCAAGCTCCCCTAATCAGGCTGGTTCTCTCATTTGCAACCTCTCTAAACTTTCAATGTACTTTCTATAATGATTAGTGAATCAAGTATCTATCTCGAGCAATACCAAGCAAACTGCTGAAGGACCTTACAGGTCAGGCAGTATCTGTGGAAATGAGTAAACAGTCAACATATAGGGCCAAGACCCTTCTTCAGGACTGGAAACGGGGAGATGCCAGCATAAAAAGATGGAGGGGAAGGAGGATATCTAGAAGGTAAAAGGTGAACCAGGTGGGTAAGGAAAGAAAAGGGCAGGAGAGAAAGGAGAGGAGAGTGGACCATAGGAGAAAGAGGAAGTAGGGGGATCCTGGGGGAAGTGATGGGCAGGTGAGAAGAGGTAAGAGGCCAGAGTGGGAGGGGCAATTATTTTTTAACAGGAAGAAGAAATCAATATTTATGCCATCAGGTTAGAGGATATTTCAATCCTGTTTGAAGTTCAAAGTAAATTTTATGATCAAATTATACAACCATATACAACTCTGAGATCTACATTGTAGAGAATAGTGACCATAAAAGAAACAATGAAAGACCACCCAAGGGGGTATTCAACAAGAGTGAAGAACACAACAAACTGTCCAATACAAAAAGAAGAACTGATAATAATAAGTATTAAACAATAAATATTGAGAATTTTAGATGAAGAGTCCTTGAAGGTGAGTCAATTGGTTGTGAGGACATTTCGATGATGGGGCAACTGAAGTTGAGTGAGTTATCCCCTTTGATTCAAGATCCTGATAGTTGAGGGATAGTAACTGTTCCTGAACATGGTGATATGGATCCTGAGGCTTCTGTACATTCATCTTGATGGCAGCAGTGAGAGAGCATGTCCTGTGTGGTGAGGGTCTCTGATGATGGATGCTGCTTTCCTGTGATGTTCGATATAAATGTGCTCAGTGGTGGGGAGAACTTTATCCATGATGGACTGGGTGGTATCCATTACAGTTAGTTCTGATGAAGGGTCTCGGCCCGAAACATCGACTGTACCTCTTCCTAGAGATGCTGCCTGGCCTGCTGTGTTCACCAGCAATTTTTATGTGTGTTCCATTACTTGTTATAGGATTTTCCATTGGGGGCCATTGGTCTTTCCATACCAGACTGTCATGCAGCCAATCATCATACTCTCCATCACACATCTATAGAAAATTTTCAAAGTGTAATAAAACAGGTACAAGGGCACAGGAATAAAGGAGCGCCTGAAGCATGCTCTAAATTCAATGTGATCATAGGTGATCTGTATACTAGACTCACTCCCACCTCAGTTTCAGATCCTATCAGCTCTTAATCCCCTGATCGTTAAAAGGTATCTTTACCTCCACTTTATATTCATTCATTAATCCAGCCCCTGGGCAGAGAATTGCAAAAAATCACCACCCTCTGCAAGAAGACATGTACCTCTGTTTTAAATGACCAGCCCCATATCATAAAATTATCTCCTTGTTTGAGGCTGTCTCACTTGTGGAAGTGCTATTTAAAGTATTCTACTTTTCTTTCACTTTGTTCAGAAATTCATTGGTTTGCCAAAGAAACCATAGAAACCATAGAAAAACTACAGCACAGAAACAGGTCTTTTGGCCCTTCTTGGCTGCGCCGAACCATTTTCTGCCTAGTACCACTGACCTGCACACGGACCATATCCCTCCATACACCTCCCATCCATATATCTGTCCAATTTATTCTCAAATGTTAAAAAAGAACCCGCATTTACCACCTCGTCTGGCAGCTCATTCCATACTCCCACCACTCTCTGTGTGAAGAAGCCCCCCCCCAATGTTCCCTTTAAACTTTTCCCCCATCACCCTAAACCCATGTCCTCTGTTTTTTTTCTCCCCTTGCCTCAGTGGAAAAAGCCTGCTTGCATTCACTCTATCTATACCCATCATAATTTTATATACCTCTATCAAATCTCCCCTCATTCTTCTACGCTCCTGGGAATAAAGTCCTAACCTATTCAACCTTTCTCTGTAACTGAGTTTCTCAAGTCCCAGCAACGTCCTTGTAAACCTTCTCTGCACTATTTCAACCTTATTTATATACTTCCTGTAATTTGGTGACCAAAACTGAACACAGTACTCCAGCTTCGGCCTCACCAATGCCTTATACAACCTCATCATAACATTCCAGCTCTTATACTCAATACTTTGATTAATAAAGGCCAATGTGCCAAAAGCTCTCTTTACGATCCTATCTATCTGTGACGCCACTTTTAAGGAATTTTGTATCTGTATTCACAGATCCCTCTGTTCCACTGCACTCCTCAGTGCCTTACCATTAACCCTGTATGTTCTACCTTGGTTTGTCCTTCCAATGTGCAATACCTCACACTTGTCTGTATTAAACTCTACCTGCCATTTTTCAGCCCATTTTTCCAGCTGGTCCAAGTCCCTCTGCAGGCTCGGAAAACCTTCCTCACTGTCTACTACACCTCCAATCTTTGTATCATCAGCAAATTTGCTGATCCAATTTACCACATTATCATCCAGATCATTGATATAGATAACAAATAACAATGGACCCAGCACTGATCCCTGTGGCACACCACTAGCCACAGGCCTCCACTCGGAGAAGCAATTCTCTACTACCACTCTTTGGCTTCTTCCATTGGGCTAATGTCTAATCCAATTTACCACCTCTCCATGTATACCTAGCGACTGAATTTTCCTAACTAACCTCCCATGTGGGACCTTGTCAAAGGCCTTACTGAAGTCCATGTAGACAATATCCACTGCCTTCCCTTCATCCACTTTCCTGGTAACCTCCTCGAAAAACTCCAATAGATTGGTCAAACATGACCTACCATGCACAAAGCCATGTTGACTCTCCCTATTAAGTCCCTGTCTATCCAAATGCTTGTAGATTCTGTCTCTTAGTACTCCCTCCAATAACTTACCTACTACCGACGTTAAACTTACCGGTCTATAATTTCCCGGATTACTTTTTGATCCTTTTTTAAACAACAGAACAACATGAGCCACTCTCCAATCCTCTGGCACATCGCCTGTAGACAGCAACATTTTAAATATTTCTGCCAGGGCCCCTGCAATTTCAACACTAGTCTCCTTCAAGGTCCAAGGGAACACCTTGTCAGATCCCGGGGATTTATCCACTTTAATTTTCCTCAAGACAGCAAGCACCTCCTCCTTTTCAATTTGTATAGTTTCCATGATCTCACTACTTGTTTCCCTTAATTCCATACACTTCATGCCAGTTTCCTTAGTAAATACAGACGCAAAGAACTTATTTAAGATCTCCCCCATTTCCTTTGGTTCCACACATTGCCGACCACTCTAATCTTCAAGAGGACCAATTTTATCCCTTACAATCCTTTTGCTCTTAATATACCTGTAAAAGCTCTTTGGATTATCCTTCACTTTGACTGCCAAGGCAACGTCATGTCTTCTTTTAGCCCTCCTGATTTCTTTCTTAAGTATTTTCTTGCACTTCTTATACTCCTCAAGCACCTGATTTACCCCCTGTTTCCTATACATGTCATACAACTCCCTCTTCTTCTTAATCAGAGTTGCAATATCCCTTGAGAACCAAGGTTCCTTATTCCTATTCACTTTGCCTTTAATCCTGACAGGAACATACAAATTCTGCACTCTCAAAATTTCTCCTTTGAAGGCTTCCCACCTACTGATCACATCCTTGCCAGAGACAACCTATCCCAATCCATGCTTTTTAGATCCTTTCTCATTTCTTCAAATTTGGGCTTTTCCAGTTAAGAACCTCAACCCTAGGACCAGATCTATCCTTGTCCATGATCAAGTTGAAACTAACGGTGTTATGATCACTGGAACCAAAGTGCTCCCCTACACAGACTTCTGTCACTTGTCCTAACTCGTTTCCTAACAGGAGATCCAATATTGCATCCCTTCTAGTTGGTCCCTCTATATATTGATTTAGAAAACTTTCCTGAACACATTTTACAAACTCTCAACCATCTAGACCCCTAACAGTATGGAAGTCCCAATCAATACATGGTAAATTAAAATCCCCTACCACCACAACTTTATGTTTCCTGCAGTTGCTTGCTATCTCTCTGCAGATTTGCTCTTCCAATTCTTGTTGACTATTGGGTGGTCTGTAATACAATCCCACTAATGTGGCCATACCTCTCCTGTTTCTCAGCTCCACCCATAAGGACTCAGTAGACAAGCCCTCTAATCTGTCCTGCCTGAGCACTGCTGTAATATTTTCCCTAACAAGCAATGCTATTCCCCCACCTTTCATTCCTCTGCCTCGATCACATCTGAAACATCGGAACTCTGGAATATTAAGCTGCAATTACTGCCCCTCCTGTAGCCAAGTTTCACTAGTTGCTATAACGTTATAATTCCACGTGTCACATCACGCCCTCAACTCATCCGCCTTCCCCGCAATACTCCTAGCATTGAAATATATACACCTCAGAAGATTTTTACCACCACTCACAAACTTTCTATTAGCGGATTTGCTTGAACTTTTAACATCATTTATTTTCACCCCAGCCACACTGTCAGCTCTGGCACTCTGGTTCCCATCCCCCTGCAAATTTAGTTTAAAGCTTCCCCAACAGCACTAACAAACCTCCTTGTGCCAACCATGCCAATTCAAACTAATCCCATCTGCCTGCCAATGGTCTTTATCCTGCCATTCCATGAATGTTCACATGTCTGACCAATTACATCTTCCACATTGCTATCATATCTGCTTCCACCAATCCCCAATATATTGTGTAAGACCGTAAGATATAGAAGCAGAATTAAGCCATTTGGTGGGATCTTCTTTGCCATTTGATCATGACTGATTATTTTATTTTTCATCTGAAAACAATTCTCCTGCCTTCTCCCCGTAATCCTTGACTTCCTTACCAACCAAGAACCGAACAACCTCTGCTTTAATTACAGCCAATAACTTGACCTCAACAGCTGCCTGTGTCAGTGAATACCACAGATTTGCTGCCATCTGGCTAAAGAAATTCATCCTCATCTCTGTTTTGAAGGAAAATATTGGCAGAACAGAACATTTACAACAGTCCCTCAGGATGGAAAAGGCGGTTTACTTCAACTGGAATACATAGTTATACCACGTTTTGAAGAGCCCAAGGGCATCCCATTTGTTCTCCATATGAACTTTCTCCCCTGAAACAGAGAGGCACAGGACTGCGATCTGGAGCAATGCACGAAACCTTGGAGTATCTGAATGGGTCAGAGAGCATCTATGAAGGGAAATCGGCAGTCAATGTTTCGGTCAAGACTGTTTACTTGGATTCTTGAAGGATTTTAACAAAAAAACTTTGATATCCATTGCCTTTATTTGATGCTGCCTGTCCTGAGTTCCATCAGCATTTTATGCAGACCAGTAGAGCATGAAGAAAGGCTTTTTATTCCCCCATGGTGCCTGTGCCAACCATGCCAATCCAAACTAATCCCATCTGCCCGCCTATGGTCTTTATCCTGCCATTCTCTGAATGTTCACATGTCTAACCAATTACATCTTCCACATTACTATC
This sequence comes from Mobula hypostoma, assembly GCF_963921235.1. NCBI lineage: Eukaryota > Metazoa > Chordata > Chondrichthyes > Myliobatiformes > Myliobatidae > Mobula > Mobula hypostoma. The sequence goes on along the minus strand of NC_086110.1, from coordinate 70,424,845 downwards.
ATATCTGCTTCCACCAATCCCCATAGTAGTATATTCCAGACACCGACAACTCTATGTATACCAACACATTTGCATTGTAAATCCATTGTAAGCTTTCATCTTAAAGTTTATTTATTTGTTTTTTTTAGTTATTGAGATGCAGCACAGAACAGACCTTTCGAGCCCCTCAAGCCATATTGCCCAGCAATCCCCGATTTAATCCTAGTCTAATTTGGATAATTTACAATGACCAATTAACCTACCAACATCCTAGTCTATTTGGGACAACTTGCAATGACCAATTAACCTAACAACTACTACATCTTTGGACTGTGGGAGGAAACTGGAGCAACCCGAGGAAACCCACGTGATCATGGGGAGAACACAAAAAAACTCCTTACAGGGAGCTGCAGGAATTGAACCCAGGTTGCCTGTACTGTGCCAACCACAATGCTACCATGCCACCTTATATACCTTGTGTACAAGTACCTTCCAATCTGAATTAGGTTTTACAATTTCACAGTTGCAAACCATGGGCATAACAACAGGTGCCAAAAGCAAAAGTAGGCAGTTCATCCCCTCATGCCTGCTTCACTATTTAGAATCACGTTTATTATCACTGACATATGTCATGAAATTTGCTCTTTTGCAGCAGCAGTATAGTGCAATACATGTCATTATTTATAATGATAGTAAGAAATAGATTAAAAACAGTACAAAATAGTGAGATCATGTTCATGGGTCGTTCAGAAATCTTAGGGCATAATGGAGGAAGTTGTTCCAAAAACATTAAGAACGTTGACAGGGACAATCTGACTGAAACCTTTTCACAAATAAGACCAACCCTTGTTTTTTGTCTCGCATGTTTCTGTCGACATGGTCAGTTAGATTCCTTGACTCCATTTAATATCCTAATGTTGTTCCTACTTTCAATTGTTCCCGTACTTAGCTCTCTCTAAAGTAAAAGAAGTTGAAATGTTGTTACCTTTGTGCTGTTTTTAGACATGTTAGTGAATCAGTTACTGTGATCGCTTGACAATGATAGGAATCACCAACTGGGGTTTGAGTCCCGTCGCTGTCTGTAAGAGATTTCTCCAGATGCTGCAGTTTCCTCCCACATTTCACAAACGACTAAATGTGTATGGCTAATAAGTTGTGGCCATGTTACAGGTGGTGCCAGAAATATTGCAACAGCTACAGACTGCCCCAGCACAATCACTGACTGCAGTAGCCATTGAGGCAAAACAACAGCAAGTTCAAGATTATTCCTTTCAACTGTATACCACCAAAGAAAAACAACATTCCCCCGGACCAATTTCACAACAGAATATGTATAACTCTCCCAAGAGATAGGAGCAGAATTAGACAATTCAATCCATCAGGTCTGCTGTGCCATTCCATCATCACTGAGTTATTATCCCTCTCAACCCCATTTCCCTGCTTTCACCCTGCAACCTTTGACACCCTGATTAATCAAGAACCTATCAACCTCTGCCCTGAGTATACTCAATTACTGGGCCTGCACAGCAATGAATTCCACAGATTCGCCTCCTTCTGGCTGAAGAAATTTTTCCTCATCTTTGATTTAAAAGGTCATCCTTTAATTCTGAGGCTGTGCCCTCTGGTCTGAGACTCCCCCACTATAGGAAACTTCTTCTCCACATCCACTCTAGGGCTTTCAATATTTGATAGATTACAATGAGATTCCCCACCCTCTCATTATTGTAAACTCTGAGTAGAAGCCCAGAACTATCAAACACTTATCACATCTTAACCCTTTCATTCCTGGGATCATTCTCGTGAACACCTACTGGACTTCCTTCACTTTTTTCTTTGATAAGGGGTCCAAAACTGCCACAATACTGCAAGTGTGTTCTGACCAATGCTTTATTAAGACTTGACATTAAATCCTTACTTTTGCATTCTAGAGAGTGAAATAGATTTTCTAGAATTTGTTTTCTACTCATCGTATGTTTCGACAATCATTACATGTGACAAATAAAACTAATCTTTAATCTTTGAACTTCACATTCTTTATATGAACCTGTGCTGAAAGGGTTAATGTTGAAATACTCCCTGATCTTCCTTACAACTTAGCATGATCTATATAAAAATACATATGCACAAGCTTGTGAAGAGGGTCAGCAATTTTCATAGCAACAGGGCTGAAATAACATAATGTATCTCCACAGGATGTTTGTGATGGGAGTGTGACACTTTACACTTGCATGCAGAGTCAATCCAATGATGTGTTTCAAAGTGGAACAAAAGTGCAGGCACCGGATTTAGAGATGGGACATGTTGAAAATGTCAGCTGGACAACTGGCCCTGGACAGGGGACAAATACAGTATCTTTTGGAGGAATCATTTCACTGGTTTCAGATTTCCTGTTCTGATTCTTATTTTCATTAATTTTTTAACTGTAGTTTTTGTCTTGCACTTTAATGCCGCCACAAAACAACAAATTCACCACTGCTTGACTAAAAAAGTTCCTCCTCATCACTGTTCTAAAGGGATGTATTGGTGGAACAGAACAATTACGTTACTCCCAGAAGATCGAAGAAGGCCATTCACCTCAGCTGGAATATATGGTTATACCATGTCTTGCAGAGCCCCAAGATATCTGATTTGTCCTCCATTTGTACCCACCCACATTGAACAGAGAGAGAAAGGACTGCAGTCTGGAGCAATGCATGAAATGTGGGAGGAACGCAATGGAGCAGGCAGCCTCTATGGAGGGAAATGGGCAGTTGGTGTCTTGGATCAAAGTATTTCATCTGAGCTCTTATCATATTTCATGATATGTCAATGATAATAAAGCTGATTCTAATAATGGTTCTCTACTTGGAGTACTGTGTGCAAATCTTTGGCATAGAGACGTGTACTGCATGGAAACGGATCCTTCAGTCTAACTGGTCCGTGCCAACCAAAATTTCCATTTGCCTCCTTTTTAGCCCCTATCTCTCTCGAACTTTTCAATCATAAGATATAGAAGCAGAATTAGGCCATTTAGCCCACCAAGTCTGCTCCACCAGTTCATCATAGCTTATCCATTCCCTTCTCAGCCGCAATCTCCTGCCTCCTCCATGCCCCAATTAATCAAGAACCTATCAACCTCTGCCTTAAATACACCCAATGACTTGGCCTCCAAAAACACACGTGGCAACAAATTCCACTGGTTCATGACCGTCCGGCTAAAGAAATTCCTCCTCATCTCTGTTCCAAATGGACGTCCTTCTATTTTGAGGCTCTGCCCTCTGCTCCTAGACTCCCCCACCACTAGACACATCCTCTCTGCACCTACTCAATATTTGATAGGTTTCAATGAGATCACCCCTGATTCTTCTGAATTTCAGTGAATACAGGCCCTGAGCCATCAAACGCTCTTCATAAGCCTTTCAATCCCAGAATCATTTTCATGAACCTCCTTTGAACCTTCTCTGATGTCAGCACATCCTTTCTTAGATAAAGGGCCCAAAACTGTTCACTATGCTCCAAGTGAGGCCTTACCAAGGCCTTATAAAGCCTCAACATTACTTCTTTGTATTTATATTCTCACTTTAAGTACTTTTTCAATGTTGTTAATGTACCTGTCCCAACTACTTCCTCTGGAAAACAAGAGAAAATCTGTGGATGCTGAAAATCCAAGCAACACACACAAAATGCAGGAGGAACACACTAGGCCTGGCAGCATCTATGGAAAGGACTACAGTAGACATTTCGAGCTGAGACCCTTCATCTGGACTAGAGAAAAATGAGAGGAGTCAGAATAAGAAATTGGGGAGAAGTGAGAAAGAAACATAAGGTGATAGGGGAAACTGTGGGGGGAGGGGTGAAGTAAAGACCAGGGATGTTGATTGGTGAAAGAGATACAGAGCTGGAGGAGGGAATTTGATAGAGGACAGAAGACCATGGAAGGAGGAAAATGGGGAGGAGCACCAGAGGGAGGTGATGGGCAAGTAAGGAGATATGGTGAGGGACGAAAATCAGAATAGGGAATGGTGAACAGGGGTTGGGGCATTATCGGAAGATTGAGAAATCGACATTCATGCTTTCAGGTGCCTCCAACCTTATGGCATCAACAATGATCTCTTGAACTTCTCTCTACCCTCTCCATAGATCTGTCCATTGAAGAATGAGAGGAAATCTTAAAGAAACATATACAATTATGAAAGGGATAGATAATATGGAGGCAGGAAAGTTGCTTCCTGGTAGACGAGACTAGAACTAGGGGACATAACCTCAAGATTTGAGGGAGTAGATTTAGGATGGAGATGAGGAGGAACTGCTTTTCCCAGTGAGTGGTGAATCTGTGGAATTCTCTGCCGATGAAGCAGTAGAGGCTACTTCAGTAAATATATTTAAGATAAGGTTGGGTACATTTTTGCACAGTAGGGGAATTAAAGGTCATGGGGAAAAAGCAGATAGGTGGAGATGAGTCCATGGCCATATCAGCCATGATCTTATTGAATGGAGGAGCAGGCTCGACGGGCCAGATGGCCTACTCTGCTCCTATTTCTTATGTTCGCCAAGTCCAGCAACATACTCATCAATCTACCCTGCATAATGACTTCTTTCCTATAGCAGGGTAATGAAAATACCCTAAATATGACCTCACCAATATCGTGTATGACTGCAACCTATCATCACATCTTCTATGCTCAGTACCCTGATGATGAAAGCCAGCATGTCAAAAGCCACTTTCACCACGCTGTCTACCTGTGATGCCATTTTAAGGGAAAAATTACGTATGTTGTTAGGTCCCTCTGTTCTACAGCATTTCCCAGGACTCTATCATTCAGTCCTGGCCTGAATTGTTTGTGCACTTATCTCCATTAAACTCCACTTCGACAAACTTCTATAGATTTATAGTGGAGAGTGTATTGTCTGCCTGCATCACAACCTTGTATGGAAACACCAATGTTCTTGAATGGCGAATCCTACAAAAGTAGCGGATACGGTCCAGGCCATCGTGGGTAAAGCCATCCCCACCATTGAGCACATATAACCATAACCATATAACAATTACAGCACGGAAACAGGCCATCTTCGCCCTTCTAGTCTGTGCCAAACTCTTACTCTCATCTAGTCCCACCGACTTGCACTCAGTTCATAATCCTCCATTCCTCTCCTGTCCATATATCTATCCAATTTAACTTTAAATGACAACATCGAACCTGCCTCAACCACTTCTGCTGGAAGCTCGTTCCACACAGCTACCACTCTCTGAGTAAAGAAGTTCCCCCTCATGTTACCCCTAAACTTTTGCCCTTTAACTCTCAACCCATGTCCTCTTGTTTGAATCTCCCCCACTCTATATATAACGCTGTTGCAGGAAAGCAGCATCCATTATCAATGACCCCCACCACCCAGAACATGCTGTCTTCTCACTTCTGCCATCATGAAAAAGGTTCAGGAGCCTCCGGACTTGCACCACCAGATTCAGGAACAGTTATTACCCTTCAACCATCAGGCTCTTGTACCAAAGGATATAAATTCACTCAACTTCAATCTCCCCATCGTTAAAATGTTCCAATAACCAATGGACTAACTTTCAAGGACCCTTCATCTCATGTTCTCAATATTTATTGATTATTTAATTATTATTATTATTTATTTATTTTTATATTTGCAGTTTGTTTTCTTCTGCACTCTGGTTCAACACCCACGTTGGGCAGACTTTCATTGATTATATTATGGTTATTAATCTATATATTTGTTGATTATGCCCACAAGAAATTAAATCTCAGGGTTGTATGTGGTGACATATGTGTATTTTGATAATAAATATACTTTGAACTTTAACCATTCATTATAAGTTCACTTTGGATTTTAATTGAAAGGCAATGTCTAGGCCAAAACCTCTCTAACTGCTCAGTAATTCACCCTTCACTCATTCATTCTTTTCACAAAAACCTCTCCTTTGGTGAAGAGCAGAGAGCGTGAACTCATTGAAAGCCGAATATTGATTGGATGGGAATGCACTGAGCACTCCAACAGGTTACCGAGTCAGATCCTGGAAGGAGGTTTCAATTCTGCTACGGATCTGTCAAACTCATTTCCTCCCCGTGGAGCAATCTTATGAGCAAAGAGCGAGACAGATTGCAAACCCATAGGGAGCCCACAAATCTCTGATTACCTTCAAAGAGATGGAGCAGGCAGAAATAGGTGGCATTTTATTCCTCTAAACACAGCGCTAATGCTGCAATCTGTTCTGTGCACAGCGAGCTTCGTTTTGCTGTTTCCAGTACCACAGATGGCTCTTTGCCCTGTTTCATAGATAGCAGATGACTGTGTACTTCCTGTGCCTGATACAGAGCTCAGGAGACAATTATATTGAATATTGTACAGCACAGCACAGGCCTTTCAGCCCACTAGGTTGTGCTGACATTTTAACCTATTCCAACATCAATCTAAACCTTCCCTCCTACATAGTCCTTCATTTTTCTTTCATCCACATGCCTACCTAAGTTTCCTACCTATAAGTGCCCCTAATTTATCTGGCTGTACTGCCTCCCCTGGCAGTGTGTTCCAGTCACCCATAAATCTCATTTTATTTAGTAAAATCCTCCTCAGGTCCCCTCTAAACTTCTACCTATCTCATTGAACTAATGCCTTCTCTAAGACATCTCCAAAATATGGATTTATATTTCACCTTGTACCCTACCTATCAGAGTAATGCACACACAAAATGTTGGTGAATTCAGCTTGTCACACAGCAGCTATCAAGGAATACACAGTCAATATTTTGGGCCTAGGCCCTTCATCAGAAATGCAGCACTCGCTGAGTTCCTCTAGCATTTTGTGTGTTGCTCAGGTATCCAGCACCTGAAGAATGTCTTGAGTTTATGTACCCTATCTACTCCCTCTTAGTTTTACACCCTCAACCTCCACCACGCTGGAGAAAACAAACCCAGTCTACCCTGTCTGTCCTTGCAAGATGGTGATTAAATACTGTTCAGTAAAAATGTGGGAGAAAAGGTTTTTAGGGGTGAGAGTTTCAGGGAAAAGGAGTACTTGAGATCAATAAATTCTCAGTGAGTCACAGGAAGCCAAATTAAAATGATTCTGGAAGCACAAAGGCAGGAAGATTGCAGAGGTCAAAAAAGTTCAAACTAAATTAATTATCGAAGTACATATATTGTATGTCTCCATTAACAACCCTGAGTTTCATTTTCTTGTGGGAATACTCAATACATCTATAGAATAATAACCATAACAGAAAGACCATTCAAATTAGGTGTGCAAATACAAAAAGAAAGAAATAATAATAATAGTAAATATATAAGCAATAATGATCAAAAGCAGGAGATAAAGAGCCCTTGAGAGTGAGTCCATTGTCTGTGGGAACATTTCAATAATGGGGCAAGTGAAGTTGAGTGCAGTTATTCCCTTTGATTCAAAAGCCTTGAGGGGTAATAACTATTCCTGAACCTGGTGGTGTGAGTCCTGAGGTTCCTGTAATTTCTTCCTGATGGCAGCAGTGAGAAGAGAGCAGTGCCTGGGTGGTAGGGGTCCCTGATGATGGATTGTCCGATGTGGTAAAGTTGTGCAGATAAATCAAATTCACTGGATGACAGGTACCTATGCAAGTAATAAGGAATGAATTGTTGTATGACAATGATAAAGCTTCAGGGCAGCACAGTAGCGTAGGAGTTAGCACAACACTTTACAGGGCCAACAGTCACTATTGGGGTTCAATTGCCACTGTTGTCTGTGAGGAGTTTGTTCAATATCCTTATGACCATTTGGGACTCCTACATGTATTTTGGTTTCCTCCCATATTCCACAAAGACGTATGGGTTAGGGTTAGGGTTAGGGTTAGGGTTAGTAAGTTGTGGGCATGTCATGTTGGCACTGAAAGCACGAGAACCCTTGCTCGCTGTCTCCAGCACATCCTTGGGTTGTGTTGTTGTTGACACAATAGATGCAGTTCACTGTATGCTTCGTTATACATTTGACAAATAAATGTAACCTTAATCTTAATTTGGTGTTTCAGTGGTTATTCAAGAGTAATTTTATAATATTTATGACAACCTGAAACTGATTGCTTTGTGGAATTTCAGAGGTCACCATGGATCATTTATAAAAGAACTAAAGTTTATAACTACCTTAAGTTAATTCTGCCTTTTACTTTCTGTCATCTTTATCCCCATATTTCTCAGTACAGGCATAACTTCAAATAACAGATCTGTCACTTGGCTGACTTTTTCAAATAAAGAATATCATAAAAATCTTAAATGGTTTATGAAGTTGTATACCCAGTAGGAAGTGAAGTTCTGTGGAAACAAGTCAGGAGTGTGATGGAATAATTTCTGCTTGCTCATAAGAGTGAAACTCCAGCAACAATTTCAAAACCCATCCAAGATGAATCAGTGAGATTAACACTTCCTCCATCCCTGATATGCCATGGCCTCAGGGTGTACCAACGCTACAGTTAATCACCAATCTATGCCAATTAAGTTATGGAGAGAAGTTGTGTAATTTGTGACTGCTTTCATTGGGATGTAGGCGAATGAGATGTGATTTCATAGAGGTGTATTAAATCTTAAGAGCCATAGCGTGAATGTTCACTGTCTGTTTCACAAAGTTGGGGAATCAAGAACTAGGGGGATAGGTTTAAGGTGAGAGGGGAGACATTTAACAGGAACCTGAGGGGCAAAATTTTGGAATGATGTCAGAAGCATGTACATTAACAACATGTGACAGTTGAATTTTATTGTCATTCAAATGTACATGTCTATACAGCCAAATGAAAAAAAAATTCCACAGGGGCCAAAGTGCAAAACACAGTACATGCATTGTATAAAATAATATTAACATGATAATGGTTAACTGATAAAAAATGTATTTTGTAGATGTACAAATTGGTAAAAAGTATATATACCTATATGACATATAGTTAAATATACAATACCATTACTGCTCCTAAGTGCTGTCATAAAGTGTAGTGGGTGGGAGCAGGCATTCCAACAGATACATGGACGAGAAATGTTTGGAGGGATATGAACCAAAGGCATTCAAATGGGACTGGCTTAGGTGGAAAGTTGATTGGAATAGCCCAGTTTCTGTGCTCCATGATTCTATAACTGCTCAACACTCAATACTACTTTTAGGAATGGTAAGTTGATTATGTAAATGGAACATCACATTCTGCAGATCATGGTGTCAGAGACACACAGCATGGAAAATGACTCTTTGGCCCAACTTGTTCTTGCTGATCAAGTTATCTACCTGAACTGGTCCCATTTTAGGACAATATCCCTCTAAGCCTTTCCTATTCATATACCTGTCTTTTTACAAAGTTCAAAATAAATGTATTATTGAAGTACACATGTATCTATCACCATGTCTATCACCAGGGAGAAGAAGATGGCGCCGCGATGCAGCGCGCGCGGCCTCTCTGGTAAAATGATATCGTATTTGTTAAATAGGGGCCATGCACAATCCTGATTTGATGGAGATGGACGTGAGAAGCACAGAGGAACATCTGGAGTAACTTCTGAAATGCCCGGTTCACTGCCGCTGCTACTGTACGATTGAGAATCTCTGGAGGGAAGGCCCCAAATCCTCGGTTTTGCCTGTTGCTGGCGGCCAGGGCTGGGGTCGAAGCGCTCGGCAGGGATGGTGCTCGGTGCTTGGTGTCAGAGGGCTGGTCGGAGGCTCGAAGTTTTCGGGCGGAATGAGAGTCGGACCGTGGTCGGGTGCTTCCAGGATGCTGCATCGGCAAGTTTGCGGCACCGGAAGCTCATGGCAGGGAGGGTCTTCTTCCTTTTACCATCTGTGTGAGATGTTGGGACTTTCGAGAGACTTTGAAACTTTTTTTTACTGTGCCCATGGTCTGTTCTTCTATCAAATTACGCTATTGCTTGCACTGATGTAACTATATGTTATAATTATGTGGTTTTTGTCAGTTTTTCAGTCTTGGTCTGTCTTGTGTTTCTGTGATATCACACTGGAGGAACATTGTATCATTTCTTAAAGCATGCATTACTAAATGACAATAAAAGAGGACTGCGTGTCCTCATAATCTAATCTAATCCAATATACGATCCTGATATTCATTTTCTTGCAGGCATACTCAATAAATCCATAATAGAAAAATAACCATAATTGAATCAGTGGAAGAACGCACCAACTTGGGCATTCAACCAGTGTGAAAAAGAGAACAAACTGTGCAAATACAAAAAGAAAGAAATAATAATAATAAATAAATAAGCAATAAATATTGAGAAGATGAAGAGTCCTTGTAAGTGAGTCCATTGGTTGTGGAACAGTTCAGTGATGAGGCAAATGAAATTATCCTCCTTGGTTCAAGAGCCTTTGGTTCAAGAATACGCTGACTACGGTTCCTTGCAGGAATGGGACCTGCTCTTGGGGTTTCATAACTGGCTGCTGTTTGGCACGCCAAAGGCTCAACCTAAGAGCTTTGTTTGCCTTCGGAGGACCGAGTTTTCGTGGCTCTGTAGATGGGGGGATCAGAGGTCAGTGTCCGAGCAGAAGACTGGTGTGTTGTGGGAAATGACAGATCTAAGACTGTGTGCCCAGAGACCCAAGATCTTTGGGCACAGAGCTCGGAAAAAGCGACGTAATGGACTTTTAACATCATAAACCAACGAGTTGTTTGTTATGTCTCCCCTCTTGCTGTGAAACGGAGACATCCCTTTCTCCCTTATTAGGGAGAGAGAGAGCCTGTGGTATGTCAAATGCCGGGTAAACAATGTGGTCATTGGAGTACTGCAAGTCTGTGTCTTTACTGATGCTTTGCTCACGCTTGAGTGCTCAGTGGCGGGTGCTGATGTGGTGGGGGAGGGGGATTGTTGTTCGCTGCCGCTTGATGTGCGGGGGGGACTTTGGGGTTCTAACATTTAACTGCCATTCATTCTTTGGGGGAACTCCCCTGTTTTCGTGGATGGTTGTGAAGAAAAAGCATTTCAGAATGTATAATTGTATATATTTCTCTGACATTAATGTACCTTTGAGACCTTTGAAATGTGAACCAAAATATAACACTTGTTTTTCACCCTTTTCAGTTTAATGACATTATGTCTGGAAATGCTGGAAATCCAGAGCAACACACACAAAATGTTGGAAGAACTCAGCAGGTCAGGCAGCATCTATGGAAATGGATAAACAGTTGATATTTTGGGCTGAGTCCCTTCATTCGGACTGGGAAAGAAGGGAGGGGACACCAGAAAGAAAAAGTGGGAGGAAAGGGATGGAGAACTAGCTTAGGAGGTCATAGGTGAAGCCAAGTGGGTAGGAAGGGTAAAGGGCTGGCAAGGAAGGAATCTGATAGGAGGGAGAGTGGGCCATAGGAAGAAGGGAAGGAGGAGGGCACCAGGAGCAGGTGATAGGCAGGTGAGGAGAACTGGTAAGAGGTCAGATTGGGGAACAGAAGAAGAGGGAATGGGAAGAGGAGAAAACAATAAGAGGGGGCATGATTTAAGGTGATTCAAGAAATGTATGGGAGGATGTCAGAGGTAAAATTTCTTTTACACAGTGTTCGATGGCTAAAGGTCTGGGAGTATATCATGCAGTCTTACAAGCAGGTTGTGACTGCCTTTCTACAAGTTTACGTTCCTCACTGTATATAGAGACTGCTATTTTGATTCGTCCTTTAGGCTTTGAGTAAGTGGAACTTTAAATCTCTAACCTAAATAAAAAAATATATTTATTGTTTTTGAGAGGTTACAGAAGCAAGTATTGAGAATTGATGTAGTTACTTGAAATTTTATTTAGAGTAGAAAGGTTGTCAGAATTGTGCTTACTATTCTTTAACAAGAAAAAGATCTTGGTTGTCCAGCCATGTCCTCCAGCATGACATGAGTTAACATTGGAATTGGTTTATTATTGTCATATGTACAGTGAAAATGCAATTATACTTCTTTAGATTAAAAAAGTATGGTGGAGAATTTCAACAGCTTACTTGTTTTTTTTTAACAAATAAGATAAAATTCAAACTTTCAGATGGAAAGTTTGCTCAATTAATTCCCAAGTCTTCATCACATATTAGTAAACAGAGGTTGCATCAGAATAGCATGATTGAACAGATTTTCCCACTAAGCCAACAACAGAAAAGGTGGTGAACAAGATCAATAGAAACAGTAGGCTTTGAAGAACATCTTAAGTGCCTAAAGAAATTCAGAGAGGCTGCAATGTTAAATTGGTTTATTATTGTCACATCTACTGAGGTACAGGGAAGAACTATATTTTACATGCCATCCATACAGATCATTTCATTACCACGGTGCCTTAAGTGGTACAAGGGAAATGCAATAACAGAAAGCAGAACAAAGTGTTGCAATTAAAGAGAAAGTGCGGCGTAGGTAGACAATAAGATGCAAAGCTTATTGGGATCAAGGATCCATCTTATTGTACCAGGGGACCACTCAGTAGTCTTAAAACAGCAGATCTGAAGCTGTCCTTGAGCCTGGCGGTATGTGTTCCCCAGCTTTTGTATCTTCTGTCTGATGGGAGGGGGTAAGAAGAGACAATGTCTAGGGTGGGAGGAGACTTTGATTATGTTGTCTGCTTTACAGGGGCAGCACAAATGTAAACAAAGTTCATGGAGGGGATCATAAACAGAAGAGATTCTTCAGATGCTGAAAATCCAGAGCTACACACACACACAAGATGCTGGAGGAACTCAGTAGGTCAGGCAGCATCTCTGGAAAAGAATGAACAATTTTCGTTTTGGCCCAAGCCCTTCTTCAGAACTGGGTTTATGGAGCAGAGATTGGTTCCTGTGGTGTACTGAGTTATGTCTATATCTCTCTGCTGATTCCTGTGGTCTTGGGAAGATGAGCTGCCATACCAAACCTTGATCCACTTAGACAGGATACTTTCTATGGTGTATTGATAAAAATTAGCGAGAGAGAAAATTTCAAAGCCTGGGGGCCAGGAGAGTTAAAAAGAGATCACCTCTCATAATTTTAATTTAATTATTTTTATTTACAGTTTCAGCACGGAACAAGCCTTTATGTCCTTTCAAGCTGTGCTACCCAATTTAAAGTACTACTACCTGCCTGCACAAAGTCTTCTAATAGGCTGGCGTATGTTAATAGACTGTTTTCTAGCGGTCCCAAACTGTTGATTGGGATTCATGATCTAACAAATTTCACTAGCGCATTGTCATACAAATCCACAAATGTCTTACCTATCTATCTAGCTATCTATTTATTTATTTGGAGATACAGCATGGTTCTTCAGGGAAAGAAATTTGCCATCTTTGCATTGTCTGGTCTACGTGCAAGGAATTCACATTTTTAGAAACATAGGAACATAGAAAACATACAGCACAATACAGGCCCTTCAGCCCACAAAGCTGTGCCAAACATGTCCCTACCTTAGAACTACCTAGGCTTTACCCATAGCCCTCTATTTTTCCAAGCTCCATGTAGCCATCCAGGAGTCTCTTAAAAGACCCTATCGTTTCTGCATCTACCACTGCCACTGGCAGCCCATTCCAATCACTCAACCCTCTCTACGTAAAAAACTTATCCCTGACGTCTCCTCTGTACCTACTCCCAAGCAATTTTTATTTAAATTTTTATTTTTATTTGGAAATGCGGTGTGGAACAGGCCCTTCTGAACCTTTGAGCTGTGCCGCTCAGCGACCTCCAGAGTAACCCTAGCCTAATCATGGGACAATTTACAATGACCAATTAATCTACCAACTGGTAGGTCTGTGGGAGGAAACTGGAACACTAGGAGGAAACCCATGTATGGAAAGGAATGTGCAAACTTGCTTCGAATGGATGCTGAAATTCAACTCGAACATCTGCTCCGAGATGTAGTAGGGTTGCACTCAGCGCTGCTGCAATGGCACCCCAAGTGAATGTTACATACAGCACCTACCTCTATTTGGTCACTCCTCAGCGTCCTTGCTCCAGGGAAAACGAGTCTGCCCCATCCAATCTGTCTCCATAACTTCAATGCTCCAGTCCACGCGACATTCTGGTGAGACTCCTCTGCAACCTCTTGAGGAAAATCACACCCTTCCTACAGCGTGGAAGGACACCACCGAAGCAATGTGATTTCTCTGAAAGTCACATCAATAATGGTGACCCTAAGATGACCAAATGGTTTGATGTACAGACAGACTTTGGAACCCACTGCCACATCCCCCCTGGAAGTGTCAACACAAGTAGAGGGACTGGTGAAGAAGGTGTAGATCAAGGGTTCCTAACCTTTTTTATGTTATGGATCCCTAGCATTAACCAAGGAGTCTATGGACCCCAGAATGGGAACCCCTGGTTTAGACCATACTTACCTTAATTGGCAAGGCACTTACTATGAGAGTCAACAAATCACTTTGCAAGTGCTTGGAACTTTGTTTGAACTACATTTGGAGCATTGTGTGCAGTGCCATTACAGGAAGGGTGTAGAGGTTTTCAACAGGTTCATGATGATGCTGTCAGGATCAGAGAGTATAAGCTATTAGAAGAGGAACAAATTTGGATTGCTTTCTCTAGATCCATAAATTTGTTGATGATACAATCATTGTTGGCAGAATCTCATATGGTAACGTGAGGGCGTACAAGATCGAGCTAATTGAGCGGTGTCACAGTAACAAGCTTGCACTCAATGTCAGTAGGACCAAAGAGCTGATTATGAACTTCAGAAAGGGTAGAACAAGGGAACACACACCAATCCTCATAGAAGGATCAGAAGTAGAGAGAGTGAGCAATTTCAAGTTCCTCGGTGACGAGATCTCTGAGCATGTAACCTGGTCCCAACATATCGATGCAGTTATAAAGAAGACAAGACAATGGCTATATTTCATCAGGAGTTTGAGAAGATTTGGTTTGTCATCTAAAATACTCGAACACTTCTACTGATGTGCCCTGGAAAGCATTCTCACTGTCTGCATCACCATCTGCAAGCTGTAGAGAGTTGTAAAATTAGACAGCTCCATCATAGGTACCAGTCTCCATAGTATCCAAATAATCTTCAAGGTGTGGTGCCTCAGAAAAGTGACTTCCATCATCAAGGACTCTCACCACCCAGGACATCTTCTCTTCTCATTATTACCATCAGGAAGGAGGAGCAGAAGCATGAAGACACACACTCAATGATTCAGGAACAGCTTCTTCCCC
The DNA here is from genome assembly GCF_963921235.1 of Mobula hypostoma. NCBI lineage: Eukaryota > Metazoa > Chordata > Chondrichthyes > Myliobatiformes > Myliobatidae > Mobula > Mobula hypostoma. Next base: position 70,409,765 of record NC_086110.1, on the reverse strand, counting down.
TCTGCCGTCCGATTCCTAAATGGACATTGAATCCTTGAACACTACCTCACTACTGTTTTTTTAAATTTCTGTTTTATGCACTACCTATCTTAATTTAACTATTTAATATACACATATACAGTATATTTTTTGTATTTCAATTTTTTTGTTTATTTATCATGTATTGCATTGTACCACGCCGCAAAGTTAACAAATCTCGCGTCATATATCAGTGATATTAAATCTGATTCCGATGAGGTGAAACCTGACAGAGGTATAGGTAAGATAGATAGTAAGGGTGGAAATACCAAATTCCTGGATATTTGGGTTAAGATGAAAGAGGGAAAGTTTCAAGGAGATGCGTGAGGTAATTTATTTCACACAGATTGGTGGCTGTGTGGCATGCACTGACACACATTAGTGAAGGTAGACATGAGAGCGGTATTTAAGAGGCATTTAGATGGGCACACAAACATGTAGAAAATGTGTGCTTATGACCCATGTGTAGGTAGGTAGGCTTGGTTTTATCTAGTATCGAGGTTAGAAGAGACATAGTGGGCTGAAGGGCTTGTGCCTGGCTTGCGTTGTTCTTCGTTATGGCACTGGTGGAAAGTTGTGTGTGGGTGGGAGTATTGTGTGTAGGTGTGGGAGTATTTGCTCACAGGGTGCGTGTAAAGCGTCTAGTGCAGTAGTGTAGTAGTACTTGTAGTTAGTGCATGCTGCATGCTGTATGCCGCATAGTGCTCTCTGCTTACAGCTATTGCCACTGGTTAGCCTTCTTAATAGAGGGTGAAAGAGGAGCCGAATGTGTAACCCCCTCCTGCCAGTACAGAGCCTCTCCACCACCAAGACTCCTGCAGTGCCTCCTCGGGGCCACGCACAGAAACTGGGTATCTTACGGTCCCAGGCTAAACTACAGGGGATCTCGGAGCAGCAGTGGGCCCCAGAGACGTGGCGAGCAGGCCCACCACTGCGTGGACACACCCTGGCACCCGACAACCACTGTCCCAGATATGGGCAAATAGCCCCACTGTCTTGTGGTAAGACTGTGAGGCAATGCTAAGGGAGCACACCCTGACAGAAAAGCAATGCCAGAATGCCAAGACCGGTTGTCTTGGGGTCACCCTTGCCACCGGGATTTACCTCATCATGGTGAAGCCCCTGTGTCACTTTAAAATCTTCCTTGTGCAGGTCTCCACCTCTGACCACGGTGAGCAATACCTGGACCTTACATATGGTTGAAGACCATAAGACCATAAGACAAAGGAGCAGAAGTAGGCCATTCGGCCCATCGAGTCTGCTCCGCCATTTTATCATGAGCTAATCCATTTTCTCCTATTTAGTCCCACTCCCCTGCCTTCTCACCATAACCTTTGATGCCCTGGCTACTCAGATACCTATCAATCTCTGCCTTAAATACACCCAATGACTTGGCCTCCACTGCTGCCCGTGGCAACAAATTCCATAGATTCACCACCCTCTGACTAAAAAAATGTCTTCGAATTTCTGTTCTGAAAGAGCGCCCTTCAATCCTTAAGTCATGCCCTCTCGTACTAGACTCCTCCATTATGGGAAACAACTTTGCCACATCCACTCTGTCCATGCCTTTTAACATTCAAAATGTTTCTATGAGGTCTCCCCTCATTCTTCTAAACTCCAAGGAATACAGTCCAAAAGCGGACAAATGTTCCTCATATGTTAACCCTCTCATTCCCGGAATCATTCTAGTGAATCTTCTCTGTACCCTCTCCAACGTCAGCACATCCTTTCTTAAATAAGGAGACCAAAACTGCCCACAGTACTCCAAGTGAGGTCTCACCAGCGCCTTATAGAGCCTCAACATCACATCCCTGCTCCTATACTCTATTCCTCTAGAAATGAATGCCAACATTGCATTCGCCTTCTTCACTACTGACTCAACCTGAAGGTTAACTTTAAGGGTATCCTGTTCGAGGACTCCCAAGTCCCGTTGCATCTCAGAACTTTGAATTCTTTCCCCATTTAAATAATAGTCTGCCCGTTTATTTCTTCTGCCAAAGTGCATAACCATACACTTTCCAACATTGTACTTCATTTGCCACTTCTCTGCCCATTCTTTCAATCTATCCAAGTCTCTCTGCAGACTCTCTGTTTCCTCAGCACTACCGGCCCCTCCACCTACCTTCGTATCGTCAGCAAACTTAGCCACAAAGCCATCTATTCCATAATCTAAATCGTTGATGTACAATGTAAAAAGAAGCGGCCCCAACACTGATCCCTACGGAACACCACTGGTAACCGGCAGCCAACCAGAATAGGATCCCTTTATTCCCACTCTCTGTTTCCTGCCAATCAGCCAACGCTCTATCCACGTATGTAACTTTCCCATAATTCCATGGGCTCTTATCTTGTTCAGTAGCCTCATGTGTGGCACCTTGTCAAAGGCCTTCTGAAAATCCAAATATACAACATCCACTACATCTCCCTTGTCTAGCCTACTGGTAATTTCCTCAAAAAATTGTAATAGGTTTGTCAGGCAGGATTTTCCTTTAAGGAATCCATGCTGAGTTCTGCCTATCTTGTCATATTCCTCCAGGTGCTCTGTAACCTCATCCTTGACAATCGACTCCAACAACTTCCCAACCACGGATGTCAAGCTAACAGGTCTATAATTTCCCTTTTGCTTCCTTGCCCCCTTCCTAAATAGCGGAGTGACATTTGCAATCTTCCAGTCCCCCGGAACCATGCCAGAATCTATCGACTTTTGAAAGATCATCGCTAATGCCTCCGCAATCTCCACAGCTACTTCCTTCAGAACACGAAGGTGCATTCCATCTGGTCCAGGAGATTTATCTACCTTTAGCCTATTCAGCTTCCTGAGTACTTTCTCTGTCGTAAATGTGACTGCGCGCACTTCTCTTCCCTGCCACCCTTGAGTGTCCGGTATACTGCTGTCTTCCTCAGTGAAGACTGATGCAAAATACTTGTTCAGTTCCTCTGCCATCTCCTCATCTCCCATTGCAATTTCTCCAGCATCATTTTCTATCAGTCCTATATCTACTCTCACCTGTCTTTTTATATACTTGAAAAAGCTTTTACTATCCTCTTTGATATTATTTGCTAGCTTCCTTTCATAGTTAATCTTTTCTCTCTTAATGACCTTCTTGGTTTCCTTTTGTAAGATTTTAAAAACGTCTGACAGCGATGGGTCGTCTGGCAACGGGAGCAGATATGAATGGACTGGGAGCTCCTAGTCAGAACCCTGCAGGGCAGTGGCACAGGGTATTTGGTCACAAGCAGCTGGGACTGAGTGGCAGCTGTTTTCGGCAAACCCCTGTGCAGCTGAGCAGCACTATTTAGGAACCACACTGCTCACCCCAATTGGGGAAGGGTCTAGAAAAGGTGGCCTAAAAATTGCCCATTCAATCACTCACCTGGATAGGTTACCGCAGCTATCGGGATATTCCACTACTGCAGTTGAAATAAGAAACAATACAACCTAAAACTGGCAACATGGAATGTGAGGACTCTCCTGGACTCGTATGGCATCTCTGACAGACCTCAGTGGAGAACGGCCTTGATCGTTGCTGAGCTGAGGCGCTACAACATTGAAATTGCTACCCTGAGTGAGACCAGGCTCCTGGGTGAAGGCTCTTTACCAGAGGAAGGGATGGGTTACACCTTCTTCTGGAAAGGTTTCCCCCCAAGTGGACAACATCTCCACGGAGTAGGATTAGCCATCAAGAACACCTTTCTACCAAGTTTCACAGAAATACCTGTTGATATTAGTGAAAGACTAATGACCCTCCATATCCCCTTGGCAAAGAAACGTTATGCCACGTTTCTCAGTGCCTATGCACCAAGTTTGCCATCTGAGAATGAGGCCAAGGAATGCTTTTATCAGACATTAGATGGAGTTCTTTGCCGGATCCCTAAGAATGATAAGATCCTTTTGCTTGGGGACTTCAGCGCTAGGGTGGGACAGAACAACAGAATATAGAGTGGAGTGCAAGGTAGGCATGGTATTGGCAAGGTGAATGCTAATGGCATGAGGCTACTTACTCTTTGCTCTGAGCATAACCTTACCATAAACAACTCCATCTTCCAGCAGAAGGCAAAAATATAAGACCTTGTGGATGCACCCTCGCTCTAAACATTGGCGCATGATTGACTTCATCATAGTGAGACGTAGTGACATCAAGGATGTTCTCATCACCTGTACCATGAGAGGTGCAGAGTGCAGGAGTGACCACCGTATGATTGTGGCCAAGCTCCATATGAAAGTGCGTCCCCCCTTGCGGCTGCAAAAACCCAATAAAAAGCGGCTAAATTGCAACTGCCTGAGAAACACAGAAGCAAGAAATGAGTTTTGATGCATCCTAGCTGAGAAACTAAGGGAGCTGGAACCTTGTCTGAGCTCAGAAAATACCATGGAATGACAGTGGACCTATATCAGCTCTGCGCTCTATGAGGCAGCAGCCCAATCCATCGGCCATAAGAGCAGGAATCACCAAGACTGGTTTGACGATAACTCAGACACCATCCACAACTTGCTTAAGGACATGCATGAAGCACACCGGGCAACGTTAGACAACCCTTCGTCCACCAGCATCAGGCAACATTGGCGGGCAGCTCGGAGGAAAATGCAAAAGGCAATACGGGCCATACAAAATGAGTGGTGGAATGAAAAGGCACACAAAATCCAATCCTTTGCCAATAATAATGACATGCATAATTTTTACAATGCTGTCAAAGCCATCTAAGGCCCAATAATTTGATACGTTACTCCCCTGAAAACAGCAGATGGTCTAACACTTCTGAAGAATCAGAATACCATTCTGCTGAGGCGGGCTGAGCATTTTAACACCCTGTTTAATCAGGACTCTGATGCAGACCCCACCATCCTGGATGAACTGCCTGAGCTTCCTCCTATCCACGACCTCAGTCTACCACCAACCTCCCAGGAGGTTCTATCAGCTGTCCATTCCTTTAAGAACAACAAGTCCCCTGGCACTGACAATATCCCTGCTGAGTCACTGAAGAACGGAGGGTACATGTGTATGCGCACCCTCTACCAGTACATCACCCAGGCCTGGACTGATGAGAACATCCCACAGCAATGGAGAAATGCAAACATCATTGTCATTTATAAGAACAAGGGTGACAAGGCCATTTGCAGCAATAGTAGGGGCATATCACTCCTTTCTGTTGCTGGAAAGGTCCTGGCTAATGTGATGCTTCAGAGACTCATCAGCAACATCACTGAGTCAATGCTGCCTGAATCACAGTGTGGATTTAGGAAGAACAGGAGCACGATAGACATGATCTTCACAGCCCGGCAGCTTCAGGAAAAGTGCCGGGAGCAACATCAGGACCTGTTTATGGCCTTTGCAGACCTCTCCAAAGCATTCAACACTGTGCAAAGAGATCTCTTATGGGATGTCTTCCTTAGATTTGGCTTTCCCAATAAATTTGTTAACATACTCTGCCAGTTCCACAATGGGATGACTGCTCAGGTGACCATAGGAGCACAAGAGTCCGAGCCCTTCCTTGTACACACAGGGGTGAGGCAGGGGTGTGTGCTAGCGCCAGTGCTCTTTAACATCTTCCTCTTGTGTGTTACCAAGCCTCTCCACAACGAGACTGAAGACAGCAGCGGTGTGGCAGTGGACGTCAGATTAGATGGCAACCTGTTTGACATCAGGAGGCTCCACGCAACCACCAAACTCCGTAGAGAGCGGGTCCTGGAGCTGCAGTATGCAGACGACTGTGCTCTTGTGGCCCATACTCCGGAGGATCTTCAGACTGTCCGTGCTGTGGCGGTGAGAGCGTACAGCAGGATGAGGCTGACTGTCAATACCACCAAGACAGAAGTGGTTTGCCAGTGGAGTACCAGTGTCCCACCCACTCTACCTGCCTTCACTGTTGGTGATGAAAAGCTGTCAGTAGTGCCATCTTTCAAATATCTGGGAAGCATTCTCTCTGAGGATAGCGGCATTGACAACAACATTCAGAGCCGCATTAAACAGGCATCAGCTGCCTTCAGGAGACTTCAGTGTCGGGTCTTTCAGAACAGGAGCCTTTGTCCCTCCACAAAGGTCGCCGTATACCAAGCGGTCTGTGTCACCACCCTCCTTTATAGCTGTGAAGCTTGGGTAACCTACAGCGGTCGCATCTAATCCTAGGAGCGTTTCCACATAAGCTGCCTCCAGCGCATCCTGGGAATTGCCTGAGCGGGTGCCTCACACTGAAATATTTGTAAAGACCAAATGCAGGAGTATTGAGGCCATGATCACCCAGCGTTAGCTGCAGTGGCTGGGGCACGTGATGAGGATGCCCCATGTCGGCTACCCCACAGAGTGTTATACGGCCAGCTACATCATTGTCGACGCTCAGCTGGAAGGCCGAAGAAGCGCTATAAGGATCAGATGAAGAATGCTTTAAGGAAGTGCAAGATCAGACCCGAGGACCTGGAGGAGGTTGCTGCTGACCGTACCACTTGGCGACAGCTGTGTAAGGATGGGGTTCGTATTCTGGAGATGGAAAGAACAACCAGAAGACAGCAGAAGAGAGCCAGGAGAAATGCAGCCACCACTACCACCACCACCACTACCTCTACCACATATACATGTCCCACGTCCCACCTGCAATAGAGCTTGTGGGTCCAGGATAGGACTGTACCATTATAGATAGATCTCACCGTTAAAGGAGTGGTCGTTGTCATCGGATTTTGATGGACAACCGAAGAAGAAGGTGGAAGGTTATTTGGTTCACGGTCTTCCTTTGGGAAAGGAAATCTACTGATCTTAGCCTATGAACCCTTGCATGACTCATGATTTGTAGTAGTGTGGCTCAATCTTACCATGCTGAAATACACAGCGAGATATGTTGAGGCCACTCACCATCACGGCTGCAGGAACTTTCAGGGACGCTGCAGTTCATGTTTAATGTATTATTTGTTCTTTTGTCACACATTGGATGTTTAATGGTCTTTGTGGTGTAAGGTTTTTCATGGATTCTAGTGGATTCTCAAGGTTGTATGTGGTATACAAACTTTAAATCTTTAGTTAAATGTCCCTTGAACTTTGAACCTTGTACTTCTCCTTGTCCATGAAACCCACCCCAAAGTAACAAGTAGAAAACAAAAGCCCTGATTGGTGGTTCATTTTTCAGTCTCAAATTGATTCAGTTCTCCCTTGAAGGAATAGGACTGACAGCAAGATTTGATTCAATGCCTGTCAGTCACATTGAATGAAATTCCCAAGTGGCCAGTTGCTGTCAGTCTGGATCTGTCACATCAGCACAAGATCCAACACACCAACCAGCAGAGAAAATGGCTTTTAGTCACTAAGTTATCTTTAGCAGTTCGAGATGTGTCATCAACTCGAAAGAAGCTGCTACCAACACCATGAAATGCAATCCCACTGTCAACTGTTTTTATTTTTTCAAATCATGCGGAAACTAACGCTTTCGAACAATTAGGCACAAAAGCATAGAAATTAAACAGTGAACCTTTATAATCTCATAAAAACAGAACAGCAAGAGAAATATCCTTATCTTAATTGAATTCCTTGTTTATTGAGTTCAATTAATTCCAGTGCCAAGTTGGGATATCTTAAAATTACTTTAGCCGCTCCCTTTGCTATTCTAATGTACTCTCCAAAGCCACAATTGAATCTCCTGCATTCCTACTCTCTTAGATAACATTAGGAAGGGGAGAAGAAAATCGCACAGTCTCAAGCCAAATCATAGGGCTGCACAACACCACACCCCCACTGCTAACTTACACACATCTTCCAAAGCTCACAAACACACATCTATCCCAGACTCCATCAAGCAATCCAATTGTCACTCACAAACTTACTCCCATCCCTTCCATGTGCACAGACACAGACAGCTTCTTGCCCCAGACCTTAAGACTACTGAACTCCCTGTCATGGTTCGGTTCACGGTCCGGTCCATCGTTCCTTATTCCAGGTTCACTGTCATGATCTGGTCCGTGAAATCTGCATTCCGGTTCACGGTCCGGTCCAGTTCCTTATTCCAGGTTTTCCGGTTTTCCCCAGTTTCTGTTGAGGCAGCTGATTCTCGTTTGGGTTGGCTTCATAAATACCTTCAAGATTCAGCCTCTGGCTGCTGGATTGTTCCTGTTCATACCCCCTGTCTGAATCCCTTCTGTTCCCCTTCCTTCTGTTGCCTCGTCTGAAGCCTTGCCTCGCCTTGCCTCGCCTTGCCTCGCCTTGCCTCGCCTTGCCTTGCCTTGCCTTGTCTGAAGCCTTGACTTGCCTCAAGCCTTGCCTTGCCTTGCCTTGCCTTGTCTGAAGCCATGCCTCGCCTGTAACCCTTGTCTGCACATCCATCACGGGAGCAAGATAAGGAATTGTCTATTGTTGTTTTGAACTGTCTCTGTGTCCATGCCTTCACTAGGTAGGTCTGGCCATTTGCCGCTACCTAGTGTTGGGATCTGGCTTTGTGTCCTCGCCTTCACTAGGTAGGTCCGGCCATTTGTCGCTACCTAGTGTTGAGATCAGGCTTTGTGTCCTCGCCTTCACTAGGTAGGTCTGGCTGTTTGCCGCTACCTAGTGTTGGGATCTGTCTTTGTGTCCTCACCTTCGCTAGGTAGGTCTGGCCATTTGCTGCTACCTAGTGTTGGGATCTAGCTTTGTGTCCTCGCCTTCACTAGGTAGGTCTGGCTGTTTGCCGCTACCTAGTGTTGGGATCTGTCTTTGTGTCCACGCCTTCACTAGGTAGGTCCGGCCGTATCCACGCCTTCACTAGGTAGGTCCTAGTGAACTGTATTGTCGTATTCTGCATTCTGTGTAATAAGTCCTGGCCCTATGTCCTATTTCCAAGGAGGGGTCCCGGCTCTGTGTTCCATGTTCCTGTCTCTCCCTCAACCAAGGCTCTACGTTCTTGTCTCTCCCTTGACCAAGTCAAGGCTTCCTGGTCTCATCCAGTCCTAGCCACGATCCAAGAATCTTGTCCTGTCCAAGCCATGGCTTTGTGTTCTCATCTTGTCCATGTTTCTCGCCCAGCCCAGGAGTACCTTGCCCAGCCCGGTGCTAAGGTTCCCTTGTCCTGTGTTGGGGTTTCCTTGTCCTGTCCAGGAGTCTCACGTCCAGTCCTGTTGCCTCTCCTTGTCCTGTAGCCATGTCTTGTCCTCGCCTAGTTCTGGGGTCCGAGCCCGAGTCAAGTCCTAGGTTCTGGGTCCCTGCCTAGTCTCTGGCTTGGAGTCCATACAGAGCCCTGCCATGTCCTCGCCTCGAGGAACCCAAGTCTCATCATGTCTTCACCTAGATCCAGGGTCTGAGTCTGAGTCAAGATCCAGGTTTCGGGTCCTTGTCCAGTCTCTGGCTCGGAGTCCAAGCCCAGACTCCTAGTTCCAAGTTTCATGTCCTGGTCCCGCTTCCCTAGTTAAGTCCTAGCCCAAGCCTGTGTTCTAGTCCCAGCTCCCCATCTGCATCGGTCACATCCCTAACTCTAGTCTCTAGCCATGCCCAGTTCCTAGGACTTCAGTGTCTGTGTCTTGCATTTGAGTCCGCTCCCAGTGCCCCCTTATGTGACATTTTCTGGTTTTTCCTTTTTCTGTTGGGTGCTCTAATTGAGGCAGCTGATTCACATTTTGGGCTGGCTACATAAGTAGCTCCTTGGTTCAGCTTCAGTTGCTGGATTGTTCCTGTCCAAACCCCCTGTCTGAATCCCTTCTCTGCAGCTTCCTCCTGAAACCTTGCCCTGCAACCAGTGTCTGGAGATTTGCCTTGCCTGTACCGCAGCCAAGTTCAACTGCCGGAGCAAGATAAGGAACTGTCTATCATTGTTTTGAACTGTCTCTGTGTCCATGCCTTCACTAGGTAGGTCTGGCCGTTTGCTACTACCTTGTGTTGGGAATTGTCTCTCTGTGTTTTGTGTACGAGTCCCAGCCCTATGTCTTGCTCCCTAGGAGGGGTCCTGACTCTCTGTAGAGCCCCAGCCACAAGTCTTGTTCCCAAGGAGGGGTCCCAGCTCTATGTTCTATGTCCTTGTGTTCCTGTCTCTCCCAAGACCAAGGCTCTGTGTTCCATGTTCCTATTCTCCCAACATCAAGGCTCTGTGTGTTCCTGTTGTGCCAAGACCAAAGCTCTGTGTTCCTGTTTCCTGATGTACCAAGACCAAGGCTCTGTGTTCCTGTTTCCCCATGTACCAAGACCAAGGCTCTGTGTTGCTGGTTCCTGTTGTGCCAAGACCAAGGTTCTATATTCCGGGTTCCTGTTGTGCCAAGACCAAGGCTCACCCAGCCCAGGAGTACCTCGTCCTGCCCAGGAAAGCCTCGAGAATCCAAGACTTGTCCAGTTCTGTAGTCACGTCATGTCTTCGTCTAGTTCTGGAGTCCGAGCTCGAGTCAAGACCCAGGTTCTGGGTCCTTGCCAAGTTTCTGGCTCGGATTCCATACCCAAACCTCGAAGAAACCCAAGCCTCGTCATGTCCTCGCCTCGAGGAACCCAAGCCTCATCATGTCCTCGCCTCGAGGAACCCAAGCCTCGTCATGTCCTCGCCTCGAGGAACCCAAACCTCGTCATGTCCTCGCCTCGAGGAACCCAAGCCTCGTCATGTCCTCACCTCGAGGAACCCAAGCCATGTCTAGTCCTGTATCTATGACATGTCCTCGCCTAGTTCCGGGGTCTGAGCCTGAGTCAAGACCCAGGTTCTGGGTCCTTATCCAGTCTCTGGCTCAGAGTCCAAGCCCAGGCTCCTAGTTCCCAGTTCCTTGTCCTAGTTCCTCTTGCCTAGCCAATGTCCAAGCCCAAGTTTGTGTTCTTGTCCCAGCTCTCTTGTCAAGTCCTGTTCCTAGTACTTCAGTGTCTGTGTCTTGCATTTGGGTCTGCTCCCAGCGCACCCCCCCTCCCCCCCGTATGACACTCCCTGTCACCACCCAGGTCTCATCGCTCGTAAAGCACCAGTAATATTATACTGTTTTACTTTTTATCCTGTGTCATAAATGCATCTGTTTATTTGTTAATATTACTTCATGTGTTGTGTGTGAGAGTTACAGTACTGTGTAAAAGTCTTAGGTACATACATACAGCTAGGGTGCCAAGAACCTTTGCACAGTACTGCAGTAATCTTATGTATTGCATGTACTGCTGCCACAAAAAAAAATAGTGACATATGTGAGTGATAATAAACCTGATTCTGAAATGGGTCCTTATTGTGGACTGAGAGTGAGAAGGAGGCAGGGAAGGGGAATCATGGTTGGGAAAAGGGGAAGGGAGGAGGGGGGGAGTGGGAAGCACCAGATAGACATTCTGTATTAATCAATAAACCATTTGTTTGGAATGAAATGAGCTTCCCTGGTAGTGTCTGGGCCCATGCCATCTTGCCCTGCCCGGCACTCCTTCTCGGCCATCTGCCCTGCAATCCGGCATGGCACTCCACCCTTGCCATCCTCAACATTCTTTGCCCCCATCTGATTTATAAACTTGCTCTCCGCTCCACATTGACAAATACAGTACTGAGCAAATGTCTTAGACACCCTACCTATATATATATATACACACACATACATACATACTGTGCCTAAGATATAAGCACAGTACTGCATTTGTACTGTGTTGTGCATCTGCATCCGGAGGAACATAATTTTGTTTGCTGGTATACATGAGTATAATTGAATGATGGTAAACTGAACTTGAAATTTATCCAGACACATCCATATAGATTAACATCTATAGTCCCACTTAACCGTACTTGTCCCTCCACAAATAAACACATGCACACACACATGCTGATGCATGAATAAGTACACACACACACACTCACACACACACAACCACACGCACAAACACACATACAGTGCAACACATAGACACAGTTGTGTCGGCTGCTGTCGCCCTCATAGTTTCAAAGAGAGCAGACTCTTTTCTCAGCCTCTTGTTTCAGATCCTCTGAGAACAAGCATAGTGATCTCCAACCCTGGAAGTGAGGTTGGGTTCAAATCATTAAATTATCTTGTTCCACATTTATGTGCACATAGAAACACATTGACAATTAATTCATAATTTGTAAAAGGACAAAACAGATGCTGTCTATGATCCTGTATTTGAGTCATCCTCACTCCGGTAAGTGAGTTCAGTTCATGGATGATGCTGTGTGTGCATGCACTGAGAGTTCAACTAAAGCTCACGGTCACCACATTTACTGAAGTGTAAGATAGGATGAAATTTTAGGCTTATCTGTAAATTGAGAGCCCCTACCAATCTGCTCCAACTGTACAATACTGACTTCTAATAGTAAAAGTTTATAGGGAAACCCAGCTCAGTGAAGTTCTAAGTTCAAAGTACATATATGTCAAAATATACAACCCTGAGATTTGTTTTCTTGCAAGCATACTCAGTCAATACAAGAACCATAATAGAATCAATGAAAGACTGCACCCAACAGGACAGACACGTAACCAGTGTGTAAAAAAACAGCAAATTGTGAAAATACAAAAAAAAAGAAATAATAATAAATACTGTAAATAAACAATAAATATCAAGAACATGAGATGAAGAATCCATGAAAGTGAGTCAGTAGATTGTGGGAAGAGCTCTTTGATGGGGCACATGATGTTAAACAAAGTTTATCCCTTCTTGTTCAAGAGTTTGATAGTTGAGGGGTTATAATTGTTCCCAAAGCTGGTGAGCTTGATCCAGAGGCTCCTATGTCCGTCTTCCTGATTGCAACAGTGAGAATAGACTAGGGTCCCTAAATGATGCTTTTCTACAACTGCTCCGTGTAGATGTGCTCAAAAATTGGGAGGGCTTTACCCATGATGCACTGGGCCACATCCACTACTTTTTGTAGGATTTGCCATTGAAGGGTATTGGTGTTTCCACACCAGGCCATGATGCAAGCAGTCAATATACTCTGCACCACACATTTATAGAAGTTTGTCAAAGTTTTAGATGCCATGCTGAATATTCGTAAGCTACCGAGAAAGTGGAGTTACTGCAGTGACCATTGATGATATTCAGCATCTTCGGACCAACTGGAACAGTCTGAGAAGGAGGGGAAAAGTTACAGATTTTCAGAGCGTGAAAGCAGGACTTTCAGAATTCAGAATACAGTGCCAGAGTGAGTCTGTGATCGAAGTGTGTTTGGGAGCTTTGGACGATGGGTGTGCAGAATAAATCGCATACCAGTTTGGTCATTCTGTTATATAAAACATGTCATTAAGCAGGAAAGACTTCACTAAGTTGGAAGGAGTGCAAAAAAATTTCATGAGGATGCTGCCAGTGCTAGAGAGTCTGAGTTATATGGACTGCCTTTCAAGAACTCGTCATCTCATGTTCTAGATATTTATTGCTTATTTATTTATCTTTTTTTTTCTTTTGTATTTGTGCTGTTTGCTGTCTTTTCCACACTGGTTGTTTGTCAGGCCTGTTCATTGTGGTTCTTCACTGATTCTTTTCTTGTTCTTGGATTTACAGAGTATGGCTGCCAGAAAATGAATCTGGGACATATATGTACTTTGATAATAAATTAACTTTGTACTTTGAGGTTGGGCAGACCAGGAATTTTTTTCGAAAAACAGGTGTTCATTCAAATGATTACAATATCACAGCATACAACATTATACATTATAGGATTCCATAAAGTGTACTCTGTATGTTTTCAAATTAAAATACAATTGTCAGTGTCCAAAACACACTCAAGCCATTGAGGTGCACACCAGTCCTGGAATTCCCTCTATTTTCCCACAGACATAGGACACTCCTTCTCTGAAGACGCCCAGGCACAGATATGATCATAAACGTGGGACAAGCAGTCTGCTCAGGGAGAACCCTCAACTACCGACAGGCCAGGACTTTGCTCAGTGGAGCATAGTAATTTGTCGACGTGTATAAAACCATAAAAACATAGATAGGGTGAATGCAAACAGCTTTTTCCCCAAGGAAAATGAATCAAAAACTTGAGGGCACAGATTTAAAGGGTTTAAATGACACGAGAGGAGTAACTTCCTCACACAAAAGCTGGTGGCTATATGCAGTAAGGTTGAGCCAGGTACATTCATCATCATTATGTACCATGTTGAATGGTGTGGGCGATTACCATCTCATAAACATGATTGTTCTGGGCAAGTGTTTCTACAGAACTGGTTTGCCATTGACTTCTTCTGGGCAGTGTCTTTACAAGAGAGGTGACCCCTCAGCCATTATCAATATTCTTCAGCGATTACCTGCCTGGCATTAATGGTCGCTTAACCAGGACTTGTGTAACTCACTATCTGCTGGTATGACCATCCACCACCTCTCATGGCTCGGGGGTGGAGGGGGAGCTAAACAGGTGCTACACCTTATCCAAAGGTGACCTGCAGTCTGGCAGAGGGAAGGAATTCCTTACATCTCCTTTGGCGGAGTCGTATCTCCACCCTGCCTCCCAAGTACAGTATTTAATTAGGAGATGGAATTGTTTCAGAAAGACAAGGGGATTTGGGTTCTGGGGAACGATGACAGAGGAGGTGCCGAGGTCTTGAGTAGACTAGCTATGATCATATTGAGTGGTGGGGCATGATCAAGGAACCATGATGTCCTCCTCTTCTGTTTCCTTGTGGAAGGGTGTTCAATAGTGGAAGCAGGTTGGGGAGAATTCCAGCAAAGGGAAGGTCGACCTAAGAGGAAAGGCTGGACAGGTTAAGATGGAGGTCAGAAGAGTCAGAGGTGTTTGATTGAAATGTGTGAGATCTTGATGGTAGTAATGAAAGTGAGTACAGCCTTGATGGTGGGGGTGTACATTAACAATGCTTAAAAGATGATTGGGCAGGAACGGTTTGGAGGAATTTTGTCCAAATGCTGACAAATGGGACTAGCTTAGCTGGGCATCTTGGTTAGCATAGATGTATTGGGCTGAAGGGTCTGCTACCATGCTGTATGACTCTGAGCCTAAACGCTGCCCTGCTAACAACATCTGTGCCTTGCCAATGATAACAAAGGCCGCAAAGAATTATCGTGTTGTTACTGCGCAGGAAGAGTACTTTCAGCCCATTGAATCTATTCTGTGTCCTTCTGAGGAATCTGGTCAGTCCCATTCATCCACTGTTGCTTCATTCTTCTCCTGAATCTGTCTAATCTACAGTGGGTGCCACAGTAGCATAGAAGTTAACACAGCACTGTTACAGCTCCGGGCATCCAAGTTCAATCCCGGTATTCGCTGTAAAAAGTTTGTACTTCCTCCCTATGAAATGGATGGGTTTTCTCCAGGTGTTCGCAAAGTCCAAAGGCACACCAGTTAGTAGGTTAATTGGTCATTGTAAATTACCCTGTGATTAGGCCAGGGTTAAATCAGGGGCTGCTCAGTGGCACACCTCAGAGGGCTGAAAGAACCTGTTCCGAGTTGTATCTCTAAACAAGTATTGAATTGACTTCATTTCTTACACGCTTCACATACATGAGGAATAAAAATCTTTACGTTACATCTCCATCTAAATGTGCAATCATTGTAATTTATAATAATTTATAATAAATAGAACAGTCAATGTAATATAGAGGACACTCAAGTCAGCGTGAGTTCATCAGTCTGATGGTCTGGGAAGCTGTCCCGGAGCCTGTTGATCCTGGCTTTTATGCTGTGGTACCGCTTCCCGGACGGTAGCAGCTGGAATAGATTGTGGTTGGGATGGCTTGGGTCCCCAGTGATCCTGTTTACATGCCTGTTCTTGTAAATGTCCTGAATCATGGGAAAGTTCACAACTACAGATGCGCTGGGCTGTCCGCACCACTCTCTGCAGAGTCCCTCAATTAAGGAAGGTACAATTCCCATACCAGGCACTGATACAGCCAGTCAGGATGCTCTCAATTGTGCCTCTGTAGAAAGTTCTTAGGCTTTGGGGGCCCATACCAAACTTCCTCAACCGTCTGAGGTAAAAGAAGCGCTGTTATGCTTTTTTACCACACAGTTGGTGTGTACAGACCACGTGAGGTCCTCGGTGATGTGGATGCCTGAGGAACTTGAAGCTGTTTACCCTCTCTTCCGCAAATCCAATGATGTCAATAGGGGTTAGCCAGTCTCCATTCCTCCTGTAATCCACACTCAGTTCCTTTATTTTTGCAACATTGAGGGAGAGGTTGTTATCTTGACATCACTGTGTTAGAGAGTTGATTTCTTCCCTGTAGGCCACCTCTTTATTGTTTGAGATAAGGCCAATCAATGTAGTGTCATCAGCAAAGTTAATTAGCGGATTGGAGCTGTGGTTGGCGATACAGTCATGGGTATACAGGGAGTAAAGGAGGGGACTCAGTACGCAGCCCTGAGGGGCTCCTGTATTGGGAGTCAGAGGGTTGGAGGTGAGGGAGTCCACTCTTACAACCTGCTGGCGATCTGACAGGAAGTCCAGGATTCCGGTGCACAAGACAGGGTCAAGGCCGAGGTCTCTGAGCTTCTTGTCGAGCCTGGATGGAACTATGGTGTTGAATGCTGAACTGTAGTCCAGGAACAGTATTCTCACATATGCATCCTTCCAGATGTGTAAGGATGGTATGTAGAGCAGTGGCTATTGTGACATCTGTTGATCGGTTGTGTTGGTAGACGAATTGTAGGCAGTTCAGTTTGGGTGGTAGCAAGCTGCAGATGCAATCCTTGACCAGCCTCTCTAAGCAATAAATAAATGATTTGTTTTCTGAAGATCCTGATTGATTCTAATATCCACCTTTTCCTGCAAGCAGCGAGCTTCAATGACAAATGACTCTCTGAGTAAACTGGAGACATGATAGACCGCAGATGCTGGAATCTGGAGAAAAAACTAATTACTGGAGGAACTCAGCATCTTAGAGGGGAGAGCAGAGATAATGACAGAGGTTGTGAGATGATGCATAAGTAGAAAAAAGGCTGCCTCATTTAACCAGTCCATCATCTTCCCTCTTTCCGGCTTCACCTCTGTATACCAGCTATTGCCTCTCCTGTGACAGGTGGCTGTGGAGATCATGTCACTGGATCTATTTAAAGTGGAGTTTGATAGGTTCTTAATCAGTAAGGGCATATTATGACTAGAATATAAAAGCAATGATGTAGTGTTGAGACTTTATAAAGCACTTCACTTAGTTAATTGTGAGCAGTTTTGGGCCCCTTATCTTAGAAAGGACGTGCTGACGTTGGAGAAGGTCCAGAGGAGGCTCACGAGAATGATTCCAGGAATGAAGGGGTTAACATGTGTTCAGCAACTGATGGCTCTGGGGCTGTATTCACTGGTATTTAGAAGGATGGCGGGTGGGGAGGTGTATTTCACTGAAACCTATCGAATATTGAAAGGCCTCAATAGAGTAGCTGTGGACAGGATGTTTCCTATGATAGGGGAGTATAGGACCAAAGGGCGCAGCCTCAGAATAGAGGGCTATCTATTTAGAACAGATAAGAGGAGGAATTCCTTTAATCAGAGCATGGTAAATCTGTGGAATTCACCATGCTCAGACAGCTGCGGAGGCCAAGTCATTGGGTATATTTAAGGAAGAGGTTGATAACTTCTTGATTAGTTAGGGCACAAAGGGTTACTGGGAGAAGGCAGGAGATTGGGGCTGAAGGGGAAATGGATCAGCCATGATGAAATGGTGGAGCAGACTCAATGGGCCAAATGGCCTAATTCTTCTACTATATCTTGTGATCTTCACACTCTCAGTCCTGTTGAATGTTCTTGACCTAAAACATTCATTCTTCTGCCTCCACAGATGCGGCCTGACTTGTTGAGTTTCTCCCATCTCCAGGACCTAAAAGGAGGTTATTTACCCATCAGGTCCTTGCAGGACCTTAAAATGTATCAGGGCACCACGGTGCGATGCTAATACAGAAGGGGACTGAGTTCAGAGACATTGGATTTCGGTGTTCAATCCCGGCTTCCTCTGTAAAGAGTTTGTAAATCCTCCTCTTGGAATGCTTGGTTTCCTCTGAGTTTTCTGGTTTCCTCCCACAGTTCAATGACATACCAGTTAGTAGGTTAGTTGGTCATTGTAATTTGTACTGTTATTAAGCTATGGTTAAATTGGGGTTGCCGTCTGTGGGTTTTGAAGGGTCGGAAGGGCCTGTTCTATAACCTGTCTCTTCTTTAGCTCTAAATAAATGTCCTATCAGTCCCATTCCTCCTCCAAGAGGACCAAAACCTTTTCGGAGGGTTTGGAGGCTTGTTTGCCTCAATGACCTGGAGAGCTATGTTGGATGAAGTCAGGGCCTTATGCTTTGGCTCTTGGTAGGGTCACCCATAACAAGGAGGTCAAAGGGTACAGGCCAGGCTAAGAGTAGTTTACCTACCTCCAGGTTCAGGGGTCCAGCTCATGGCTAACAACTCTGACTGATCAAAAAAATTTGTTATGGAAAAAGCAATGAAGAATCGATTCTTTATCTGTGTGTAACGGTGTGGGCAGACATAGATGAAGAACCTTCATTGCTGCCCGAAACATCAGCAGCTTAATTGGCAGCAAGTAAGTCCCATTCCTACATTTATTTCCTTCCAAACTCGTCTGGCACACTTGCCTATCAACTCCCCCATCACAATTTCTCCACTCCCCACTTATAAAAGTGAGACAACTTGTAATGGCCAACTACCACAACGATTCATCATGATAGACTGTCATTTAACCATTCCCTCCCATCAAGGGTGTACGCCACAGAAATTGTTATCAGGCAAGGTATGAGAAGATAGGATGCCTATAACCAGGAAAGTGAGTGAAATTCAATTCTGCATTTCAGCAGTCTGCCGCATAAGATGGAAAGTCATCTTTATTGAGTGAAGTGTACCAATGTTCCATTTTTAATATCTTTTCTTCCCTGCAGGTTTTACAGTGCATGACCAAGATTATAGTCTTCAGGGTATCCACCCCGACATCCTTGTTACAGACAATGAATAAATGATAGCTTAAAAGATTCATAAAAATCCTTGAGAAAAAGCTAGCCACTCAGTAATGTGCAGAATCTTGTGTATATTTTCTTTTCTTTTATTTATTTAAAGATGGTGGCTGTTTGTCATGTCCAGCAGTGA
Source organism: Mobula hypostoma (assembly GCF_963921235.1). Classification (NCBI taxonomy): domain Eukaryota; kingdom Metazoa; phylum Chordata; class Chondrichthyes; order Myliobatiformes; family Myliobatidae; genus Mobula; species Mobula hypostoma. The sequence continues at coordinate 70,390,828 of NC_086110.1, read as the reverse complement.
CAGGAAACCTGTGTGGGAGAGCTTTTAACATGGAAAAAACATTGCACTGGGGGAGGTTCCACTCTCTCATTCTGAAAAGTCCAGGTCCAGTAGTATGAACAAGCTTCACAAACTGAGGTCTCCTTTGCTTGCAGTGGATGACCGCGAGGTCTTCTGTGCCTCGTCATGCCCTTCGCTTCCCATGGAGCATGGCAGAACTGCCTTCCTGGCCGTTGGACCTTACATGCCCAGTCCGTCAGAGCTGACTTCATAAGCTTAGACAGGAGAGGGAGAGAGGGGGAGAGAGGTTGATTTAAATCAGTACATGGATGGGACAGGTATGGAGGGATATGGTCCAGGTTCAGGTTGATTGGACTGGGCAGTGTAACAGTTCTGCACAGACTAAATAGGTTGAAATTCATGTTTTTGTACTGTAGTCGTCTGTGGCTCTTGATGAAGGTCAGTTATTAACAACGCAATTCTTGTACAGGAATGGTCTTTCACTTTGTGTTATTCCAACACTGAGTACAGTGGAAGAGCTGGATTGTCTGAGCAGTGATTTGGATTGCTCTGTCGTTATCGATGATGAATTGGAAATGCAATTCATTCTCTCCCCATGGTATTAGCAAGTGTTACTTTTCTGTTCAAGTTTATGAACTGTCCTTTGTGTATCAATACCCTTCATTCTATCTGTTTTTTCACACTTTACTAGGGATTTTAACGTGTAACAAATAAACAATCGCACTTCAAAAAAGTAAATCAATACTTTTTATGTAATGTTGAAAAGGTTAACCAGACTACAGAAGAATTACTTCAGTCAAAGTCAGTAAATTAAGCTGCTTTTACTGTGTCACTTGTCAATGCTTACATCAAATTCCCAAATTATCAGTCATTATCGGAATAAAGCGTTTTATCCGAAGCATGATACAGCAATTACAGGTCTCAAACCGACGTGTATCAAGTAGTCATCTATCATGCAAGAGTCAGGGGCAGATTGAATTAGATTCAGAGTTAAAGGGAGGTTAGAAATGACAACGAGTGCTCTGAACAGCTCCATCAGTCAATTGACTACAGAAGGTTTCAGTTCTGTCTCCGACCAAAACATTGACTGTTTTCTCTTTTCCATAGATGTTGCCTGGTCTGCTGAATTTTTCCAGCATTTTGTGTATGTTGCTTTCATTTAAAACTTTTGTGTCTTTCCTTCTCGACCTAATTGAGTCATAGAGCACTACAGCTTGGAAACAGGCTCTTTGGCCCATCTAGTCCATGCTGAACTGTTGACTTCTTTATTTTTATTTATTTAGAGATGCAGCTCAGAACGTACTCCACTGGCCCGCCTAGCCATTCTGCCCAGCAACCCACCAATTTAATCATACCCTTTTCACAGGTAAATTTCTAATGACTATATAACTTACTAACTGGTACATCTTTGGACTATGGGAGGAAACTGGAGCACTTGGAGGAAACCCACATGCACATTGTTCTGCTTAGCCCCATTGACCTGCACCTGGGCCATAGACCTCCTTACCCCTCCTATCCATGTATTTATTCAAACTTTTCCTAAATGTTGCAATCAAATCTGAACCCACCACTTCCAATGGCAGCTTATTCCAGGGGTTAAAGGTCTATTAAGTTCAAAGTTAAAAAAAAAATCAAAGTACATATATGACATCATATACTGTATAACTGAGATTCATTTTCCTGTGGGCTTACTCAGCAAATCTATAGATTAGTAACTGTGACAGGATCGATGAAAGATCAAGCAGAGTGCAGAATGCAACGACGACGCAAATGCAAATATAAATAAATATCAATAAATAACAAGAGCATGAGATCATGAGATAAAGAGTCCTTAAATTGAGATCATTGGTTGTGGAGCATCTCAATAGCTGGGCAAGTTATCCACTTTTGTTCAAGAGCCTGATGGTAAAGTGGTAGTAACAGGGGCTCTTGTACAATCTACTTGATGACAGCAGCAAGAAAAGAGCATGGCCTGGGTGGTGACAATCTCAGACGATGGATGCTGTTTTCCTACGACAGTATTTTATATAGATGTGCTCAATGTTTGGGAGGGCTTTACCCGTGACATTTTGGGCCAGATCCACTACCTTTTGTAGGATTTTCCATTCAAAGGCATTTGTGTTTCCATAGCAGGCTGAGATGCAGCCAGTCAGTATACTCTCCACTACACATCTATAGAAAATTGTCTACCCTGAGATTCATTTTTTGCAGGCATTCACAGTAGAACAAAGAAATGCAATAGAATCAATGAAAGACTACACACAAATACTGACAACCAATGTGCAAAAGAGAAACTGTGCAAATACAAATAATAATAATAATAATAAATATGCAAATAAATCTGAGAAAATGAATTGTAGAGTCCCTGAACATGAGTCCATAGCTGCTGAATCAGTTCAGAGCTGAGGTTATACACGCTGGTTCCAAAGCCTGAAGGTCAAAGGGTAATTACTGTACCTGAACATGGTGGTGTGGGACCTCCTGCCTAATGGCAGCAGCAAGAAGAAAGTAAGGCCTGGACACTAGGGGGTCCTTGATGATAGATGCCACTTTCTTGTGGCAGTGTTTCTTGTAGATTTGCTGACAGGTGGGGAGGGCTTTGCCTGTCTTGAATCCATGTGCCTATCCAAACTTTTCTTGAATGTTGTAATGGAACCCACATCCACACTTCTGCTGGCAGCTCGTTCTAGGAGTGAAAGATATATAAAGTCACAAGAAACAAAGTTTTTATGTCTCAGTTGGTACCAGCCTTACCCCTGAGCAGATAAACTTACTGTGTTGCCCTTAAGGAATTTATTTGACTTTGTTGGGTCTACGCTTTAAATGATTTGTTTGTAACTATTTTCTAGTTAAAGTTAAAGGTTGATAATTATGTTACAGTCTAACAAAGGTAAATTCATTGTCTATGGTATATCACGGCATGTGATGACGTCACCTCTGATTTCGGCGCGTCTTATGTGCAACTTCCAGTTTGGGAAGGTGTCAAGGTGGGTGCCTTGCGTGTCACCCCTCAATTTTGAGGCAGTTCTCTCTAGTTCTGGATACCCTCACTGTAGAAAATATCCTCCTCGCATCCACCCTATCTAGTCTTTCCAACATAGTTCTTCCCCAGCACTACTTAACCCTCCACCTATCTTCGTATCATCCGCAAATTTTGCCACAAAGCCATCAATTCCATTATCCAAGTCAATAATAAACAATGTGAAAAGTTGCAGTCCCCACTCGCTGCCTCCTGGCTGTCAGCCATTTCTCTATCTATGCTTGTATCTTTCCTGTAATGCCACAGGGTTTTATCTTGTTAAACTGCCTTGTGTGCTGCACCTTATCAAACGCCTTCTGAAAATCCAAGTCAATGACATCCATTACCTCTCCTCTGTCCACTCTGCTTGTTACTTCCTCAAAGAGCTCTACCAGATCTAAGACCTATCCACCTTAAGACCTTTCATTTTGCATAGCACTTTTTCCTTTGTAATAGCATTGGCACTCACTCTTGCTCCCCGGCACTCACCAACCTCTGGCACACTGCTAGTGCCTTCCCTAATAAAGACAGATGCAAAGTACCCATTAAATTCATCTAGCATTTCTTTGTTCCCCATTACTACCTCACTAGCATCATCTTCCTGTGGTCCAATATCCACTCCCACCTCCCTTTTACTCTTTATAAAATTGGAAAAAAAATGTTCAGTATCCTGCTTAATATTATTGGCTAGCTTGCCCTCATATTTCCTCATTTCCCCTCTTACAGCTTTTTAGTTGCTTTTTGTTCAGTTTTAAAAGCTTCCAAATCACCCAACTTCGCACTTACTTTTGCTACCTTGTATGCCTTTTCCTTGGCTTTTATGCAGTCCTTAACTTCCCTTGTCAGCCATGGTTGCCTACCCCTGCCATTTGAGAATTTCTTCTGTGGGACATATCGATCCTGTGCCTTATGAACTATTCCCAGAAACTTCAGCCATCCCTGTTCTGCTGTCATTCCCACTAGTATCTTCCTCCAGTCCACCTTCTCTCTCATGCCTCTGTAATTCCCTTTATTCCATTGTGATACTGATACACGTGACTTAAGTGTCTCCCTCTCAAATTGCAGTATGAATTCAATCATATTATGATCACTGTCTCCTCAGGTTTCCTTTATGTTAAGTTCCCTAATAAGATCTGGGTTATTACACAACACCCAATCTAAGTCAGCCTTTGCCTGAGTAAGCTCAAGAGCAAGCTGCTCTAAAAACCATCTTGCAGGTATTCAACAAGTTCTCTCTCTTGCAATCCGACACCAACCTGGTTTTCACAATATTGAAAGTCCCCCATTGAGTCCTGCCGAAGGGTCCCAGCCCAAAACGTCAGCCATACTTTTTTCCATAGATGCTGCCTGACCTGCTGAGTTCCTCCAGCATTTTGGGTGTTGCTTGATTTTCAGCATCTGCAGATTTACTATTGCGTCATTACCCTTATTACATGTCTTTTCCAGCTGCTTTTGGAATCTCAACCCCACACCTTGGCTACTATTTGGAGGCCTATATATGATTCCTATAATGATTCTTTTACCCTTGCAGCTTCTTAACTCCACCCACAAAGATTCAACATTTGCTGACTCTTTGTCACCTCTTTCTTAAGGTATAATTCCATCTCTCACCAACAGAGCCACACCAATGCCTATGCCTTCCTGCCTGTTCTTTTGATACAAGTTATTTCCCTTGATGTTAAGCTCCCAAGTATGGCCTGCTTTCAGCCACGACTCAGTGATGCCCACAACGTCATACCATCCAATCTCTAACTGCGCCTCAAGTTCGTCCATCTTATTCCACAGGCTACGTACATTTAAATACAACATCTTCAGTCCTGCAGTCTATGTTGTTTTGAATTTTGCCTCTGTAGTACAATTTAACTCTTTGCTCCATCTATGTTTGTACCCAATCATTGGCTTGTCCTTCCTTACATTCATGTTACATCCATTATCTACTTGTAAACCTGCTGGCTCATCCTCAGCTCTATCATTCTAGTTCCCATGTACCTATCCAAACTTTTCTTTCTTTTTCAATCTTTTTATTAGTTTCATAAAATATAAACATGACATAATAGTAGTACAAAGTTATTGGGAATACATTGTTATAATTAACATGAGTAATTATAAAGCCAAATAATACTTAATTGACAAAACTCTCAATCATATAGGATACCAATGAATAATATAGAACAAAGAAAAATATCTAGACAAAAATCATGAAAAAGGAAAAAAATAAAAAAATATATAATAAGCCCCTCCCCAAAAAAAAACTAATCTAAACAGAATTAATCAAACTTTTCTTGAATGTTGAAATCAAGCTCTCATCCACTAATTACACAGGGAGCTCATTTCACATTCTCATGATCCCCCAGGTAAGTTATAAGGGATCTGAAAGGGAACCTTTCCACTGAGAGTGTGGTGGATATATGGAACACACTGCTTGAGTAAGTGACAGAGGCACATACAATTACCATGCTTAAAAGACATTTGGCCAGGTATATGGATACCTTTAGAGTTTTTTAAGTTTAGAGCAGGGGTTCCCAAGCTGGGGTCTATGGACCCCTCATTAATGGTAAGGCTCCATGGCCTAAAAAAGATTGGAAAAACTTTAGAGGGATAAGGGCCAATCATGGGAAAGTAGAATCAGCTGAAGTATTTTGGCAGAGTTGAGTTAGGCCAAGGGGCCTTTTTCCATGCTGTACAACTCTATGATTCTATTTCTCAAAGCGGCCCTGATAATTCCTTTTTATTTCCTTAGGAATGCTTGGCAGCGACAACACACTCCCAGCAATCTCGCTTCACCATGTTTGCTTCTCAATATTTATGGACTCGCACGTTGTTTGTTCCCGTAAGTGATCCCTCCTCAGTGGCATTCACCAGTAAGCTCCGGATCAATCGGAAGTGTGAACTTGATCCCAGCTATCCTCTGGTACCATCTTCAGCGTGGCACTCTCCATTCCCAGACATTACTTATCAGTAACTATCTGATCAAAAATTCTATTGTGGACTCAAAGTTTGTTTATGGCGATTTAGTCACGAGATCCATTCTGACCCACTCAAAGCAGCACTGAAGAAATACTGAAACGTCAAATGTTATGTCATTAAATGAGCCCAGTAACATAAGCATTCATTTTCCAGTGTTTAATTGATTGGTACATATCAGAGCACTGTGATACGATGCATGTTTGGTTTATAATCCTTTCTGAGCTCTCGACTGACAGTGTTAATTGTGGTTGTCAGTCTTTTCATTGCAAGTGTAAACTCTGCCATTGCTTTGAAAATCAAAGGAAAGCGCATTGATCTGTTGATCTGTGTTGGATTGATGTTACACTCTCCAACATCACTCAGCTTCGACTCAGTGGGTAGCACTGCCTCAGAGACAGTCACTTGTGGATTTAAGTTCTGCCTGAAGAACTGAGCACAAACCTGGCTGTCATTTCTTTGTTGTACCATGGTAGTACTGGGCTATTGAAGGTGCTATCCTTTGCTTAAAGATTTGCTATTTGCCCTCTCTAATGGATGTGTGCAATCTCAGGCCACTGTTCTGAAAAAGGGCAGCAGAGTGTACTGATTAATTTTCAATCCTTAGTGAGTAAGTAAATAAAGTCAGTAACCATTTTATTAGGTACACCTGTACATCTGCTCGTTAATGCAAATATCTAATCAGCCAATCACATGGCAGCAGCTCAATGCATACATCATGCAGGTATGGTCAAGAGGTTCAGTTGTTTTTCAGACCTAACATCAGAATGTGGAAGAAATCTAATGTGTTATTTTGACCATGGAGAGATTGTTCGTGCCAGACAGGGTGCTGATCTCCTCGATTTTCACACACAACAGTTCCTAGAACACATTGTAACGAGAGAGGTCAGAGGAGAATGACCAGACTGGTTCAAGCCGACAAGAAGGCAACATAACCATGCTTTACAACAGTGGTGTGCAGAAGATCATCTCTGAATGCACAACATGTCAAACCTTGAAGTGATGGGCTACAGTAGCGGTAGACCATGAACATAGACTCAGTGGTCTCTTTAAGTGGTACAGAAGGTTGTAGATTTTTAAGGAGCAAACCATTTGAGTATTTCAGAGGATGAGTGTTTAAATGTGGTGAGGGTTTATACCTCCAACATGCCTGCAGGCAGTGAACTGGAGATGCCTCCCAGCCTCTAGTTCAAAAAAAGCTTCCACATTTTCAGTTATATTTCTGAAACTGAGTTTAATTCAATGCCCCTGGTCTTTTGATCTCTCTGTTATTGGGAAAAGTTCCTGCTTATTCATTAGAATATAGTAATAGTAGTGCTGGGTGGTGAGGTGAGGATGCGTCTCTACCAAATGAGGTGTAAGGTGCTCCTTCCCACCACTAACCTGCAGATCACCCTAGACCAAGGTGTAGCATCTGTTTACTACCCTCCCAGCCTGATCAGGGTCAGGGGAAGTTATGGGAGCAGTTGGTGGATGGACGTATATGAGCAATTGGTGCATATCACAAGTCCAGGTAACGTGACCACTGACACCAGGCAGGCAATCTCCGACTGGCTGGGTTCACCTGTCTTGCAAAGACACTGCCCAAGAAAAGACAGTGGCAAACCACTTCTGCAGAAAAATTTGTCAAGAACAATCATGGTCACGGAAAGACCACGATCACCCACGTCATACAATGTGGCATTTAACGAATGACGAGTGGTAGTGCGATTACTCGAGTCGAGTATGATGTTTCCCTACGGGGTTATTCCCTTAATGGAGATTGCCTGTGCATGACTTTGTTTAATATAGGGAGGCTGATGCAAGGGCAGCTACCACATAGTCCCTGATGGATTGGGGTCTTGCCTCATGAATCCCCTTTGAACTCCCCACTCCCCAACTTAAATGCATGTTCTCTAGTACTTGAGATATCTACTATGAGAGAAAGCTTCTGAGAATCTACTCTACTGTATGTAAGCCTCTCATAAATTAATAAACTTCTGTCAAGTCTCCCTTTAGTATGCTGGTAAACCACTTCTGCACTTCTGAATTCTGAATTTGCTCCCCGTTTAGAAAATAGTCTACACTTTTATTCCTCCTGTCAAAGTACATGACAATACACTTCCCTGCACTGTGTTGCATCTGCAAATTCTCTGCTGATTCTCCTAATCTGTATAAGTCTTTCTGCAGGCTCCCTGCTTCCTCAAAACCACCTGCCTCTCCATCTATCTTTGTATTGTCCACTAACTTGGACACAAAGCCATCAATTCCATCATCCAGATCATTGATATATAAAGTAAAAAGAAAGGTCCCAACACCTATCCCTGCAGAACACCTCTAGTCACCAGAAAAGGCTCTATTTATTCCCACATTTTGCCTCCGGCCAGTCAGACAATGTTCTATCCATGCTGGTATATTTCCTGTAATACCATGGGCTCTTATCTTGTTTAGTAGCCTTATGTGTGGCGTATTGTCGAAGACCATCTGAAAATCCAAGTACATAACCTCCACTGACTCTCCTTTAACTATCTTTCCTGCTATTTCTTCAAAGAATTCCCACAAGTTTGTCAGGCAAGATTGTTTAGAAATCCTCAGCCTATTTGTACAAAGCCCGTTATAGACTGATTTTCAAAATTCAAAGTACATTTATTATCAAAGCATGTATAAATTAAACAACTTTGAGGTTTGTCTGCTTACAGGCAGCCACAAAACAAGAAACCCAAAAGAATCCAATTTTTAAAACAAGGCCAACACCAAATGTGCGGAGAGAGAAAAAACACAATTTAGGCAAACAATAGAACTCAGAAAGAAATTGAGTTCATAAACACGAAGTCTGGAGCAGGCCCATAGCCTCATCCTGAGTTCATCATACAGCCGGGCAAATCATCGCAAAGCTTGCAGACATGAAGCCTGGAGCAGACAGAGCAGTCTCACAGCCTCAGCATCATGGATAGCAAGACACTTAAGAGGTGGTTGAGGGAGGCCGAGGAACGGTTGAGTCAGCGGACTGGGCTGTGTTCAAAAACTCATCTGAAGACCTGAATGACAACCCCATGGTCATTACAGACTTTATTAACACAGCTGTGGATGAATGTGTTCCAATGAAATTGTTCAGGGTTTTCCCTAATCAGAGGCCCTAGATGAACAATGAAATCTGGAATCTGCCGAGAGCCAGATCAGAGGCATTCAAGTCTGGGGATCAAGAATGCTACAAAATGTGCAGGTATGATCTCTGGAAAGCCATCTCTTGGACGAAGTAGAGATTTGGGACTAGACTAGAATTATTGAGGATTTAAATGCCATAACCTTCTACAAAATTAAATCTTGCAACATAGGGGACAGCAAAGCTTCGCTTCCCGATGAGCTCAATGCCTTCTATACTTGCTTTGATCACCAGAACAAGGAGGAACTATCACACACCCCCATGTCTCTTGATGACCTATTGGTCTCGGTATCTGAAGCTGACTTGAAAGCTGAATTCAAGTGAGTGAATCCAAGGAAAACATCTATTCTGGATAGAGTACCTGGCCCAGTACTGAAGACTAGTGCTGACCAGCTGGCTGGTGTATTCATGGATATCTTCAAACTCTCACTTCGGCCGTGAGTGGTATCCTTCTGGTTCAAGAAGGCTTCAATTATACCAGTGCCCAAGAAGAGCATGGTAACTTGTCTAAATGACTATCACCCAATGGCACTTAATCCACAGTGACAAAATGTTTTTGGAAGCTCGTGTTGAAGGATATCAGCTTGAGTCTGAATGGTAACTTGGATCCACTCCAGTTCGCTTACCAAAGCAACAGATCTACAGCAGAATCTGTCTCGTTGGCTCTTCATACAGCCCTGGAACATCTGGACAGCAAAGGTGCATACATCAGGATGCTCTTTATCAATTATAGCTTGGCATTTAACACCATCTAACCCCTTTAAGCTAATCAGTAAATTCCAAGACCTGGGTTTCAACACCCCTTCTGCAACTGGATTCTCGGTTTCCTCACTTGTAGACTCCAGTCAGTTTGGATTGGCAAAAACATTTTCTCCACAATCTCCATCAGCACAGGAGCACCACAATGATGTGTGGCTAGCCCCTGATCTACTCGCTTTATACTTATGACTGTGTGGCTAAGTACAGCTCCAACACCATATGCAAGTTTGTTGATGACACCACTATTGTGTGCTGTGTCAAAGGGGGTGATGAATCAACATACAGGAGGGAGATTAAAAATTTGGCTAGGTGGTGTAATAACAACAGCTCAATGTCAATAACACCAAGGAACTGATTGTAGACTTCAGGAGAGGGAAACCAGAGGTCCATGAGCCAGTACTCATCGGAGGATCAGAGATGGAGAGTGTCAGTAATTTTTAATTCCTGGGTGTCACTATCTCAGAGGACCTGTACTGGACCCATCATATACATATAATTTGCAAAGAAAGCACAACAGCACCTCTACTTCCTCAGGAGTCTGCGGAGATTTGGCATGTCATCAAAAACCTTGCCAAACTTCTATAGGTGTGTAGTGGAAAGTGTGCTGACTGGCTGCATTCCAGCATGGTATGGGAACACCAATGCCTTTGAATGGAAAATCCTACAAACAATAGTGGATTCGGCCCAGTACATCAAGGATAAAAACCTCCCGACGATTAAGCATATCTACATGAAATGTTGCCGTAGAAAAGTAGCATCCATCATCAAAGATCCTCACCAGTCACACCATGCCCTTTTCACACAGCTGCCATCATGAAGAAGGTACAAGAGCCTCAAGACTCACACCACCAGGTTCAAGAACTGTTACTAACCTCAATCATCAGGATCTTGAACAAAAAGAGTCAATTACATTCATTTAAGGACTCTTATCTTTTTACATCATGCTCATTATTTATTATCTGAATTTTCACAGTTTGTTTATAGGCATCCGATAGTCTCGTGAGACCATGGATTTGCGTCTTGGAAGGTTTCCAGGGCACGGTTGTATGGAAGACTGGCAGTTGCCCATGCTACAAGTCTCCCCTCTCCACACTACCGATGTTGTCCAAGGGAAGGGCATTAGGACCCATACAGCTTGGCACCGGTGTCATCGCAGAGCAATGTGTGGCTAAGTGCCTTGCTCAAGGACACAACACACTGCCTCAGCCAAGGCTCGAACTAACAACTTTCAGATCACTAGACGAACTCCTTAACCATCTGCACAGTTTGTTTACAGTTTACATTTCCTCATGCTTACAGTTTACATTTCTTGATGTTTACAGTTTACAGATCCCGTTTACAGTTATTGTTCTGTAGATTTGTTAAATATGCATTTAGAAGAAAAGAAACTCAGAGTTGGATGTGGAGATTCTGTTGTATGTACTCTTATAATAAATTTAATAAACTTTGCATTAAACTGAAATTTGAAGCAGTGAGCAGAATTCCTATATCTCCATTGAAATGTAGATGTTCAGGATGCTGGAAAGTACTTGTTTCCATGTTTTACACAAACACTTTTATCTATGAAGATCTGTATTGCACATTATTGTCTGACAATTCTTGCCTAGGAGAAGAGTGCAAGATAAAACCAGATCTTAATTCTTTATTCATTCATGAGCCTCTTTGAATGTCTGTCAATTATAACCAAGCAATGGTCCATTCCTTTTTCACAACACTTGATGCGGAAAGTGCTGCACCTGAAATGATACTTCAGTAGGTTTTGTTCCACAGTCCAAATACATGGTACAGCAACTACTGTGCCAACTTTGTAATTGCCAGACCAAGAGAGACATTGTCTGTATGTGTTGTACGTTTGTTCTGCCAATAGATCAGGATGGCCATCAGAATCCCCATTTAATATAGCCCTGATTGGCAGATAGTTGATACCATCTACTATGAAGTGGCTCATACCTTCACATAGGTTTATGACGAAATTAGTCTCTCCAAAGTATGCCATTATGATGTAATAGCAAAAATTGGTAAAGTTTGATGGGGACATGCCTAATTTCTTTAACCTCCCGGGGAAGCTGAGGCATTAGTGAGCTTTCTTGGCTGTGACATCCTTGTGGTTAGACCAGGACAGTCTATTGGTGATGTTTGGGAACTTGAAGCTCACAACCTTCTCAACATCAACACCACTGATGAAGTCTACTTAACTGCGCTGCCACCAGGACCACATTATTTAAGTTGCTATCTTCATCTATCAGTAATTGTACAATTTGCATGAGGATTTGTGACCTGGTACATTCTGTAGCTTTGGTTAGCCAGTTTCTTATGTGATAACCATTAGGTTGACGTATGCACCACAGGTAAGAATGGAAGTGGACACATGATGGGAGCTAGATCTCATGCAGGAATAAACACAAGATACTTTGCAGATGCTAGAGATCCAGAGTAACACCCATAAAATGCTGAAGGAACTCAGCAGGTCAGGCATTGAAGGGTCTTGACCCAAAACATTGACTCTTCATTCCTGTTGAGCTCCTCCAGCAGTTTGTGTTGAAGCAGGGAGCGTTTTAGTGTGATGTCACATTCCTTTGAGCTGGTTGCAGAATTTTTTTTTTGCCCATCCTCTAACGGCAACATTTTCTCTCCAGCTGTGCCAGAAGCAACCTGGGAAAATGGTCGGCATGGTAGCATAGTGGTAAGCAACAGTGCTTTACTGTACAAATGTTCTGGGTTCAATACTCACTGCTGCCTATAAGGAGTTTGTATGTTCTTCTCCTGACCACAAGGGTTTCCTCTGGGTGCTTTGGTTTCCTCTCACAGTCCAAAGACATGCCAGTTGGTAGGTTAATTAGTCATTGGAAATTGTCCCGTGACTAGGTTCAGATTATATCAGGCGTTTGCTGGGTGGCATGGCTTGAGGGGCCATAAGGGCCAATTCTCAATTTTTTTTAATTAATAAAAATATTTTCTCTGTGAAAAAGGAAAAATGGGGGACTTGAATATATCAGAATCATAGGTCTGAGTAGTTCTATTCTTTGAGTTTTTTTTAAATTACACATTTTCATCAATTGCAGTCTTAATTTGAACTGTCTTAATGAAAGGTGATGTTCCTGTGCCCTCCTGAGATTTCTCAAGCCATGTCTATCAACATTGAGTGAAAGGTATTTTCTCCATAGTCCATGTTATTGTATACCTAAGACAGATGAGTCCCTTGAATAGGAAGCAAAGGAGAGATACAACTCAATGGATTTCAACCCAGAATCTAGGACTGGATTCTTCATCTGAATGAAGAGTTCTGAGCAGGCTGGTACCACTTAAGGATTGAGTTAAATCACTTGTGATGTAAAATCAGAAGATCCCTTTCACACAAAGATTCATAAAACTATCTTCTTTCTAAAAAAGATTGAAGATCGTGGTAGGGAGAATAGATTGATATTTTTCCAGAACAAACTTAATGGATTGTTGAGCAAATTATGAGGGAAAAAGGAGAGGGTAAATGGTTATATTGGTTTACTAACATTTTTGTGACATGTACTGAGGTACAGTGAAACACTTAAATTGAAAAAGCCATCCGGGCAGATCATTCCATTCCAACAGTGTATTCAGGTAGTATAAGGGAAAACAATAACAGACTGATAAATAAAGCGTTACAGTTAGAGAAAAAGTACAGTGCAGACATACGATAAAGGACAAAGTCAAAACAAGGTAGATCATAGATCAAGAGGCCATCTTATCGTACTAGGGAACAAATCTTGAACCTGATTGTATGTCCTTGTGGCTGTCAGCAAGGAGACGAATCTTAAGGTCATATAAAGTATACATACTTTGATGCTAAATGTACTTTAATCTTTCAATGTAATTTTTTTGCCCAGAGTGGAAATGGGAGAAAGGAGTAGGGTCTGCACTTAATTTGGCTGCTCACCATATTTTGCGGACAATGGCAAGGAAAAACACCACCTACAGGTTCCCCACCCACAGGTTGAGCATCATCCTCACTTGGTAAATGGTAATCATTATTCATCATTACCATTTGGTCTCAGTCCTGGAGCTCTCCTTCCAATAACTCTGTGGGGATATCTTTATCACATTGTTTAAAGCAAACAAGAGAGTGCACAATAAATGCTTGTCAGTAATGCCTAGAACCTAAAAAAGGAATTAACAATATAACCGAACGATGGAACTTGTTCAAAGGCTAAATGGTCTCGCTCACAGTGTGTCAGAATGTTTTAATTTCTTCACGCAAGGATCATTAAATTGTGTAAGTGATGCCACACCAAGATTGCGTCTCAGCTGTTCAAACCACGGGGAATTAATTGGCTCCAGCAACTCTGAGTGGGATTCAACTTTGTCAAATCAATTAGAAGACAATGCTTTAAAAAGCTTTGGCTATTCTCCAAGGAAAAAATAACATAGCTTATAACATTTAGACAAGGCTACTCTTTCCTAATGAAGGGTCTCATTTATTCCACTGCCTGATCTGCTGACTTCCTCCTGTATGTTCTTCCAGCAAATGCAGGGTTTTGCACTTTGGTGAGACCAACGAGGGTGGGTCTTACGCAGCGAATGACAGGGCACTGAGGAGCGTAGTAGAACAAAAGGATCTGGGAATACAGATCCATAATTCATTGAATGTACCTTATTGTCTAGCAAATAGCATGCTGAACTGAAGACCAAAGAGTCCCATAGTTCAATATACACAGTGCAGAGCTGTGTCGTGGAGCAGAGATCTGAACCGGTTCATCCCTTGGCTTGGGCCTCGACACCCTGCCCTTTTCAATCTAGCTTGCTGCCTGAATTTCTATCCAATCATCAATTTCATTCACCTCAGTACGCTCTGGGGCCAACACCCCACCACCTTAATTCACCCTGCAACCAACCTCTCTGACTTGGCACAGTGTGTAAGGCTCCATCCAAACCTTGAGTTGAGTCACTTCGACATCCTCTGGGACCTGCACACTGCTGCCTCGATTTGGCCTGTAACTGACTTCTCTGCTTCAGCATGGCGCTTCAGAGGTCCAAACAGATTATTCATTAAAATGTTAGGGAGTGTTAAAAAATATAGTCAAAAAGCTAAATAGATTTTTTAATGTATTGTGAAGAGCCTTTGAAAGACGAGGAAGCTCGTTAACTCAACAGCCGTTTTATTGTGATAAATGCAAAACAGATCAGGCACCATGACCCGGAGAGTGAACCCAACCAGTCTCACACTGACGGGGAGGTGACCATCACTCGCCCCGGTTACAGTTAGGGTGACCCACAAATACACAAGCAAATGACTGTATTACCCGAAAATGTAACTATAAACGAACTGTAATCCCACAAAAGCATTTTAACACAAGAACTGTAAACAGTGCTGGTCATTAGAAATGCAGGGGCAGGCTGTCAACCCCCCACCCCACCCCCGGAGTGCCACAGTATATTTATTGGGATGGAGTGCAAGTAGGTTCAGTTTCACAACTAAGTAGGTTTTACATCATAACTGACCTAAATCCAATCTTAAACACTCATTCTGTATTTTGTTATTGGTTTCCCTTGCATTCTCTCGATGCTCTGATGTGATGTAATGGTATGTATGGATAGCCTACAAACAATAGTTTATATTTTATTTAGCGATACAGCATGAAGGTAAGCCCTTTTGGTCCTTCAAGCCACAACGTCCCAGCAATCCCCTGCGAACCCAATTAACCGGAACCTAATCATAGGACAATTTACAATGGCTATTTAACTTACCCTATATGTCTTTGGACTGTGGGTGGAAACCAGAGCACCTGGAGAAAACCCATGCATTCCACGGGGTGAACATACTCCTTACTAGACCAGCACGGGAATTGAACTCCAAACTCCAAAACTTGTTCCATTGTAATAGCATTTCACTAACAACTATGTCACTGTGGTGCCCTTTTTTACTGTATCTCTGCACATGTGACAATAATAATAAACCAAATCAGCCCCTTAGGTTGCAGGATCATGCTCGGGATTCCAATCTATAAGCCAGTTAAATGACATCTTTTGCTATGAGCTAGTCTGGTATCACACCTTGGTGGGATGGCATTGTAGATTTTTCTCGAGTCAAGGAGTTAAATGATGACGAGAGCTTTACATTTGTTTTCTTGAAAAGAGAAGGACGATCAGATTGATATTTTCAAGGTATTAAGTTAGGAGAAGTTACAGAGTAGGTTGAAAGAAAACTTTTCTGTTGGTCACCATCATATTGCTGTTTGCAACTGTGCACCTCTGAGTTGTCAATTCTAATCATGTAAATGATGGTTATTAGTTTAACAAACGGTCTGGAAAGTACTTCTCTAGACTGAACTACAGATACATGGTGATCTAAGTAAATATAAAAGACACTCAAGAGTCAAATGGCTTTCAGTTTTTGCTTTGCTTCTCTTGTCAATTTGCCTTTGGCTGTCACATCTTCCATCCAGAGGTCCTCAACTCTCTATTATATCATCGACCAATATTATTAAACAAGGGGTCTGTGGACCTCAGCTTGGAAACCCCTGGTGCGTTCTGATGACTTTCTTGAAGTGGAGGCACAAGAGACTGCAGATGTTGAAATCTGGAACAATAAACTATGAATTGTTGACATTTCAGGTTGATCCACTGTGTTCATCCAGATTGTCTGTTCCTCAGTGTCCTTCACTTTGGCTGTCAGTACTGTAGGAGAAAAGGTGAAAGCCAAATGGAGTTGGTGTTAGAAATAACAGGTGACTTATTAAAAACTGGTGCTCATTTGGACGTCAGTCAAAGCTAATCTACCTGAGCATGGATTTTGTATAGTTTTTACAGACTCAGTTGACACAACTCCCAATCAAACTACATTTTGGGGACAGAATGGTGGCTGCAGGAAGAGTTCATTAAGTAACAGACTGGGACTTAACTACAGAATAAAATAATGATCCATCAGTCTAACAGCAAATACAATTTTCTATTAAAACAATAGGTGCATGCTATATCATAATTGGTGAAACAGGTAAGTTTCATAACATAATTAGTGTTCAAGGTAAGTACAGAATTTTTACACAGAGAGTGGTGGGTGCATGGGACACCCTGCTGGGTAGAGGCAGATACTTCAGGGGCATTTAAGGAACGCTTAGTTAGGCACATGGATGACAGAAAAATAGAGAGCTAGATTGATCTCAGAATAGGTTAAAAGGGTGGCACAACATTGTGGGATAAACGAGCTGTACTGTCCTGTAATCTTCTATGTTCTAATTAAGTTCTTGAAACTTGGATATCCATGTCTGGCCTGTGGTTCGCTGCTTTAACATTAACACAATCCACATACTTATTTATGAGCTATTACTCCTCACTATTCTTTCCCCTACAAGAAGTATCAACTAAAAGATCTAAAAAATAAAAAAAAGATTTGAATCTATTCTTCTCTGTTAAGTGGCAATAACATCAATGCACAACCCACATTAAAGGAATGTGTGCTGGACCCTCTCATTCAGATGAACAACTTCATCCTGGAGAGGTCTCAGCCAATATTCCACAGGAGTACCACAGAACGATTTCAGAACTGAATGGAAAAAGGCAGAATTATATTCACATTAGTTGTTTATTAATCTTTGTTGAGGAGCAACACGCTATATTCTGTGCGGGTCGCCTCCAATCTACTGGCGTGAATATAAATTCTTCCTTCCAGTAAAAGCAATTCCCTCCCCTTCCTTCTTCTGCTATTCCCCACTAGAGCCTTTTACTTCTTCTCACCTGCCTATCACTTCCCCTTCTCTTGTAAGATTTGTTCCTCTCCAGCCATTTATCTTTCCAACCCACCTGGCTATAGCTATCACCTTCCAGCTATCCTCCTTCTCCTACCACAAGTTATTTTAAAATTCTGGCATCTTCCCTCTTCCCTTCCTGTCTTGAAGAAGGGTCTCAGCACAAAATGCCAACTGCTTATTCATTCCTCTAAATGCTGCCTAACGTACTGTATTCCTCCAGTATTTTATGTGTGTTTCTTTGTATAATTTATTTTCGTAGATCTTATTTTATTACTTTATTTTCCTGTACATGCCTGCAAAAATGAATTTCAATATAGAATATGGTAACATATAGGAACTTTGACAATAAATTTGACTTTGACTTGAACAGTTAGGACACAGTGTTGACAGGGATTTGGCTGACCCTGCACTGGGACTGATAGTTTGAGAAGGACAGATTCTAATGCGTGGCCTTGATCTAAAATATTGATCATCCCTTGTCTCCACAGATGCTGCTCAACCCGTTGAGTTCCTCCAGCAGATTGCATTTATTAAGCTAAAGTTAATGACAAAGATGATACTCGCGCTTTATCAAGACAGAGGTCAGCAGATGAAATGGAATAAAATCTACCTCCAGCTTAAAGAAATCAATGAAAAAGAGCTTTTATAACAACATCAGTAATACTGAGTATAACTTCAAAAACAAGAGGAGAGTATCACATCAGCAACTTATCCTACTCTGCACAGAGAAGGGACGCCTGCCTGAGTTCACGTAATGGAAAAGCAACATCTTGCCACCTGCAGGATAATCAGATTCAGTTTAATATCACTGACATAGTGGATATAAGTTCTGATGAAAGGTCTCAGCCTGAAACATTGACTGTTATTCGTTTCCATAGATGCTGAGTTCCTCCAGTATTTTGTTGTGTGTTATAACGGATATAATTTTAAGGCAATTGGTGAAAAACAGGGGGAATGTCAGTGGTATGTGTTTTACACAGAGAGCGGTGGGTGTGTGGAACGTGCCAGCGCTGGTGGTGGGGCAGATCTATTAGAGACATTTAAGAGACATGTGGATGAAGGAAAAGTGGTGGATTACGTGGAAGGGAAGGGTTAGATTGATCTTGGAGAAGGTTGAAAGTTCAAAATTCAAATAAGTTAAATTTACATTTATTATCAAAGTATGTATGTATTATGACTCCTTAAGGTTCCCATGAAAAAAGCGGATGAGCTTAGAGCGTGGATCAGCACTTGGAGCTATGATGTTGTGGCCATTACAGAGACTTGGATGGTGCAGGGGCAGGAATGGCTACTTCAAGTGCCAGGCTTTAGATGTTTCAGAAAGGATAGGGAGGGAGGCAAAAGAGGTGGGAGCATGGCACTGTTGATCAGAGATAGTGTCATGGCTGCCGAAAAGGAGGAAGTCATGGAGGGGTTGTCTACGGAGTCTCTGTGGATGGAAGTTAGGAATAGGAAGGGGTCAATAACTCTACTGGGTGTTTTTTATAGACACCCAATAGTAACAGGGACATCAAGGAGCAGATAGGGAGACATATTCTGGAAAGGAGTAATAATAACAGAGTTGTTGTGGTGGGAGATTTTAATTTCCCAAATATTGATTGTCATCTACCTAGAGTGAGGGGTTTAGATGGGGTAGCATTTGTTAGGTGTGTTCAGGAAGGTTTCTTGACACAATATGTAGATAAGCCTACAAGAAGAGAGGCTGTACTTGATCTGGTATTGGGAAATGAACCTGGTCAGGTGTCAGGTCTCTCAGTGGGAGAGCATTTTGGAGATAGTGATAAGAATTCTATCTCCGCATTGGAGAGGGATAGGAACAGACAAGTTAGGGAAATGTTTAATTGGAGTATGGGGAACTATGAGGCTATCAGGCAGGAACTTGGAAGCATAAGTTGGAAACAGATGTTCTCAAGGAAGCGTACCAAAGAAATGTGGCAAATCTAGTCAAGAAGAAAAGAAAAGAAGAGTTTACAAAAGGTTAAAAAAACTAGGTAATGTTAGAGGTCTAGAAGATTATAAGGATAGCAGGAAGGAGTTTAAGAATGAAATTAGGAGAACCAGAAGGGGCCATGAGAAGGCCCTGGCCGACAGGATTAAGGAAAACCCCAAGGCATTCTACAAGTATGTGAAGAGCAAGAGGATAAGATGTGAGAGAATAGGACCAATCAAGTGTGACAATGGAAAAATGTGTATAGAAACATAGAGACATACAAAACCTACAGCACAATACAGGCCCTTTGGCCCACAAGGTTGTGCTGAACATGTCCCTACCTTAGAAATTACTAGGCTTACCCATAGCCCTCTATTTTTCTAAGCTCCATTTACCTATCCAAACTTCTCCGTGGATTGTCACCTTGTCGTGGCGGAGAAGCTTGTGTGGTCCTGAGATCCCGAGAGCGATGCCGTCTGGAGCTATGCTCCCGGTAGGGCCACCCATGGCGGTAAGGTTGAGGGCGAGGTCCCTGACAAAGAACAATCCAACCAAGACCTCAGCGGTGGAACAGGCGGACATAGTTACTTCGAACTCAACAGCTGCGAAGGTGGATGAAGGCTGCAGCAAATCCATCAGCTCCAATCATCGTGGTTTCCATGCTGTTGGAATCAGTTGGTTGATTTGTGAAGTATCGTAAGCTTCTTGGAGTGCAGCATCAAGTACATATTAAACAAATACACACACAGGCGTCCTCGCTCTGTGGGCCACTTCTTCAAGTCTTTTGGCGATCGGGGGAGGGCAATGGGAGCAGGCAATGTAATGGCTGGAAGCTCCTAGTCAAGAACCAGCATGAAAGCAGTGAATACTTGATTCAGTCATTCAACTTTTGGACAGAAGCAGTTAAGTTGTTTGGTAGCAGTATTCACATCTGAACAGCCCTATTTAGGATCCACTCTGCTCATCCTGAACTGGAAAGGGGCTTGAAAAGGTGCCCTAAAAATAGTCTGCTTCACCCCATCCTGTCTGGAAAGCCGCATCCAGAGGGATCACCATCATGCTGTTGAAATCATCAGGAAGTGAAACTAAGAAATTTAGAACCTGGAATATACGAACCCTGATGAATAACCCAAACTCAGACCGACCAGACAGGAGAACTGCCTTTGTTGCCCGGGAACTCCAAAAATTCAAATTTGACATTATTGCTCTGAGTGAGACCCGCAGAGCTGGAGAAGGGCAACTAAAGGAAGAGCAAGGTCAATACACCTTTTTTGTGGAAAGGACTTGATCCTGAACAACCGAGGATCCATGGAGTAGGTCTTGCCATCCGGAACAGCCTACTTCAGAAGCTCACAGAGCAATCACTGGGAATCAACGAGCGTCTCATGGCTCTGCGAATCCAGCTTGACAAGAACCAACACGCCACCATCATCAGCGCCTATGCTCCAACTCTGGACGCTGAAGATGAAGTAAAGATGAACTTCTATGCCCAACTTGACGACTTCCTTTCCTCTGTTCCCAATGACAAGATCATTCTCTTGGGAGACTTCAATGCTAGAGTCGGGAAAGATCATAGGCTCTGGACTGGAATAATAAGCAAGGAAGGAATTGGCAAGGTCAACACTAATGGAAGACTCCTCCTCACCGAATGTGCTGAACACAACCTGCTGATTGCAAACACCCTATTTCGCCAGAAAAAAGGCACAAAGTCTCCTGACAGCATCCATACTCCAAACACCGGCACCTCATCGACTATATCATCGTACGATCTTGGGACCAACAAGATGTACTGTTAACAAGAGCTGTTACTGGTGCCGACAAGTGCTGGACAGACCATCGACTCATCTTGTCCACTATGTGAATGAAGATTCAGCCCAAAAGGAAACACCAAAATCAGAACACTATTAAGAAATTCAATGCTGAGATCCTTCAAGACATCAACCAGGTACAGAAGTTCCAACAAAATCTTCAAGAACAACTGCCTCAACAAATCCCACCATCTGTAGAAGAAAACTAAAATCAATTGAAGAACGATATCATCACCTCCTGCAAAGAAACAATTGGGTTCAAGACGAAAAATCATCAGGATTGGTTTGATGATAATGACAAACTGCTCCAACAACTCATCGACGAAAAGAGAAAAGCTTTCATCATCTTAAAAAATGACAAACAATCAGCTACCAGAAGGAAACGCAATCAGAAATGCAAGGCTGCAGAGCACCCAAAACCTGAAAAACCAATGGTGAAGGAAGAAAGCTCAGGAAATCCAGAAACTAGCAGATGCCAATGATACTCAAGGCTTTTCAATACAAATAAAATATTTTTGGCCCATCCACTCACAGACACGCCCTTCTCAAATGCAAAGATGGTTCAACCATCCTGATGAGCAATGCTGACATCAGCTCTAGATGGATGGAGCACTTTGAAGGTCTTCTAAATCAAACCGTCTCATTTGACAGGAATGTGATTAACAACATTTCAAAACAGCCCGTTGACAACTCCCTAAGCAAAACACCAACACTTGAAGAAGTCAAGGAAGACATCAAAACCTTGAAAAACAACAAGGCCACTGGACTCAATGAAATACCAGTAGAGGTCTACAAAATTGGAGGTAACCGTCTTCATTACCAACTGCATCAACTTCTCATCAAGATCTGGATAAATGAAGACGTACCAGCAGACTTTAGAGACCCAGCAATTGCTAACATCTACAAAAGGAAAGGCGATCAATCCAAATGCGGAAACTATCGTGGAATTTCTCTTTTAGCAACAGCAGGAAAGATCCTTACCCACATCATGAACAACCAGCTTAAGCCTTTAGCCGTGAAGATCCTTCCGGAGACGCAAGCCGGTTTTAGACCATCATGTGGAGCAATCGACATGATCTTCACAATGCAACAACTACAAGAAAAATGTCATGAACAACTTCAGCCTTTGTACATGGCATTCATCGACCTCACCAAAGCCTTTGACTCAGTATCAAGGGAACTCCTATGGGATGTCCTATCCACCTATGGATGCCCTGAAAATTACATTCAAATCCTGAGACTCCTCCACGATGGCATACTTGCCACAGTCATGGTCAGCAACAGTAACTGTGAGCCTTTTCAAGTTGGATCAGGAGTAAAACAGGGATGTGTGATTGCCCCAACTTTGTTCACCATCTTCATTGCGACAATCATCCACATCATCAAGGATGACCTACCCCCAAGAATCAAAATTGTCTACAGAACAGATGGCAGACTTTTCAATCTTGCCCATCTCATGTCCAAGAAAAAAGACATCCACGAGTTCCCGCATCGAGTTCCAATATGCAGATGACAACAGTGTTGAAGCTGTCTTAGAAAACCACCTACAACAGATTCTGAATACCTTCAACCATGCACACACGAAACTTGTGTGTGCAATTCCAAGAAGACTCAGATCATCTACCAACCATCACCAACTGAGACAAATTCAAGAAACATCAATTCAACTTGGCGAAACAACCCTGGAAAACATGGTCCACTTTCTGTATCTTGGAAGTCACCTCTCCTCCAATGCCGACCTTAATGGCAAGATCCAACATCGTCTTAAATGCGCTGAAACAGATTTTGGATGTCTCTGAACAAGTGTCTTTCATGATCGTGATATCTGAACAGACACCAAAATGTTAGTGTACAAAGCAGTGGTAATCGCAACACTCCCAAATGCATCAGGATCCTGGGCAACATACCGATGACGTCTGAAGGCACTTGAAAAGTTCCATCAATGCTTTCTTCAAAACATCTTAAGTATCAACTGGGAGGATAGAAGAACCAACGTCAACAGGCTAAATGAAGCAAACACAACAAGCATTGAAGCCTACCTCATCAACAACCAACTAAGATGGAGCGGTCATGTTGTTCGAATGAAAGATGAACATTGGCCGAAACAAATCTTCTACTCCCAGCTTAAAGAAGGCAAATGTAAAAGAGGCGGACAACAGAAGAGATTCAAAGACATCTTAAAAGTCAACATGAAAAAATGTAACATTGATATCAACAATTGGGAAACCAATGTGAAGAACAGGAAACTCTGGCAAGCCATCATCTGAGAAGGAACAGCAACTTTTGAAGTTAACAGATGTGCAGAATTAGAAGAAAAGAGAAGAAAATGGAAAGAGTGGCAGCAACAACCAAAGCCCGATCTGCCATCTGGAACTACCTGTCCTGAATGCAGAAGAACTTTCAAAGCCAAGATTGGACTCATAAGCCACTTGAGAGCCCATAAGTAGATCAACGGAATGAACATCAACATCCTCGACCTCGAGGGATGGCCACGATGATGACGACCTATCCAAAAGTCTCTTAAAAGTCCCCATCGTAACCACCTCCACCACCGTTGCCGGCAGCCCATTCCACGCACTCACCACTCACTGCGTAAAACACTTACCCCTTACATCTCCTCTGTACCTACTCACCAGCACCTTAAACCTGTGTCCTTTTGTGGCAACCATTTCAGCACTGGGAAAAAGTCTCTGACTATCCACACGATCAATTCCTCTCATGATCTTATACACCTCTGTCAGGTAACTTCTCATCCTCCGTCGCTCCAAGAAGAAAAGGCCAAGTTCACTCAACCTATTCTCGTAAGGCATGCTCCCCAGTCCAGGCAACATCATTGTAAATCTCCTCTGCACCCTTTCGATGGTTTCAACATCCTTCCTTCAGTGAGGTGACTAGAACTGAACACAATACTCCGAGTGGGGTCTGACCAGGGTCCTTTATAGCTGCAACATTACCTCTCGGCTCCTAAGTTCAATTCCACGTTTAATGAAGGCCAATCGTATGCCTTCTTAACCACAGAGTCAACTTGTGCAGCTGATTTGAGCATCTTATGGACTCAGACCCCAAGATCCCTCTGATCCTCCACACTGCCAAGAGTCTTACCATTAATACTATATTCTGCCATCGTATTTGACCTACCAAAATGAACCACTTCACACTTATCTGGGTTGAACTAAGTGCGGATGTTGTTACCTTATTCAAGAAAGGGAGTAGAGATATCCCAGGAAATTATAGGCCAGTGAGTCTTACTTCAGTGGTTGGTAAGTTGATGGAGAAGATCATGAGAGACAGGAATTATGAACATTTGGAGAAGGCAAAGAGTGGTTGTAGACGGGTTATATTCTGCATGGAGGCCAGTGACCAATAGTGTGCCTCAGCGATCTGTTCTGGGACCTTTATTCTTTGTGATTTTCATAAATGACCAGGATGAGGAGTTGGGTTAGTAAATTTGCTGATGACACAAATGTTGGGTGTGTTGTGGGTAGTGTGGAGAGCTGTCAGAGTTTCCAACGGGACATTGATAGGATGCAAAACTGGGCTGAGAAATGCCAGATAAGTGCGAGGTGGTTCATTTTAGTAGGTCAAATATGACGGCAGAATATAGTGTTAATGGTAAGACTCTTGGCAGTGTGAAGGATCAGAGGGACCTTGGGGTCCAAGTCCATAGGACACTCAAAGCTGTTACGCAGATTGACTCTGTGGTTAAGAAGGCATGTGGTGTATTGGCCTTCATCAATTGTGGGATTGAGTTTAAGAGCCAAGAGGTAATGTTGCACCCTGGTCAGACTTCACCTGGAGTACTGTGCTCAATTCTGGTCACGTCACTATAGGAAGGACATAGAAACCATAGAAAAGGTGCAGAGGAGATTTACAAGGATGTTGCCTGGATTGGGGAGCATGTCTTATGAGAATAGGTTGAGTGAACTCGGCCTTTTCTCCTTGGAGCGACGGAGGATGAGAGGTGACTTGATAGAGGTATACAAGATAATGAGAGGCATTGATTGTGTGGATAGTCAGAGGCTTTTCCCCAGGGCTGAATTGGCTGGCATGAGAGGGCATAGTTTTAAGGTGCTTGGAAGTAGGTACAGAGGAGATGTCAGGGGTAGGTTTTTTACACAGAGAGTGGTGAGTGTGTGGAATGGGCGGAATGGGCTGCCAGCGGTGGTTGTGGAGGTGGAAATGATAGGGTATTTTAAGAGACTCCTGGATGGCTACATGGAGCTTAGAAAAATAGAGGGCTATGGGTAAAGCCTAGGTATTTCTAAGATAGGGATATGTTCGGCACAGCTTTGTGGCTGAAGGGCCTGTATTGTGCTGTATGTTTTCTGTGTTTCTATGTTTCTCACTACCTATTAAATGCTCCCAATGGCGTGTGCTTCAAATAGCCTCTGACAACCAAGTCCAGCTCCTTGCCTTTCCCTCTGGCTTGGCTACTACATCTTGCAGAACCATTTCTTCTGACAGGAGAAGGGGAAAAAAGGCAGGTTACTGGCATCTTAAAACTAGTTGCTTCGGGAAGATGGGCCTCACCAGCCGTGGTTGGCAGCTCATCTAGGAGAAGGAAAACTCTGATCTCAAACCTCTGCTGCCTTGCTTCGGGAGTAAACCCCGATGGAAGAATCTGGAGCTGGAGTCCCTAAGGCAGTCCTAAATTTTCAGTGCTGACTAGCAGCTCCTATGATGCTGCAGGTACCAAACGGTATCAGTCTCTGCCATTTTTTTGAGCTCATCAAATTAGTGGAGCGGGTGAGCTTGCTAGATGGACAACAGCTTGCTCTCGATATTGTACTGCCCAGCCTTGTGTATCTAGACCGCTAGGATGCAACATCCATGGTCGACTCTGACCAGCAGAAGCCTCAGCTCATCTCATGTATACATTATACAACCTTGAGTTTCGTCTTCTTACAGGCAGCCACAAAACAAAGAAACCTGAAAGAACTCATTTACAAAATGACCGTCAAGCACCCAAGGCACAGAGAGAGAGAGAAAAATACCACACAAGCAAGAAAAGAAAGCAAATAGCATTCAGAACTGGTGTTTTGCAAAAGAGATGAAGCCAGGCATCACTGCAGCTGAAGCGAGCAACAAACACAGCTCACTGCAAAGCCGAGTAAACATTGTGAGACCACATACGTGAAACGAGGCATCACAGTAGCCATCACTTCAGGTCAGAGTAGAGCTGAGTGAACATCAAGCAGAGCTGGCCAGAGTTGGCACTCGCCGTGTCTCCGATCCTGACGAAAGGTCAGCACAACATCATGCACCAAATGGCCTATATTGTTCTGTGTTCTGTGTCCCATAATGGGTAATCGATATGAAGGGAAGTGGAAGAAGCTTTTACTTTAGTCCAGGCAGTGGTTGCGATCAGAAATTGACTGCCTGTAACATTGATGTATATGAAATCAATCCATGCTTTCAATAGGGAATTGCAGATGGAGACAGAGGAAAATAATTTGCAAAGCTGTTGGGAATGATCAACAGGATGAATCTGAGTTGACTGTCCCGGCGAGGATTTGACTCCCACTATACCATATCGATTCTATGATTAGACTCTGTGACTGAGGCCTCTGAGCTGAAGACTGACTTGAAGTCATATGTTTTAAGCAGGCACGCTTACTGAATTGAATTCTAAGTGCACCATTCAAATCTGGAGTCAGCTTAAGGCCAGAAACTGGGCTTGAGGAGGAGATAGAAAAAGGATCAGCCATGGTTGAATGGCGGAGCAGATTTGATGGGCCAGATAGGCTAATTCTGCTCCTATGTCTCATGGTCTTATCGTTACAAATCTAAAATCGCAACAACATCAAAGACCCACTCTGGGCATTCTCTCCTCACTTCTCTTCCACTGAGCAGGAATGCAAAGCTCTGAAAGAATGTATCACCAGGTTCAAGGACAGCTCCTATCTCACTGTTATTATTGAATAGTTTCCTGCGTAGACCTGAGGAGAGCTAAGGTACCGGTGACCCCTGTTTCCATCCAGTGGGTCAGTGTGGACATGGTGGAGGATTACAAATACCTGGGGATGTGAATTGACAATAAACTGGACTGGTCAAAGAACACTGAGGCTGTCTACAAGAAGGGTCAGAGCCGTCTCTATTTCCTGAGGAGACTGAGGTCCTTTAACATCTGCCGGACAATGTTGAGGATGTTCTACGAGTCTGTGGCGGCCAGTGCAATCATGTTTGCTGCTGTGTGCTGGGGCAGCAGGCTGAGGGTAGCAGACACCAACAGAATCAACAAACTCATTCGTAAGGCCAGTGATGTTGTGAGGATGGAACTGGACTCTCTCACGGTGGTGTCTGACAAGAGGATGCTGTCCAAGTTGCATGCCATCTTGGACAATGTCTCCCATCCACTACATAATGTACCGGTTGGGCACAGGAGTACATTCAGCCAGAGACTCATTCCACCGAGATGCAGCACAGAGTGTCATAGGAAGTCATTCCTGCCTGTGGCCATCAAACTTTACAAATCCTCCCTTGGAGGGTCAGACACCCTGAGCCAATAGGCTGGTCCTGGACTTATTTCCTGGCATAATTTACATATTACTTTTTAACTATTTATGGTTTTATTACTATTTAATTATTTATGGTGCAACTGTAACGAAAACCAATTTCCCCCAGAATCAATCAAGTATGACTATGACTAGTACAATAAGATGGATTCTTGACATCACAATCTACCTCATTATAACTTTTCACCTGATTATCTACAATCACTGCACCTTTCCTGTAACTACAACACTTTATTCTGCATTCCATTATTGTTTTCCCTTATATTGCCTCAGTGGTCTGTGGACCATTTTAGATAGGGCTCCGCTCGCATGGAGGTTGGAGATCTTTTGGAGAATAGCTTCTGCAACCTCAACTCCCTCAATGATCATGAAAATGTAATGTTCAAGTTCAAGTTTAATTGTCATTCAACCATATACGAATATACGGCTAAACGAACCAGCCGTACTATGGGACCAAGGTTCAAAACGTAGTACCAACAGTCACATACAGCACAAGGCACATATCGCACATATAAGATAGCAGTAAAATACAGTCACACAAAAAAAAATTCCCAAATGATGGTGGACTCTATTGGTCATTGACACAAATAATACATTTCACTGTATATTTTGATGTTTCAGTGTACTTGTGACAGGGTATAGCTTTAATGTAAGAAGGGTATTGGTATTGTTTTATTAATGTCACATGCACCATGATATAAATAAAGTTAAAAGAGTACAGGGAAAATTTGCAAACACAAGACCTGAGCTACGAGGAAAATTTGAATAAGTTAGAACTTTATTCCTTGGAAAGTAGAAGATTGAGGGGAGATTTAACAGAGGTACACATACTATGAGGGTTATAGATAAGGTAAAATACAAGCAGGCTTTTCCATTGAGGTTTGGTGGGACTGTAACCAGAAACTATGGGTTAAGAGTGAAAGGTGTAATGTTTAAAGGGAACATGAGGGGAAACTTCTTCCCTCAGAGGGCCATAAGAGTTTGGAACAAGATGCCAATGCAAGTGGCACATTTCAACTTCTAAGGGAAATTTGGATAGGTACATGAATGGGAGGAGTATGGAGGGCGATGGCCCGGTGCAGGTCAATGGGACTAAGCAGTTTAAATGGTTTGGCATAGATTAGATGGGTTAAAGGGCCTGTTTTTGTGCTGTATTTTTCTATGACTCAAAGATACAGCGAAAACCCTGTCTTGCATACTGTTTAAACTGATCAAATCATTACGCTGTGCATTGAGCTAGAATAAAACAAAACAATAGCAATACAGAATAAAGTGTAACAACTACCAAATAAATGTAGTCCAGGTAAATGATCCAAGATCATAACAACGTAGATTGTGAGGCCAAAGTTCTATCCTATTGTACATTCTAAAGTGGGTTAGAAGCTGTCTTGAGCTTGAAGTTACTTGTTTTCAGGCTTTTATATTTTCTGCCTGTTGGGAGAGGGGAGAAGAGAGAATGTGTGAGGTGGGTGGGGTCTTTAATATGCTGGTTGCTTTTCTAATACAGCGAGCAATAAAGACAGTGTTCATACAGAGGAGTCTAGTTTCTGTGATATGCTGAGCTGTGTCCACAAATCTCTATAGATTATTGCAGTCACATGCAGAGCAGTTGCCATACTAAGCTGTTATGCATCCAGTCAGAAGGAGAAAGTTTAAAGGAGATTTACTGGCAATTTTTTTTTTACACACAGAGGGTGGTAGTTGCCTAGAACGCACTGCCAGGGGAAACGGTGAAAGCAGATACAATATAAATACCTTTAAACAGACACTTGAACAGGCAGGATGGAAAACATGGACATTGTGCAGTCAAATGGAATTAGATTGGATCTTGTAGCACAGTTAGAGATTGGCAGGAATGATGCCGTGAGCATCTCCGAGCTGTGGTTGAAAGAAAATCATAGTTTGGAGGTTAACATCCATGGATATGCATTGTATCAAAAGGACAGGCAGGAAGATAGAGGGGGTGGTGTGGCTGTGATGGTAAAATATAAAATCAAATCCTTAGAAAGAGGTGACAAAGGGTAAGTAGGTTGAGAATCCTTGTGGGTAGAGTTAAGAAACTATTAAGGTAAAAAGACCCTAATGTGAGTAACATGCAGATTCCAAACAGTAGCCAGAAGGTTACAAATTACTATGGGAGAAAGCAAAGGCATGTAAAATGGGCAATGTTGCAATAATCAGGGGGCATTTCAACATGTAAGTAGACTGGGAAAATTCGGTTGGTGTTTTGTAGAAATCCCATGAGTTTTTTTTAGAGCAGTTTGTGGTTGAGACACTTGGAAAATAACATTTCTTGATTGTGTGTTATGTAATGACGCAGATTTGTTAAGGAAGCTTAAGGTATAAGAACCCTTATGAAACAGTGATGATAATATGATAGAATTCACCCTGCAGTTTTCACCCTTCACCTCATACCCTTTGATGCCCTGGCTAATCAAGAACCTATCTCTCTCTGCCTTAAATGCACCCAGTGACTTGGCCTCCACAGCCACTCGTGGCAACAAATTCCATAGATTTACCACCCTCTGACTAAAGTAATTTCTCCACATCTCTGTTCGAAATGGACGTCCTTCAATCCTGAAGTCATGCCCTCTTGTCTTGGACTCCCCTACCATAGGAAATAACTTTGTCATATCTAATCTGTTCAGGCCTTTTAACATTTAGAATGTTTCTATGAGACCACCCCCCCCCCATTCCCCTGAACTCCAGGGAATACAGCCCAAGGGATGCCAGACTTTCCTCATACGGTAACCCTTTCATTCCTGGAATCATTCTCGTGAATCTTCTCTAAACCCTCTCTGTGTCAGTAAATCCTTTCTAAAATAAGGAGCCCAAAACAGCACACAATACTCTAAGTGTGGTCTCACGAGTGCCTTATAGAGCCTCAAAATCACACCTCTGCTCTTATATTCTATACCTCTAGAAATGAATGCCAACATTGCATTCACATTCTTCACCACTGACTCAACTGGGAGGTTAACCTTTAGGGTATGCTGCACAAGGACT
Organism: Mobula hypostoma; assembly: GCF_963921235.1. Classification (NCBI taxonomy): domain Eukaryota; kingdom Metazoa; phylum Chordata; class Chondrichthyes; order Myliobatiformes; family Myliobatidae; genus Mobula; species Mobula hypostoma. Next base: position 70,359,967 of record NC_086110.1, on the reverse strand, counting down.
CCCAAGTTCCTTTGCATTTCTACATTTCAAATTCTCTCCCCATCTAAATAATAGTCTGCCCGTTTATTTCTTCCACCAAAGTGCATGACCATACACTTTCCAACATTTTATTTCATTTGCCACTTCTTTGCCCATTCTCCTAAATTATCTAAGTCTCTCTGCAGGCTCTCTGTTTCCTCAACACTACCCCCTCCTCCACCTATCTTTGTATCTTCAGCAAATTTAGCCACAAATCCATTAATCCCATAGTGCAAATCATTGACATACATCATAAAATGTAGTGGTCCCAACACCGACCCCTGTGGAACACCACTGGTTACTGGCCGCCAGCCAGAATAGGATCCGTCTACCAATCAGCCAATGCTCCACCCACGCTAGTAACTCCCCTGTAATTCCATGGGCTCTTGTCTTGCTTAGTAGCCTCATGTGCAGCACCTTGTCAAAGGCCTTCTGAAAGTCCAAGTGCACCACATTTACTGCATCTCCTTTGTCTACCCTGCTTGTAATTTCCTCAAAGAATTGCAGTAGGTTAGTCAGGCAGGATTTTCCTTTCAGAAAACCATGCTGGCTTTGGCCTACCTTGTCACGTGCCTCCAGGTACACCGTAATCTCATCCCTAACTATTGATTCCAACAACTTCCCAACCACTGATGTCAGGCTAACAGGTCTTTTCTGCTGCCTCCCACCCTACTTAAATAGCGGATTAACATTTGCAATTTTTCAGTCGTCCGGTACAATGCCAGAATCTATTGATTCTCGAAAGATAATTGTTAATGCCTCCACAATCTCTCCAGCTATTTCCTTCAGAACCCAAGAGTGTGTTCCATCAATTCCAGGAGATTTATCCACCCTCAGTCCATTAAGCTTCCTGAGTACCTTATCAGTCGTAATTTTCACTGCACATATTTCAATTCCCTGACACTCTTGAATGCCTGGTATACTGCAGACAACTTCCACTGTGAAGACTGATGCAAAATACGCATTCAGTTCCTCTGTCATCTCTATATCTCTCATTACAATATCTCCAGCATCATTTTCTATTGGTCCTATATCTACCCTCAAATCTCTTTTACCTGTTATATACTTTAAAAAGCTTTTAGTATCTTCTTTGATATTAGTCGCCAGCTTCCTTTCATAATTCATGTTTTCCTTCCTAATGACCTCCTTAGTTTCCTTCTGCAAGTTTTTAAAAGCTTCCTAATCTTCTATATTCCCACTTGCTTTGGATTCCTTGTATGCCCTCTCTTTCGATTTCACTTTGGCTCTCACTTTACTTATCAGCCACAGTTGTGTCCTTCTTCCATTCAAAAATGTCTTCTTATTTGGAATATATCTGTCCTGCACTTCCCTCATTTTTCACAGAAACTCCAGCCATTGCTGCTCTGCTGTCCTTTCTGCTAGTGTCCCTTTCCAGTCAACCTTGGTCAGTTCCCCTCTCATGCCATTGTAATTTTCTTTATTCCACTGAAATACCAACACATTGGAATTTAGTTTCTCCTTCTGAAATTTCAAAGTGAACTCAATCATATTGTGATCACTGTTCCCTAAGGGTTCCTTAACCTTCAACTCTCTTATCACCTCCAGGTCATTGCACAACACCCAATCCAGCACAGCTGATCCCCTCGTGGGCTCAACAACAAGCTGTTCTAAAAAGCCATCCATTAGACATTCTACAGATTCTCTCTCCTGAGGTCCAGTACTGACCTGGTTTTCCCGATCCACTTTCACGTTAAAATCCCCAACGATTATCATGACATTGCCCTTCTGACACGCCTTTTCTATCTCCTGTTGTAATTTGTAATCCACATCCAATGCAATTCAAGAGAACTGGAATACAAAAACAAGAATGTAATCAAGAGACTTTATTGGTCAGACTTCACAAGTAGGATTATGAGCAGATTTGGGCCGTTTATCTAAGAAAGGATATGCTGCATTGGAGAGGTTGCAGAATAGGTTCAAGAGAATGAACCGAGGGATGAAAGGGTTAGCATAAAATGAGTGTTTGATGGTTGGGGGCCTGAACTCACTGGTGTTTAAAAGGATGAAGGGGAATTTCATTGAAACCTTTTGAATATTAAAAGGTCTGAAAAGAGTGTATGTGAAGAGGATGTTTCCTATAGTGGGTGAGTCAAAGACAAGAGGGTAAAACCTAAGAATAGAAGGACATCTATTTAGAACAGGGATGAGGGAATATTTCTTTAGCCAGAGGACATGAATCTATGGAAATATTTTTGCCACTGATGGCTGTGCAGGCCAAATCATTGGATATATTTAAGGTGGACGTTAACATATTTTTGATTAGTCAGGGTGTCAAAGGTTACGGGGAGGAGGCAGGAGAACGGGGTTGAGAGGGATAATAAATCAGCCACGATGAAGTGGCGGAGCAGACTTGATGGGCCAAGTGGCCTAATTCTGCTCCTATGTCTTATGGTCTAGTTCAGATTGACATGACAGTTGGTGTAGACAATTTGGTTCACCAGTTCTGTTCCCACATTGTACTATTTGCTGTTCAGTCCCTGTAGCTAGTTATTGGATCATAATTTCATTAATGAGGGATTACTGCATCCAGGTTAACATTTGTTATTACTGCATTCAGAACATCTATCATTTATTTTGAAGAACATTTCAGAAATGGAAATTTTCTCCTTCGTTTTGTCAAAATTTGTTCCTTGTGCATTGTTTCTCATTGTGAACTGATTTTTGTCAGAATGGATTTGAATTTTCTATTTATGTGTTAATTTTATTCAGAGAAGGCCGCATCTATCATTGAGGAACATCACCATCCAAGACAGTCCAGATTTATTTGTTGATTTATTTACAATACCTAAGAACATAAGTAATAGGAGCAGGAATATGCCATCTGGTCCATTAAGCCTAATAAGATCATGACTGATTTGGCCATGGACTCATCTCCACCTACCTGCTTTTTCCCCATAACGCTTAATTCCCCAACTATGCAAAAATCTATCCAACCTTGTCTTAAGTATATTAATTGAGGTCGTCTCCACTGCTTCCTTGGGCAGAGAACTTCACAGGTTCACCACCCTTTGGAAAAAGCAGTTCCTCCTCATCTTCATCCTAAATCTACTCCCCTGAATCTTGAGGCTATGTCCTCTAGTTCTAGTCTCACCTATCAGTGGAAACAACTTTCCTGCCTCTATCTTATCTATCCCTTTCATAATTTTATATGTTTCTATAAGATCTCCTCTCATCCTTCGGAATTCCAGCGATTCAATCCCTCCTCATAGTCAAACCCCCTCATCTCTAGAATCAACTCCCACTGCACCGGCTTGAAAGCCAGAATATCCTTCCTCAAGTAAGGAGACCAGAACTGCATGCAGTACTCCAGGTGCAGCCTCATCAGTACTGAGTACAGTTGCAGCATAACCTCCCTGCTCTTAAATCCAGCATTGAAGGCCAACATCGCATTTGCCTTCTTGATAGGCTGCTGCATCTGAAAACCAACCTTTGTGCTTCATACACAAGCACTCCCAAGTCCCTCTGCATAGCAGCATGTTGAAATTTTTTACCATTCAAATAATAATCTGCTCTTCCATTCTTTCTTTCCAAGTGGATGACCTTGCATTTACCAAACTTGTATTCCATCTGCCAGACCCTTGCCCACTCACTTAACCTAGCTATATCTCTCTGAAGATTCTCCGTATCTTCTGCATAATTTGCTTTTCCACTCAAGTTAGTATCATCAGCAAACTTACATGCACTACACTAGGTCCTCTCGTCCAGATCGATAATGTATATTTTGAACAGTTGCAGGCCCAGCACCAACCCCTGCGGCAATCCATTCCCCACTGATTGCCAACCAGAATAACACCTATGTATCCCAACTCTCTGCTATCTATTGGTTAACCAATCCTCTATCCATGTTAATACATCACCCCCGACTCTATGCATCCTTATCTTATGGATAAGTCTTTTATGCATCATCTTATCAAATGCCTTCTGGAAATCCAAGTAAATAATGTCCATCTATTCCCCTCTATAAACTGTGCTCATTGTATCCTCAAAGAACTCCTCTAATTTTGTCAAACAGGACCTGTCTTTGCTGAATCCATGCTGTGTCTGCCAGATGAATCCATTTCTTTTCAGATGCCTTGCTATTTCCTTTTTAATGATAGTTTCAAGCAACCAGTATAGAACAAGGCCTTCCAACCTAATTAACTGGACAATCTTCAATGACAAATTAATCTACTAACCAGTCTGTCTTTGGACTCTGTGAGGAAATCAGTGCGCACGGATGAAACCAACATGGTAACAGTGAGGAAAGCAAACTCCTTACTGACAGCACTCGAATTGAATCCAAACTCCAATGCCCAGAGCTGTTAAAGCATTGTGCTAGACACTGTTACTATGGTTCCTATTCCTTAAAGAAATGAAAAACTATAAACTTGAACTTGAACTTGAAAACTGGTGGCTATTATGTACAATGCAAAACTACTGTGAAGGGAATTCTGATTGATTTCAGGATATAGACGGTCTAAGCAAGTATTCATGTCACATGCCAGCAATTGATTTTCACAGTGAGATAACATAGAACGAACACTTTGAACTTTATCCTATTCTCCTTCAAATTAAAGCCTTTGAGTCCACATCAGTAGCAAGTTCCCTATCATATGTTACAATACCACAGGGCAGCCCAGAGGATTACTTTGTGTAAATTCAAAGGCTATATCCTCCTTCACAAGGAAGTAAAGACTAATTAAGAAACAATTTTGAAAATCTGGGAAAATAACTTTGCACATCAGTGCCATCACACATGTGGAAAGCGCACTATGCAGGCTGAGGAATGTGGAGAATTTGAGCTTCGTTTAGGGACTCAGCAGAATTAAACATTCATCTCCAGGATAATTAATGTGAGGAATCTCAATGAGAAAAATCAATTGTCCAACAAAAGAAATTTCTAAAATGATTATGTCCTTATTATTGTCTATTGATATTGCTGCTTACTAGCAATATGAACATTTGAGGTGGGACCATACTTCAGTTTCTTTAATTAATGATCAATAATTAGAGTAATGAGCAATTTATGGGGATCAGCTAAGTACAGAGAAACATAGAAAACCTGCAGCACAATACAAGCCCTTTGGCCCACAAAGCTATGCCGAACATGTCCTTACCTGAGAAACTACCTAGATTGTCCAGTTAATTAGGCTGGAGTGGCCTGTTCTATCATTAAAGAAGAAATAGTGAGGCATCTGGCAGACATAGCATAGATTCAGTGAAGCACAGCGTCCACACCAAGATAAAGCTGTACTGGTGCTGTGCTCTGTCCACACTCTTGTACAGGTCAGCATGCTGGCGCGTGACAGAGTTAACCTTAACCATGCTACAGTAATTCCACACCAGGAGCCTCCAGAAGATCCTCTGTGTTTCCTGCCCAAGAAAGATCACCAGCCACACCCCACTCCTTCACTGTCATCAAGAGGACATGGTCACTATTATCATGAGATAGATTGGGTATGCGATGAGAAGAGAGGCCAATTCCATCATCAAGACAGAACTTCATTGGACCCCTGAAGGGTGGAAGAAACATGGGAAACCAAGGACAACTCGGCACCATACCGCAGAGGCAGAAATGAGTATCCTTAAACACACCTGAGCACAATAGATAAGATGGGCAAAGACAGACAGTGATGGAGGACCTTCATTGCTGCCCTAAACAGCAGCAGCATATTGGGCAGTAAGTAAATAATCAGCATCATAGAGCCATATAGCACAGAAATAGGTCCTTCAGTTCAACTGGTTCATGCTGACCAAGGTTCCCATCTGAGCTGATCCCATTTGCCTGTGTTTGGACGACATCTCTCTGAAAGTTTTCGACCCGTATGCCTGTCCAATAACTTTTAAATGTTTTTAATGTACCTGCCTTAATCATTGTAAACTGTTGCACTAACTCCTATGCTATCGATGATGGTACCACACATGACATGGTTTGTGACCATCAAGCACTTAGTAGTCCGAAGGGCCTGTTTCCATGCTGTATCTATATCTCAGAGCCGATGGATACAGGGTCTGTGTTTGGATATGGGATGCCATTCCCTGAGGTGGGCTGAGGTTTGTGAATAGGAAAGACAGAGGGTGGTTGGAGGTATTGAAGCTGCCGGCAGTGCAGAATTGTCCTTAATCTGCTGAGGAAGACATCTCTGTAAATCCTTTCAGACCATCTCTTGTCAACCGGAGATACTGAAGCATCAGCTGTATGCGGAAACCCAATGAACCTGACAGGCAGGCAACAATCTCTTCTCTCACTGCACAGCTGTCACCTGGTTAATACCATGAAGGATCTCACCCGCCTTGCTCGTGGGCTGTTGGTCACATTCCCATCAGGGAGGAGGATACAGAGCATCCATACTAGAACAACCAGACTCAAAAACATTTACATTCGCCAAGCTGTCAGGCTGATCAACACCTCCACTTAGTCATCCACCCCATGACACTCAGCCCGATCATCATTTCTGATGACCATTAGACGCAGGAGCAGATTTGTCCCATCAAGTTTGATTTGCCATTCCTTCCAGACTGATTTATTATTCTTCTCAACCCCCATCCTCTTGCTTTCTCCCCGTAAACTTTGGTGTCCTGACTAATCAAGAATCTATCAACCTCTGCTTGAAATATAACCAATGAGTTAGCCTCCACAGCTGTTTGTGGTAAGGAATTCCATAGGTTCATCAACGTCTGGCTCAGGATTCATCATTCTCTGACTTCTTGTGAGACTCACCTTATGTACGGATACTCCTGTACCTTGGATCACTTTATGTGCATGCAATCAGGCAATGTATTAAAGCTAATCTTATGTAGTTACAGTATAATTATTATTTCTATTGTATTGTTCTTTATGCTTGTCTTTGTTTTTTTAAGTGTATCGGATGCAGAATAACAATTATTTTATTCACCTTTGCACTTGGATACTGAAGAATAACAAACAACCTTGAATCTTGGTTGCATTTTAGAGGTGTTGCACCTTGCAGTGATATCTCAAAAAAGTGGCCACCATCACCCAGGTTCTCATTGCTGCCATCAGGAAGGAGGGAGACACTCAATGATATGAAATGCCTATAAAGAAGTATTCACCCCACTTGGAAGTTTTCAAGTTTTTTTGTTTTACAACATTGAATCACATTAGATTTAATTTTGGCATTTTTAGACATTGATCAGCAGAAAAGGCTCCTTTATGTCAAAGTGAAAACAGATCTCAACAGAGTGATCTCAATTAATTTACAAATATAAAATCAAAATAATTGATTGCATAAGTATTTACCCCCTTTCATATGGCAGAGCACATCACTGGTGCAGCCAATTAGTCTTAGAAGTCACATAATTAGTTAAATAGAGATCACTTGTATACAGTTAAGGTATTTCAATTGATTGTGGTAAAAATACACCTGGATCTGCAAGGTTCAACTGCTGGTGAGTCAGTATGCTGGCCAAAACTACACCATGAAGACTAAAGAATACTATAAGCAACTTTGGGAAAAGGTTATTGAAAAGCACAAGTCAGGAGATGGATGCAAGAAAACTTCCAAGTCACTGAATATCCCTTGGAATACAATTAGGTCTATCAGACCATAAGATATTGGATCAGATTTAGGTCATTTGGCCCATTAAGCCTGCTCTGCCATTTCATCATTGCTGATTCAATTTTCCTCTCGCCCCAATCTCCTGCCTTCATTCCGTATCCCTTCATGCCTTGACCAATCAAGAAACTATCAACCTCTGTCTTAAATATACATAAAGACTTGACCTCCACAGCTACATCTGGCAAAGAATTCTACAGATTTACCACCCACTGGCTAAAGAAATTTCTCCTCATCTCCATTCTAAAAGGACATCCCTCCTTCCTGACACTGTGTCCTCTGGTCTTAGACTATCCCACCATAGGAAATATCCTCTCCACATCGATGCTATCAAGGCCTTTCACTATTTGATAGATGTCAATGAGGTCACCCGTTATTCTTCTGAATTCAAGTGAAAACAGGCCCAGAGCCATCAGATGCTCTTCATATGACAAGGCATTCAATCCTAGAATCATTTTTGTGAACCTCCTTTGAACCCTCTCAGGCTTCAGTACGTCCTTTCCGAGATTAGGTACCCAAACCTGCTCACAATATTTCAAGTGAAGCCTCACCAGTGCTTTATTAAAGTTTCAACTTTACATGCTTGCTTTTATATTCTCATCCTCTTGAAATGAATACTAACATTGCATTTACCTTCCTCACCACAGACACAACTTGTAAATTAAACTTTAGAGAATCCAGCCTAAGGACTCCCAAGTCCCTTTGCACCTCTGTTTTTTTTGTATTTTCTCTCCATTTAGAAATAGTCAAGCCATTCATTTCTTCCACCAAAGTGCATGACCATACATCTACCAACACTATATTCCATCTGCCATTTCATTGCCCATTCTTTTAATCTGTCTAAGTCCTTCTGTAGCCTCTCTACTTTCTCAAACCCACCTGCCCCTTGACCTATCTTCATATCTCTGCAAACTTTGCAACAAAGCAATTAATTCCGTCATCCAAATCGTTGACATATAACGTAAAAAGAATCGGTCCCAACACAGACCCCCATGGAACGTCACTGGCAGCCGGTCAGAAAAGGCTCCCTTTATTCCCACTCTTTGCGTTCTGCCAATCAGCCACTGCTTTACCCATGCTAGAATCTTTCCTGCATGGGCTCGTAGCAAGTTAAGCAGCCACATGTGTGCCACCTTGTCAAAAGCCTTCTGAAAATCCAAGGTACACAGCACCAACCAATCCTCCTTTGTCTATACTGCTTGTTACTTCTTCAAAGAATTCCAACAGATGAGTCAGACAAGGTTTCCCTTGAGGAAACTATGCCGATGATGGCCTATTTTATAATGTGCCTCGAAATACCCCGAGTCTTCATCCTTACTAATCGAGTCCAATATCTTCCCAAGTACTGAAGTCAAACTAACTGGCCTATAGTCTCCTTTCTTCTGTCTCTCTCCCTTCTTGAACAGTGGTGTGAGATTTACAATTTTCCTGTCTTCTGGAGCCATTCCAGCATCTGTTGATTCATAAAAGAACATTATTAAAGCCTCCACTGTCTCTTCTGCCACCTCTTTCAGAACCCTGGGCGTACACTATCTGATCCAGGTGATTTATCTATCTTCAGATCTTTCACCTTCCCAAGAACCTTCTCTGTAGCAGTGGTAACTTCACACACCCCTAACACTTCCATCATACTGCCAGAGTCTTCCACAGTGAAGACTGATGCAAAATACATATTCGGTTAATCTGCTATTTTGTTGTTCCCCATCATCCAAGACATGAAAAGAATATGGCACAGTTGTAAATCAGCCTAGATTCGGCCATCCTCAAGAAACGAGTGATCGTGCAAGAAGGGGACTATTGAGGGAGGCCACCTAGAGACTAATGACAAATCTGGAGAAGTTAGAAGCTTCAGTGGCTGAGGTGAGAGAGGCTGTGCACACAACAACTGTTGCCTGGGTACTTCACTTCACCAGTTGCAGTGAAAAAGACACTGTTGAAAAAAAAACTCACATGAATTCTTAGCAAGAGTTTGCCAGAAGTCATGTGAGAGACTCTGAAGTCAGCTGGAAGAAGGTTCTATAGTCTGATGAAACCAAAATTCAGCTTTTAGGCTATCAGACTAAATACTATGTTTGGCATAAGCCAAGCACCGCACATCAGCAATAACACACCATCCCTACCGTGAAGCATGGTGGTGGCTGCATCATGCTATGGGGATGCTTCACTGCAGCAGGCCCTGGAAGGCTTGTGAAGAAAGAGGGTAAAATGAATGCAGTAAAATACAGGGAAATCCTGGTAGATACAATCTGCAAAAGAACTGAGACTTTGGAGAAAATTTGTTTTCCAGCAAGACAATGACCTCAAGCAAAACTACACAGCTTAAAACAACAAAGTGTATGGCCTGGAGAGACCAAGGCAGAATATAGACTTCAGTCCAACTGAGAATTTGTGGCTGGATTTGAAAAGGGCTATTCATTCACGATCCCCATGTAATCTAATAGAGCTTGAGCACTTTTGTAAAGAAGAATGGGGAAAAATTAGTGTCCAGATGTGCAAAGCTGATAGAGACCTATCCTCACAGACTCACGGCCGTAATTGCTGCCAAAGGTACATCTACTAAATACTGACTTAAAGGGTGTGAGTAATTATGCTATCAATTATTTTATGTTTAACAATTATAATATAGACAAATCTGTTTTCACTTTGACAGGAAAGAGTCACTTTTTTATCAGTGTCAAAAAAAACAAATTTTTTGACATAGGCCGGTGATATTAAACCGGATTCAGATTCTGATTGCAACATGCATTTGGTACGTCTCAGCATGCCATGCAATGCAAATCTATCTCATTTCTATAACCTCTGGGTGGAAACACAGAGTCTGCAGGATGTCACAAAGCTGAAAGTGCAACCAGCTTATAAATAACACTTCATTCATCTTTTCTCTGGAGGTGGGTTGTCAAGGGCAATGTCTGGTGCCCATCCTAATTTGTCCTTGGGAAGATGGTTCAAAGTTCAAAGTACTGCCTTTTATTATCAAATTATGAACCATATACAACCTTGAAATTCCTCCCAGGCACCCATCGGTAAATATCTAAATACAATTGAACCCATGAAAATCATATATAACAAAGATCGACAAACAACCAATGTGTAAAAGAGGACAAATTGTGGAACTAATCAGTAAAAGTAAATTAATAATACTGAGAATATGAGCTGCAGAGTCCCTGAAAGTGAGTCTACAGGTTGTGGAGTCAGTTGAGTTCAGTGCTGAGGCGTTAGTGAAGCCGTCCACACTGATTCAGGGTTGGTGCCAAGCTGCCTATTGAACTGCTGTTGCGAAGGGATTCAAACAAAAAGGCTGTTCAGCCCATCATATCTATGCTGTCCATCAAACACTCATTTATTATTAAATAACACTTTAATGATGAAGCATTGGCCTTCATCAATCGTGAGACTGAGTTTAAGAGCTGAGAGGCAATGTTGCAGCTATATAGGACCCTGGTCAGACCCCACCTGAAGTACTGTGCTCAGTTCTGGTCGCCTCACTACAGGAAGGATATGGAAACTATAGAAAGGGTGCACAGGAGATTTACCCGGATGTTGCTTGGATTGGGGAGCATGCTGGGATGAGAATAGGATGAGTGAAATCGGCCATTTCTCCTTGGAGCGGTGGAGGATGAGAGGAGACCTGATAGAGGTGTGCAAGATGATGAGAGGCATTGATGGTGTGGATATTCAGAGGCTTTTTCCCAGGGCTGAAATGGTTATCACAAGAGGGCACAGTTTTAAGGTGCTTGGAAGTAGGTACAGAGGAGATGTCAAGGTAAGTTTTTTTATACAGAGAGTGGTGAGTGCATGGAATGGGCTGCTGGTGATGGTGGTGGAGGTGGAAACAATGGGGTCTTTTAAGAGACTCCTGGATAGGTACATGGAACTTAGTAAAATAGAAGGCTATGGGTAACCCTAGGTAATTTTTAAGGTAAGTACAAGTTTGGCACAGCATTGTGGGCTGAAGGGCCTGTATTGCACTGTAGGTTTTCTATATTTCTATGTAACACAAATGATGGATGAACTTGGCGTGTCAGGCAGCATCTATCGAAATGAATAAACAGTCAACATTTCAGGTCAAGACCCTTCTTCAAGACTGAAAAGGAAAGGTGAAGACGACAGAATAAAAAGGTTGCGGGGGGAGGGAGGAGATGGAGGATAGCTAGAAGTTGATAGATGAACCATATGGGTAGGAAAGGTGAAGGCCTGGAGTGGAAGGAATCAGATAGGAGAAGAGAGAGATGAGAGTGGACTATAGGAGAAAGGGAAGGAGGAGGGGACCGGGAGGGGGTGGGGAAGGTGGTGACAGGCAGGTGAGATGAGGTCAAAGGGAGAACATGCAACTCTGCACAGACAACAACAATACAGAGCAGCCATCAGGCAGGAGGTACAGAAATCTGACGTTCTGCACTATCGGGTTCAAGAGCAGCTACTTCCCATCAATCATTCCATTCTTGAATCAAAAGGAAAAAAAATCCCCAAATATTGTAGTTTAACAAATTTTGCACTAAAATTGATATTTTTTGTTCTAATTGAGTATAATTTAAACTCAGTCGCCACTTCTTTAGGTACCTCCCAAGGCATTATAGAGTCTGCTGTCTGTGAAAATCCCAGGATGTTAGCAATTTTTGAGATACTCAAACCACCCTGTCTGTCACCAGCAATCATTCCACAGTCAAAGTCACTTAGATTGCATTTCTTCCCCATTCTGGTGTTTAGTCTGAACAACAACTAAACCTCCTGACAACGTCCTCGTGCTTTTGTGCATTGAGCTGCTGCCACATGATTGGCTCATTAGATATTTGCATTACAATAGTGTAGAGGTGTATTTAATGAAGTGGGCATTGTGTGCATGTTTATGGTCTTCTGCTGCTGTAGTCCATCCACTTCACGGTTCAATATGTTGTGCATTTAGAGAGGCTCTTCTGCTGACTACTGTTATTACATGTGGTTGTTTGATTTACTCTCACTTTCCTGTCAGCTTGAACCAGTCTGGAGATTCTCCTCTGACTTCTCTCATTAACAAGGTGTTGTGGCCCATAGACCTGCCACTGACTGGATTTTTTTGTTGTTGTTGTTTCCCACACCATTCTCTGTAAACCCTGTTGTGCATGAAAAACCCAGGAGATCAGCAGTTTCTGAGATACTCAAACCACCCTGACTGGCACCAATATTCATTCTACAGTCAAAGAGACTTTGAACACATTTCTTCCCCATTCTGACGTTTGGTTTGAACAGCACTGAACCTTTTGACCACGTCTGCATTCTTTTATGCATTGAGCTGCTGAGCATAATTGACTTTGCATTAATATGCAGATGTACCTAATAAAATGACCACTGAGTGAATGTTTAATTTATGTTTTCATTGTGAATGCTGCTTATCTGATGCTCAGTGCCTGTGGTGATACAGTTGCAAGTAAGTTTTTTATCGTACCTGTGCATATGAGGGGTGATTAGTAAGTTCGTGGCCTAAGGTAGAAGGAGTTAATTTTAGAAAACCTAGCACATTTTTCAGCATAGTCCCCTCCTACATGTACACACTTAATCCAGCGGTTGTGGAGCATACGGATCCCTTCTTTGTAGAAGTGGTCTACAGCAGGGGTGATTGATAAGTTCGTGGACTAAGGTAGAAGGAGATGAGTTATTCAGCTCTTGTTACATGCACGTGCAGTTCAACTCTTTGAGTGAAAATGCAGAAAGTTTGAAGTTAATAACTCATCTCCTTCTACCTTAGTCCACGAACTTATCAATCAACCCTGTCGTGGACCATTCTGGAGGTCCAAGACGCTGACTTCTACAAAGAAGGGATTGGTATGCTCCACGACCACTGGACTAAGTGTGTAAATGTAGGAAAAATAAATGTGCCAGGTTTTCTAAAATTGACTCCTTCTACCTTAGGCCACAAACTTATCAATCACCCCTCTTACATGTACTCGTGCAGATGGTAACAACCTCAACTTTGACTCTTAACAGCGATTGGGATTTCATGCTGGCACTTTGAGATAGCAGATTTATTTTTGAATGCTAGGTTAACGAGTATTATAGCACAAGCATAAACATAGAGCTGGGCATATTCCACTAGGGGTGTCTAATAGCCTATGTAATAAGATAGATGATTATTTAGAATATAAAGAAAATTTAGGCCTTTGTAACTAAATTAATGCTCTTATTACCATAGAAACCATAGAAACTACAGCACAGAAACAGGCCTTTTGGCCCTTCTTGGCTGTGCCAAACCATTTTCTGCCTAGTCCCACTGACCTGCACACGGACCATATCCCTCCATACACCTCCCATCCATGTATCTGTCCAATTTATTCTTAAATGATAAAAAAAGAACCCACATTTACCACCTCGTCTGGCAGCTCATTCCATACTCCCACCACTCTCTGTGTGAAGAAGCCCTCCCTAATGTTCCCTTTAAACTTTTCCCCCCTCACCCTTAACCCATGTCCTCTGTTTTTTTTCTCCCCTTGCTTCAGTGGGAAAAGCCTGCTTGCATTCACTCTATCTATACCCATCATAATTTTATATACCTCTATCAAATCTCCCCTCATTCTTCTACGCTCCAGGGAATAAAGTCCTAACCTATTCAATCTTTCTATGTAACTGAGTTTCTCAAGTCCCAGCAACATCCTTGTAAACCTTCTCTGCACTCTTTCAACCCTATTTATATCCTTCCTGTAATTTGGTGACCAAAACTGAACACAATACTCCAGATTTGGCCTCACCAATGCCTTATACAACCTCAGCATAACATTCAGCTCTTATACTCAATACTTTGATTAATAAAGGCCAACATACCAAAAGCTCTCTTTATGACCCTATCTACTTATGACGCCACTTTTAGGGAATTTTGTATCTGTATTCCCAGATCCCTCTGTTCTACTGTACTCCTCAATGCCTTACCATTAACCCTGTATGTTCTACCTTGGTTTGACCTTCCAACGTGCAATACCTCACACTTGTCTGTATTAAACTCCATCTGCCATTTTTCAGCCCATTTTTCCAGTTGGTCCAAGTCCCTCTGCAGGCTCTGAAAACCTTCCTCACTGTCTACTACACCTCCAATCTTTGTATCATCAGCAAAGTTGCTGATCCAATTTACCACATTATCATCCAGATCATTGATATAGATGACAAATAACAATGGACCCAGCACTGATTCCTGTGGCACACCCCTAGTCACAGGCCTCCGCTCAGAGAAGCAATTCTCTACCACCACTCTTTGGCTTCTTCCATCGAGCCAATGTCTAATTCAATTTACCACCTCTCCATGTATACCTAACGACTGAATTTTCCTAACTAACCTCCCATGCGGGACCTTGTCAAAGGCCTTACTGAAGTCCATGTAGACAATATCCACTGCCTTCCCTTCATCCACTTTCCTGGTAACCTCCTCGAAAAACTCCAATAGATTGGTCAAACATGACCTACCACGCACAAAGCCATGTTGACTCTCCCTAATTAGTCCTTGCCTATCCAAATGCTTGTAGATTCTGTCTCTTAGTACTCCCTCCAATAACTTACCTACTACCGACGTTAAACTCACCGGCCTATGATTTCCCGGATTACTTTTCGATCCTTTTTTAAACAACGGAACAACATGAGCCACTCTCCAATCCTCCGGTACCTCACCTGTAGAGAGCAACATTTTAAATATTTCTGCCAGGACCCCTGCAATTTCAACACTAGTCTCCAAGGTCCGAGGGAACACCCTGTCAGGTCCCGGGGATTTATCCACTTTAATTTTCCTCAAGACAGCAAGCACCTCCTCCTTTTCAATCTGTACAGTTTCCATGATCTCACTACCTGATTCCCTCAATTCCATAGACTTAATGCCAGTTTCCTTAGTAAATACAGATGCAAAAAACCTATTTAAGATCTCCTCCATTTCCTTTGGTTCCGCACGTAACCGACCACTCTGATCTTCAAGAGGACCAATTTTATCTCTTACAATCCTTTTGCTCTTAATATACCTGTAAACGCTCTTTGGATTATCCTTCAGTTATTCCTAAAGGATGTTTCATTAAGATAATGGGATCCCCTTTAACCATAAAATTGTTGTTATAAACTGTTCTCAAATTTAAGCCAGCATAATAACTCACCTTGGATATTCTTTCTTCTCCCCTCCTCCATCAAAAAGAAGATACAGAAGCGTGAAAACATATACCACCAGGATCAAAGACAGCTTCTGTGTTCTTATAAGACCATATGACCATAAGATATAGGAGTAGAATTAGGCCAGTTGGCCCATCGAGTCTGCTCCGCCATTTCATCATGGCCAATCTATTTCCTGTCAGCCACAATCTCCTGCTGTTCTCTTGTATCCCTTCAATGTCCTAATTAGGAATCTAACAACATTTGCCTTAAACATACCCAGTGACTTGTCCTCCACAGCCACCTGTGGCAACAAATTCCACAGGTTCACCACTTTCTGGCTAAAGAAATTCCTCCTTATTGAATGGGTCCCTAGCGTGATAAGGTGGACTGCTGACTTCAGAATCTAACTTACCATGATTGTACATAACATAAAAACATAAGACCATAAGAAATAGGAGCAGGAGTAGGCCATCGAGCCTGCCCCGCCATTCAATACAATCGTGGCTAATCTGGGCATGGACTCATCTCCATCTACCTGCAAAACCCATCCAACCTTGTTTTAAATATATTTACTGAGGATGATTCCACTGCTTCATTGGGCAGAGAATTCCACAGCTTCACCACTCTCTTTCAAAAGCATTTCCTCCTCATCTCTGTCCTAAATCTCCTGAGGCTGTGTCCCCTAGTTCTAGTCTCACCTACCAGTGGGAAGAACTTTCCTGCCTCTATCTTATATATCCCTTTCATAAATTTATTTGTTTCTATAAGATCTCCTCTCATTTTACTGAATTCCAGCGAGTACAGACCCAGGCATTTCAATCTCCCCTCATAATCTAACCCCCTCATCTCTGGAATCAACCTATTGAACCTCCTCTGCACCACATCCAAAGCCAGAATATCCTTCCTCAAGTAAGGAGACCAGAACTGCATGCAGTACTCCAGGTGTGGCCTCGCCAGAACTGGGTAAGGTTGCAGCATAACCACCCTGCTCTTAAATTCAATCCCTCTAGCAATGAAGGCCAACATTCCATTTGCCTTCTTGATAGCCTGCTGCATCTGCAAACCAACATTTTGTGGTTCATGCACAAGCACTCCCAAGTCCCTCTGCACTCACTTAACCTATCTATATAGCTCCGCAAACTCTCTGTACACCTCACAGACTAGCTGCACAGCTCTGTAGCTGTTATCTTTATTCTGCTTTCTGTTATTGTTTTACCTTGTTCTAACCTGAGTGCACTGTTTAATGATTTGATCTATATGAACGGTATGCTTTTCACTGTATCTCAGTGCATGTGACAATAATAAACCAATTCCAATTCCAATTCCAATTCCAAAATGCATGTAAACTTTGCTCTTTACCTCTTTCTCTCTGGCTGTTCATTTTTGCTTCTTCATTCCACCTTTATTAGTTATAATTCAGTTAAGAAAAATGGTAAATAATTAGCCCTTAAATAATTATTGCTCCTGTGGCTGTACAAGCTTATCTCAGCATTTTCCTGATTTGCAATGGCTGGTTTGTTGGCAACTATTCTTTTTCCGAGCATCCCTTCAGGAGCTGTTAATCTGAAATGCTAATAATAATAATTAAAAATAAAATAATAGAAGCAAACAACAGCTTTGGAGAGAAAATTAGAGTTAACGTTTTTAGGTTGATGACCTTTCATAAGAACATCGATCTGCAATATTAATTACTCCTGAATGCAGCTACTAATCTTTTTGGAGGCAATCTGGCAGCTAATTTTTGCACTAACAATGACTTAATTAGTGTCAAGGGATCTTTGACACCCACCCAAATAGAAGTGGTAGCATTAGTTTCATATTGCAAGATTCAGATGTTTTACAAAGAATACAAGAGGAAAGCCTCCATTTGTAAGATTTTTTCACAATCTCAAAGTAACAAGTAATTTTACTATCCAAGTATGTATATGTCTCCATATACTACCCTGAGATTCATTTTCTTAGAGACATTCACTCTAGAATAAAGAAATACTATAGAATTATGGAAAACTACACCAACACTGTCAATATACAAAAGAAGGCAATTGATAGAAACATAAAAGAAACAAAATAAATAAGTAAATAATACTGATAACGAGTTGCAGTCTTTAAAATTTGAGTTCATAGATTGTGGAATCAGTTTAGTGTTGAGGTAAGTGAAATTATCTACACTGGTTCAGGAGCCTAATGGTTAAAGGGTAATAACTGTTCCTGAACCTGGTGGTGAAGATAAATCTCAGGGTTGTATACTGCAAAGATACTTTGGTAATAAATATGTAGCCCCCCTGGCCACCCTCAGTGTCGTTTGGCTCGCTGTCGTCTAGGGAAATAGCCCATCGGTCCCGCCAAACTGGGGAATCAGTTTGTGTGGATGCTGTGTGATGTAACCCACCCTGCCTAAGTAACAGACAATACACCAGATACGATTAAATGATTTACAGTGTATAGATATTACTGGAACTATATAATTAATAGAGAATAAAATAAAAAAGGAAAATAAAAAGGTGCCACACTTATCAAATGTTCAATCTCTTCGTGCACAGTTGGAGCTCAGGACCCTTTTTCTTCACCCTGCGACCCCTCGGACCACCTCGACTGGCCGCCTGGGACCAACAACGGTGGTCAACCAGACGCTCCACATGAGTCAGTCTCCGTCTCCTCCTCGAACACCCTCCTCGGGGTCCGACCCCGTTAGCAGATTCACAGCACCTGTCCATCCTCTGTCTCGCTCTCCCGCCTTCTGCCCCAAAACCTCGCGCATACAATATCTTCCAGATACACCAAAGTCATAACAACTATCCCAATTGGTTCGTAGCATCCTCTTATCACCCCCTAACCCACAACAAGCTGCTAGCGCAAAGCTTTCTCAGCGTTTAATATAACAAAGAAGCATTCCCGATTATAACATAACAAAGAAGCCATTTTAATTAGCCTCCGCAGTAACATAAAAGACAAAACCTCCTTACAAATGTATTTTGAATCCTTTGGTGAGGGACCTAAGGTGCCTGTGTGTTCTTCATAATGGCAATAGTGAGAGTGAGCATGCACTTTATGTCAACTTGTAAGTCTACAGAATATTTTTTAAAATTTTCTGTTAATATTATTTTATGCTCTTTATGTGATATACTGCATGTACAGTGTTTTGTAGCTTGCTCCTAGAGGAACGTTGTTTCATTTAGTTGTGTACATGTGTCTGCTTGAATGTCAATAAACTTGCACTTGAACTTGAAGTATTCACCTGGATACCACAAGTGGATTGATCTTTGATGTCAGATTGATCATTGATCCTTCATATCTGTGAAGGTGCTGTTTTCTGCCAACTTAATTCTGTCAGATAGTTATTTCTGTATTTAGTTGCATGTAAAGAGCCGATGAGTGTCAATGGTGGCTTTGTAGGTGGGCTGGAGTATTCTCCAAAATCAAATTTCATATTTCAGTTGGGAAATCTGAGGACTCATTTAAAAGTTCTATTGTAAGGTACAATTCCCTGCCCTAATAGTCAATGAAATAAATAACATCTTTACTTTTGTCTGTTTTGCTTTAAAGTTCAAAGTAAATTTATTACCAAATACATATCTATCACCATATACAACCCTGTGAATTATTTTCTTTCAGGCATTCTCAATAAATCTATAGAATAATGACCACAACAGATTCATTGAAGAATCGCCCAGCTTTGGTGTTCAACCAGTGTGCAAAAGACAACAAACTGTGCAAACACAAAAATTAAGAAATAATAATAATAATAAATAACTAGCAATCAACATCGAGAAGATGGGATAAAAGTCTTTGAAAGAAAGTCCATTGGTTGTGGGAATATGTCAATGAAGCAAAGGTGAGTGAAGTTATCCCCTCATGTTCAAGAGCCTGATGGTTGAGAGATAACTGTTCCTGAACCTGATGTTGTGAGTCCTGAATCTCCTGTACCTTCTTCCTGAGTGCAGCAATGAGAAGAGAACATGTCCTGGGTGGTGGGGGACCCTGGTGATGGATGAAGCTTTCCTATGACTGTGTTTCATGTAGTCATGCTCAATGGTTTGGAGGGCTTTACCTTGTTATACTTGGCCATATCCATTACTTTTTGTAGGATTTTCTGCTCAAGCGATCGGTGTTTCCATACAGGGTTTATCTTGATTTACCAGCTCCCTGTACAACATGAAGCTTTTTCTCCTTGTCAGTATTCTTCAGGCAGTTTATTTCAAGTTCAAGTTCAAGCTTATAGTCATTCAACCATACGCATGTATACAGCTAAACGAAACACTGCTCCTCTGCAGCTAAGGTGCAAACCACCGTAAAACATTAAATTTTATGATATTTGCCAGTGATATTCAAAGGTCTAAAGGTTCAAAAGTCCAATTTAATGTCAGAGAAATGTATACAATATACATCCTGAAATGCTTTTTGTGCGCAAACATCCATGAAAACAGAGAAGTGCCCCAAAGAATGAACAACAGTTAAACGTAAGAACCCCAAGGATCACCCTCAGCTCCCCTCCTTCCCATGCATAAGCAGCAGCAAGCAACAATCCCCCCTCCTCCACCAGCAAAAAAAACCATCAGCACCCACCACGAGCACTCAAGCGTGAGCAAAGCTATATCAAAGACAGCGACTTGCAGTTACCCCAAAGACTTCACATTTCACTCAGCATTTGATATACCACAGGCTTTCTCTCTCCCTAATATGGGAGAAGTAGGTGTCTCCGTTTACGCAGCAAGCAGGGAGACATAACAAACAACTCATTGGTTTACAATGTTAAAAGTCTTTTACGTCAATTTTTCCGAGCTCTGTTCCAAAAGATCTCAAAGATCCTGGTTCTTTGGGCACCCAGCTGTAGATTTTCTGACTCCCCCAACGTCACACGGGTCTCCTGCTGTGACACAGACCCTCGGTCCGCCCATCTCCAGAGGCCCGAGATCTTAGGTTTCCAAATCTGAGCCGGACTCTCAGGCCGAACCGTTGGCATGCTGAACATCGAGCAGTCCTGAAACCTGAGAACGGGTCCCATTCCTGCAAAGCACGGAAATCAGTGTGTAACTCCAGGTCAGGGTCTTCAAAAGAACCCTGAAAGGGAAAAATAAAGATATTAAGGATGGATATAGAGCTGTTTCCGAAGATGCACGCAAACGAGTCACCGTTTAGCGCAATTTTTACTTCACTCCGCCTTCAGATTCAACCTGATTCTGATTCTGATTCAGTACATATTGTCACGGACAACACGTACAGTTACAATCCAATTCATAGAATCATAAAATAATGTTTGCTCAAGAAATCCAATGGTTTCTGTAGCTATTTGTTCTCGATATAGTATTTCACTTAAATGACATAGATCACAATCTTTCAGTGTGCAAGGACGTAATACTAAGGCTTTATAAAGCACTGGTGAGGCCTCTCTTGGAGTATTGTGAGCAGTTTTGGTCTACTTATCTAAGGAAGGATGTGCTGACATTGACAATGAAAATGATTCTGGGATTGAAAAGCTTGTCACTTGATGCCTGTTTGATGTTTCTGGGCCTGTACTCATGGAAATTTAGAAGAAAGGCTTTGATGGAATGGATTTGGTATTTCCTATGGTGGGGAAGTCTAAGGCAAGAGAATGCAGCCTCAGAAGAGAGGGACTTCCATTTGGAACAGAGGTGAGGAGGAAATTCTCAAGCCAGAGAGTGGTGAATTTGTGGCCACAGAGGGCTGAGGAGGCCAAGTTATTGGTATATTTAAGGCTGAGATTGATTAATTCTTGATTAGTCAAGGCATGAAGGGATACAGGGAGAAGGCAGGAGATTGGGGTGAGAGGGAAATGGATCAGCCATGATAAAGTGGCAAAGCAGATTTGATGGACCGAATGGCCTAATTTTGCTCCTATATCTTAGGGTCTTCCACTTTAATTTTCAGGTATGATCCAATTGGACAGCATATAAGAGGTGGGCTGAAGGGTTTATTTCTGTGCTATGCTATTCTATAATTTTATTATCCTGTAGCATGCCTTTTAAGGTTATTTTAATTTCTAGCCCCACTCATGTACATATATCCCAGTTTACACAGCTCAGTGTTAGTCGTTGTTTGGTAACTCTCCTATAGAACACTTTGGGACATTTTTAACCACATTAAAGGTGCTATATAAACGCAAGCTGTTGTTGTAACTTAGTTTTTCACACAAGCGCGATCGGTGAGACTTCCTGACTCACTGCAAATTTTGTGTTGCATTAATTAGCAGCGAGCGTTTCTCTGTAGTGTTTGAACTGTCTCCCACATGCTGCCGGTTCCGGCAAGTACGATGGTACATTCAGGAGATACAAATCTGTTTACATTAAGCAAACAAACTTAGCCAACTGCATCAGAGTAATGTCTTTCATTAAAGACCCCATGGAAAGGTCATTTTCAATAATTAAAATCATGATTTTTGCTGGTTGGGTAGTCTGTATGTTTTTCACCTTTTTCCTCTTAGAAGTTTTGTAAAATGCTTGCCGTTTGTTTTTACCATCAGTTTGAATTGTTTTTAAAAATCTTTGAAGGTACATCTCACCTGTTACATCTATGAGTTATTTAAATGACTCCTGCCCTTGAATTCAAATTGGATTGCAAATGAATTTTAAATGAATGATCAGATATTTAAAAAAATGCTTGTCTACCCAAAGATGTGAACAGAGTGTTCATTGTGACTGGAGATTTTCACTATTGAGTTAGTCTTCGTGAGGTGCCCATCAAGATCAGTGTGTCTCTGCACGCAGTCAGATAAATCATTGCTACAGATCTCAAGTAAGGGAAGAAATTAAAGTGTTTTGCATTTCAGATCTGTTGCTAGCTCTGAAGCAAAGCCTTGGTTTCAGATAAAAGGCAATGGATGGGTGATGGCTCAGGAAGTTAATTATACAGTAGTCCTCTTTTTAATTTAAAATGTACAGGTCTCTCTCTCCCTCTCACTTGATGCTAACTGAGAATGAAGCCAGTGTCTATGAATCTTGGGCAAGTTTTAATCGACGGGATTTGTGGATTGGACTCTGCAGTTCACATAATGATGTGATTCTGCTTTCTGGTTTATCACTTCTTGCTGTTTTTGTATGATTTTGAGCAGGGACAACTAGTTTGAACTGAACTGAGCTGAAGTAAATATGTCTGGACTTCTTTTGATGTTTTTGTGATTTGGTGCTTTGTATTCTATGTTTTTTGCCTTTTTTTCTTGTCATTTGTGAAATTTCTTCTTTTTTTGTGCATTGGGGTGGGGGGATGGGTTGAAGTTTTTCTTTAAACAGGTTCCATGGCCGTTTTTGTTTTGAGGCTGCTTGCGGAAAGACAAATCACAGGGTTGTATACTGCATACATAATTTGATGATCAATATATTTTGAATCTTGAAGCTTTAAACCTAAAACAGTATTCATTGCCCATTCTGAGTATTCTTTGAAAGTCAGAAAACAAAATACAGATGCTGCAAATCAGAAATAAAACCAGAACATGTGAGGAATGTTCTGTGCTGCAGGCAGCATCTATGGAGAAGAAAGCAGAGTTAATGGCCTTTCATTCCTTCAGCTTAATAGATGCTGAAATGCCTTGACTGGTGAAATTGAATAAAAATATTGAAATATTGAAAGGCCCAGAGTGGACAGGGAAAATTTGTCTTTTATAGTAGGCAAGTCTAGGACCAGAGCCCACAGTCTCAGGAATGGTGGATGTCACTTCAGAACAGAGATGAGGAGGTTTTTATTTAGCTGGAAGGTGGTGAATCTCTGGGATTCATTACCACAGATAGTGGAGGAGCCAAGTCATTGGATAAATTTCAAAGAAAGGTTGATAGGTTCTTGATTAGCAAGGATTTCAGATTTACAGGGAGAGGGCAGGAGAATGAGTTTGAGAGGAGAAATAAATTGGCCATGATCGAATGGCGGAGCAAACTCAATGGACAAATGGCCTGATTCTGCTCCTATGTCTTACGGACTTAAGATATATCCTTTTTTGTTGATTCAGTGTTTTCAACTGTCAATATAACTGTTACCTAGAGTAAATCTTTTTAAAGTGTTGGATCTCTTTTAAATTTCTGATCCTAGGGTTCTTCCTGGAGTCAAAAATACCAAGATTTCAATTTATTTTAGAGTACAAACAAACATGTAAATACTAAGCAACTAAATAAAGAGCTGAGAAATGATGCTGAGAGCATAATTAATGCTGAGAGGTGTATAGGTAAAAGAATAAAGATGGTACTTCTGAAAAATCTGTCACTTTTATAGATAAGATAAAGAAATTCCTTAGAGATAAATTACTTAATAGGCTACATAAGTAAAACAATTACATCACATGCGTAATATGCCAATACTTAGCCAATGAAAAATGAGAAAGGTGATAAACCGTTAGTTTCGTTGCTATAACACTTACTGCCAGTGAGTGTGAAAAATATGAGTTTGTTAAAATGTACAAATCTTATAAAAAGTATTAGTAACATAAACAGTAGTTTCCAATAAAAGATTAGCTTCAGTTGTCACATGTTCAGTACTTCAAAACATACAGAGAAATATGTTGGTTGCATCAATGGCCATTACATTCCAAGGAGGTGCCGCCCTGCTTCTGGCACCAACATAGCATGTCCACAGCTTGCTAACCCATATGCCTTTGGAATGTGGGAGGAAACTGGAGCTTCAGAGGAAACACATGTGGTCACAAGGAGACTGTACAAACTCCTTACAGACAGTGGTGGGAATTGAACCCAAATCGCTGGTGCTATAAAGTGTTGAACTAAATACTACCGGTTCTCTTAATCTCCACATTGGTGGAGATGTGATTCACTCATGCTTTCAGGTCAATAGTCTCAGCATCCACAAGAGGTGTCCTAATTAAACTCCTACACACCCATTGTGTATTTGATATTTCAGTAATATTTGAGTAATCTTTTAAATCTTTATTTGATTAAGCATTTTTATTCCTTTAAATAATTCATTGTGAGGTACATGAATTGCGAAAGTCATCATGTTACCAAGTGATAGTGTACACCTCCCTTAAAGTAGACTCAAAGACCCCCATTTCCGACTCCCGTGATTTGCTTTGAATTAGTTACAAAACATAACACTGTACTCCAAAATGCGCCAGTGGGTGAAATACCGAAGGTCCCATTTTGCCATGTTTTGTGGCTGCCCCTACATCAACCCGTAGGAGCCATGGTGTCCATATGTGCAGACAGGCACCAAGGTCATAAGTGGGGATTGTTTTTCACTGAGTATGTTAATTATGTATGTTACCATGTCAGTGAAGAAATTCTACTGCCTCCAAACCCTCAGCAGACAAGTTGAATGAAGCAGATTGCAGTTTCAATCAATTTTTTAGCATACTGCGAATGCTAAGCTGTTTAGGAACAGTGTCTTCCCTGAAAGCAGGTTTCTGAATGAACAGTGAACCAGTCCATGAACACCATTTCAATGTCATTGCTTTCGTTTTACATTACTTATTCAATTTGTTTTAATGTATATTTCTTATCGTAATGTATAAGATTTTAAAAAATGTATTGCACTGTACTACTGCCACAAGCACGACATACAATACCATGCAAAACTCTCTAGCACATATATATGTGACACCCTGGTTAAGATTTTTACTGCTATGCAGTAGGTATTTCATTTGAGCAGTTCTGTGAGAGCAGTCTGCTCTGCTTTCAGCCCGTTTGGGTTTGAGCTGAGATCACAGACTTGTTGTTCAACTTAGGAATGTGGTATCAGCCAATCAGGATGGTAGAACTGGGAGAAGGTTCTCGAGAATGCTGGGCGGAGAGGTCTTTGTTGGCGGGTGCTGGGAGAAGACAGGAGGGAAGATGGCTGAGGATACCATCCCTGTTGCTCAAGGTACTTTGTGCAGATGAATGCCTTCGAGGAGGAATGGCCAATAATTCTGTGGGAGAGCCCATTTCCTCAAGATGGATTTCGAGCAACATTCAGAAGGTGGTGTGTGCTTTCACGCAGACCGAAGATCCAGTGCGTGAGTTGTAGACAAGTTCAAGATTCAAGCTCCACCAGGCACATATGACTGTTTAAGTGTAATGGGCACTTTTTGATTTTTTTTCTTTCCTTTAGTAACTGTTTGATTAAGTGAACATTCTTAAATATACTTCTGATTAATTGTATGCAGTGTATGATTTGTTATTTACGCACACAAAATGCTGGTGGAATGCAGCAGGCCAGGCAGCATCTATAGGAAGAAGTACAGTCAACGTTTCGGGTCGAGACCCAAAACATTGACTGTACTTCTTCCCATAGATGCTGCCTGGCCTGCTGCGTTCCACCAGCATTTTGTGTGTGTTGCTTGAATTTCCAGCATCTGCAGATTTTCTTGTGTTTATGATTTGTTATTTCTTGTCGACAGGTGATTGCCAGGGGCAGTAAATCAAACAGCATTCACACAAACTGGGGTTTGGGTGGGTGAGACATCCCAAACTCACAGATTTGGCATATATACCCTAGACGTACAAAGTCTGAGGAAGGTGGGTTTCTCATCGAGGAATCC
The DNA here is from genome assembly GCF_963921235.1 of Mobula hypostoma. Taxonomy (NCBI): domain Eukaryota; kingdom Metazoa; phylum Chordata; class Chondrichthyes; order Myliobatiformes; family Myliobatidae; genus Mobula; species Mobula hypostoma. The sequence goes on along the minus strand of NC_086110.1, from coordinate 70,333,810 downwards.
AGTGACTGTTAGCGAGATGCCTAAGATTTTTGCACAGTACTGTCATAATTTTATTTATTGCACTGTATTGTTGCTACAGAAAAAGAAACAAGTTTCATGACATATGTGAGTGATGATAAACCTGATTCTGATAGGGGTCTCTATTGTGGACTGAGAGTGGAGTGGGGGCAGGGAGAGGGGAATCATGTTTGGGGAAATGGTGGAGAGCGAGGAAAACCACTCCTCTGGTGCTCCACTCTCAGCAGTCCCAACATCCTTTGCTCCTGCCAGATCTACAAATTCATTCTCTGCTCCATGTTGACAAATACAGTCCTGGACATAGGTTTTAGACACCCTAGATATATAGCGCTACACCTGTCCCTACACCTCCTCTCATGCCACCTTTCAGGACCCCAAACAGTCCTTCTAGGTGAGGCAACACTTCACTTGTGAGTCTGTTGGGGTCATCTATTGCATCCGGTGCTCCCGGTGCGGCCTCCTCTACATCGGTGAAACCCGATGCAGATTGGGGGACCGCTTTGTCAAGCACCTCCGCTCCGTCCACCACAACAGACAGGATCTCCCAGTAGCCACCCACTTCAACTCTGCTTCACATTCTCATTCGGATATGTCCATACATGGACTCCTCTACTGCCATGATGAGGCTAAACTCAGGTTGGAGGAGCATCACCTCATATAAAGTCTGGGTAGTCTCCAGCCCCTTGGTATGAACATTGAATTCTCCAACTTCCGGTAATTCCCTCCCCCTCCCTTCCCCTATCCCTATTTCACTCTGCCCCCTCTCCCAGCTGCCTATCACCTCCCTCATGGTTCCGCCTCCTTCTACTACCCATTGTGCTTTCCCCTATTCCTTCTTCACCTTTCCTGCCTATCCCTTCCCTGCTTCCCCTCCCCCACCCCTTTATCTTTCCCCTTACTGGTTTTTCACATGGAACCTACCAGGCTTCTCCTTGCTACCCTCCCCCCACCTTCTTTATAGGGCCTCTGCCCCTTCCCTCTACAGTCCTGACGAAGGGTTCCGGCCCAAAATGTTGACTGATCGTTTCCACAGATGCTGCCCAACCTGCTGAGTTCCTTCAACGTGTTGTGAGTGTTGCTATATATACACACTTGTCTTTTGCACAGTACTGTATATTTGTGTCAGTGATATTAACCTTATTCCTCATTCTGGTTCTGGTTCTAATCCTATCTGAGCATATGCCAAAGCAACAGTCTTTAATGCAAATTTTGCTGTTGAGAAATAGTGAAATGTTCTTAAACTTTAGCATCTGTTACCAAACATTAACCTTGTTTGGGAACAGATAATAAAGTTTATGAACACTCACTCTGTCTGGAATATTCCTGATGAGGTGCCCAAGACCTCTAATCTCCAAGCACACCTAACAATCTTGGCAGAGTATGCTAGGTGTACCATGTACCACAAAAGACTTAGCTATCTGCAGTATTTGAGTATTTTGTGTAATTGGCACCCACCCACCTCAAATAAAAGTACTCACTCCTTTCACTGTGTGATCTCACAGAGCATAGTCATTAAATATAGAACGGAGAACTGTACTCGTCCTTCAACTCATGATATTGTGCCAGCCCTTTAATCTAATCCAAGATCATTCTGACTCTTTCCTTCCTTAAGGGCCTCTATTTTTCTGTAATCCATCTGCCTACGTAAGTGAATCTTAAGTATCCCTGATGCTTTAGCCTCTACTACCACCCCTGGCAGTGTGTCCCATGCACTAACTACTCTCTGTGTAAAGAAAATTACCTCTGACATCCCCTCTGTACTTTTGTCCCAAGGCCTTAACGTTAAGCCCCCTTGTATTAGCCATTTCCATCCTGGGGAAAAGTCCCTAGCTTTTCAATCTATATAGTTATGATCATAAATGTTATAGTTCACCTCCACTACACTTTCTCTACAGCTGTTACTCTTTATTCTGCATTGTTATTGTTTGGGGTGACAAGGTAGAGATATGTCTCTACCAAAGAAGCTGTAAGGCATTCCTTCCCTACGCTAGCCTACAGGTCACCCTTGCACAAGGTGCAACACCTGCTTAACACCACAGCTCCCCCACAATCAGGGTTACATGAAGCATGGAAGCCAGTGGAGGATGTTTGTATGAGCAGCTGGTGCATATCACACATCCTGGTTATGCAACCACTGACACCAGCAAACCATCTCTGAAGAGTAGTAATAAAGCCTAGGGTCACCTGTTTTGAAAAGACACTGCCCCGAAGAAGGCAATGGCAAACCACTTGTGTAGAAAAATTTGACAATAATAATTATGGATAACTATGGTCAAAAGACAAAAGACATGGCACATAATGATGATGATGATATTGTTTTAACTTGTTCTATTTCAATGCTCTGTGTAATAATCTCCTCTGTATGAACAATATGCAAGACAGGCTTTTCACTGTATCTTGGTACATGTGACTATAATAAACCAATTCCAATTCCCCCAATGTGTGCCATCTTCAAACTCTCAGTTGCTCTGATATGCAGTGACCCTTACCAATGACAAAGGCGGCAGGTACACAGGAACACCAGTATTTGTAGGTTTCTTCCCAAGCTGAGCATGATCTCAAACAGGAGATATACAGGACTACTGCTTCTTCATTGCCATGGGATCTAAACCTTATCCAACATCGCAATGAAGGTAACTCATCACCAACTTCTCAAGAGGAGTGCCATTCTGAGGAGTACATTGTAAAATAGGACCAATCCCCTGTCCCTTTCCCAAGGTCAATTGGAAGCTGAATCCACTATCTCAATCTTTTCCATCCTCTTCATGACCAAAATGAGGAAATGGATCAGATTCAGTGGATCAGATTTAGTGGAATCTGCAATGAAGAAATGTGCTCAGGACATTTGGGAATCTTGGCAATGTTTGAATATTACTGAATTAATTTGCTTGTTGCTGGGATAACTGGCTTGCATATTCCTATCAACAATCTGCTGGTGGAATTCAATGGGTTGAGCAATATCTGTGGGGGGAAGAGGAGTTGTTGATTTTTCAAGTATTGCTCATACCTAATTACTCAGTGAATTTTAAACACAAGTGATTCTGCAGTTGCTGGAAATCCAAAGCAACACACGCAAAATGTTGAAGGAACTCTGCAGGTCTGGCAGCATCTGTGGAGATGAATAAACAGTTGACGTTTTGGGCTGAGGCTCTTCTTCCAGACTGGAAAGAAAGGGGGAATGTCTGTTGTCTGGGTTTTACTTAGTGATTATGTTCTTTCTTGTAAAAAGTGTATAATTTATATCTGTTTTTCTTGTGAATTTTACTTATCTGATGCCATGTGCCTGTGATGCTTCTGCAGGTGGGTTTTTTCTTTGCACCTGAGCATATATTTATGTGGTGCATATGGCAATAAATTTGATTTTGAATTTGATTTTATGGTCTTTAACAGGTCTGTCAATCTTGCTGGTCATTTTTTAAGAAAACTTGCCTGTAGCAAAATTAGAAAATGTTGAAAATTCTCAGTTGGTCAGATGATATTTGCAGTGAACCAAACAACATTAACGACGTTTCATCATGCCCTTGGTCTGAAATACTAGCTTTGTTTTCAGCTGCACAAACAATGGTTAATCTGCCGAGCATCTCCAACATTTTCAATTCACGATTCAGATTCCCAACATGCTTTGGTAAATGTCCCTTTAAGTTGAGAAACCAAGCTCTGTAGAAGATTATGTAAAGAGCATGTTAGGTCAACAGAAAATCGGCAAGGTCAGAATTTCCAAGGGCTTTATCCAAGAACTTCTAAAGAGAGTGATGTTTTTTATGGGCTGACATTCAACTGAGCAAAACAGAAACAAATTAATTGGCTTCTTTCATATACAATTTCCTTTCAGTAACTTTATGCACTTCATTATTCAGAAAAACTGCTGCAAATCTGAGACATAATTCTGATGAACTTCCAAATATTTTTTGCTAGAGGAAGTGGAACTTGAGGGGGAATTTCTTCTCTCAAAGGGTGATGGAAGTGTAGAACAAGCTGCCAGTGGATGAGGGTTCAATTTCAACACTTAAGAGAAATTTGGCTAGATACATGGATAGGGGAGGTCTGGAGGGCTATTGTCTGGGTACATGTTGATGGAAGTAGGCAGATTGCCTAGGTGGGTCAATAGGCCTGTTTCTTTGTTCTAGTGTTCAATGCCTCTGTAAGCTTGATACATTTCATTCCGTACAAATTATTCACAGTTCCAAAATGTAAGAAGTATCTTATTTCTGTAGAAATGTTAAACTTTTGCAGGAATTATAGAATATCAGAATTCCACTCGTAATTTATAATCCTGAAGATAGAGAACCAGTTTAATGAACGGAAAGTAATACTGTCTGAAATGAAGAGCTGGATGATTATTTCATAAAGAATAAAATAAGAATCAGAATCAGGTTTAATATTACTATGTATCATGAAATTTGTTGTTTTGCAGCAGTAGTGCATTGCAATGCACAATCAAATGCTAAAATTATAATAAGAAGTATACATTACATAAAAAATCAAATTAGCAGTGCAAAAAGAGAACAAAAAATATTGAGAGCATTATCAATTCAGATCAAAGTGCGCATGCTGTATGTCACCATATACGAGGGGTGATTGATAAGTTTGTGGCCTAAGGTAGAAGGAGTTAATTTTAGAAAACCTAGCACATTTATTTTTCAACATAGTCCCCTCCTACATGTACACACTTAGTCCAGCAATCGTGGAGCATACGGATCCCTTCTTTGTAGAAGTGGTCCACAGCAGGGGTGATAAGTTTGTGGCCTAAGGTAGAAGGAGATGAGATATACAGCTCTCGTTACATGCATGTGCAGTTCAACTCTTTGAGTGAAAATGCAGAAAGCTTGAAGTTAATATCTCATCTCCTTCTACCTTAGGCCACAAACTTATCAGTCACCCCTGCTGTGGAACACCTCTGGAGGTCCAAGATGCCGACTTCTACAAAGAAGGGATCAGTATGCTCCGTGACCGCCGGACTAGGTGTGTAAATGTTGGAAAAATAAATGTGCTAGGTTTTCCAAAATTGACTTCTTCTGCCTTAGGCCACGAAATTGTCAATCACCCCTCGTATAACTGAGATTCATTTTCTTGGGTGCATACTCAATAAATCCATCATAGAATAACATGCACAATAGAATCAATGAAAGACCACACCAACTTGAGCATTGAACCAGTGTGCAAAAGACAACAAACTCTGCAAATACAGAAAGAAAGAAAGAATAATAATAAATAAATTAGATATAAGTGTTAAGAACATGAAATGAAGAATCATCAAAGTGAATCACCATAGGTAGTGAGAGCCTTTTAAAGATGGGGCAAGTGAAGCAGAGTAAAGCTATTCCCATTGGTTTAAGAGCCTAATGGTTGAGGGGTAATAACTACTCTTGAAGCTAATGATGTGAGTCCCAAGGCTCCTGTATCTTCTTCCTGATGGCAGCAGTGAGACGAGAGCATGCCCTGGGTAGTGGGGGGTTTTCTGAAGATGGATGCTGCTTTCCTGTGACAACGCTTCATGTAGATGTGCTCAGTGGCTTTACTCGTGATTGGCTGGGCTGTATCCAGTACTTTTTGTTGGACTTTCCATTCAAGGGCATTAGTGTTTCCATACCAGGCTATGATGTAGCTAGTCAATATACTCTGAACTACACATCTGTAGAAATTTGACAAAGTTTTAGATGGCATGCCAAATCTTCACAAATTCCTAAGAAAATAGAGACACTGCCATACTTTCTTTGTATTTGCAGTCACTTGTGGTTCCCAGGACAAGTCCACTGAAATAATAACACCGAGGAATTTAAAGTTGCTGACCCTCTTCACCTCTGATGAGGATTGACTCATGGACCTCTGGTTTCCTCATTCTAAATTAATAATCAGCTCTTCAGTCTTGCTGACGTTGAGTGAAATGTTATTGTTATGGCACCACTCAGCCTGATTTTCAATCTCTCTCCCATATGCTGATTGGTCAGCATTATGACGGGAGGAGGCCGGGAGGGGCGGTGTTGTGGAAGAAGCAGGTCCTGAAACATTGAGTGTGTGTCTTCAGACTCCCATACCACCTCATTGATGGTAGCAATGAGAAGAAAGGTTGTCCTGGGTGATGGGAATCCTTAATGAAGGATGATGCCTTTTTGAGGCACTGTTTTATGAAGATATTCTGTCCATATTGGAGCTGGCTGAGTTTACAACTTTCTGCAGTTTTTTCTGAAACACATTGCTGCAGGCAGATAAATACAATTTAGCGTTCAAATGAGAGAAAAAAAATAAACTATTCCAAGCTAATAAATATAGATTGAAAGGGAATGTTTAATTTGTAAAACAGTGAACATTTTAAAAATTGTGATGGATTGAGATTAAACAGTGTTTTTATGTTTGTGGATCTGGTAATCTTTAAATTGGGAAATAAGTTATTATTGTTACATGTACTGAGGTAGAGTGACAAACTTTGCTTTGCATGCCATCCATACCAATTGTTTCATCAGATCAGTATATTGAGTTGGTACAAAGGAAAACAAGTACAGAATGTAGAATAAAGTGTGACAGAGAAAGTGCAGTGCAGACATACAATGAGGAGCAAGGCCATGAGGGGAGTTCGGAATCCAACTTTTTGTCTCAGGAGACCATTCAATAGTTTTATAACAGTGGGTTAGAAGCTGTCCTTCAGCCTGGTGGTAAGTGCTTCCAGATTTTTGTATCTTCTGCCTGATGGGAGAGGGGAGAAGAGAGTATGTCTCGGATAGGTGGCTGGTTGATTTTTATTTAAAGATCATTCAAAACTAATTATACAAACAATCACAAAAGAACAACAGTTTTGGTTCACTATGTTTTGAGTTGTTGCCTTAAAGTTGTTTGGTACACAAACTAAAATGCTCATAATTAGAAACTGCATCTTAATGTTGGGTGCCTAAATTTGTCAGTAGCTGTTTAAATGTGGTTGAAATAAAATGTTTCACGTGTCCCTCAAGATGATTTGCAATAGAATGCTGACTCTTCCCATGCAAACAATAGAGGTCTACTTTTGGAACAGATAAGATAAATTTAAAAATTAGTGCAGTACTGTGCAAAAGTCTTAGACACACATATACAGATGCAGCACCTAAGGCTTTTGCTCAGTACTGCAGTAATTTTATGTATTGCACTGTACTGCTGCCACAAAAGAAAACAAATTTCATTACAAATGTGAGTGATGATAAACCTGATTCTGATATGGGTCTCTATTGTGGACTGAGAGTGGGAAGGGAACAGGGAGAGGGGAATGATGTTTGGGAAAAGGGGGAGGGAGTGGGAAGCACCAGAGAGACATTCTGTAATGATCAATAAAACAAATGTTTGAAATCAAATGGCATTGCTTGGTATCTCAGGGCTGGGTGTGCCTGCACCCCGTTCCACCTTCCTACCCCTTGTACTCCTCTGCCATGTGTGACACACACCTCCCATGGTGGCTCCAACCTCACCAATCCCAATATGCCTTACTCCCACCCGATTTACAAGCTCACTCTCTGCTCCATGGTGATTAATACAGTACAGGTCGACCTTCACTAATCCGACTACCTGTAATCCAGATCCTTCGATAATCTGGCACTGATTATGCTTAATGTGATCCTCCTGTAATTCAGCATTTTCACTAATCCGGCACTTCTCAGGTCCCAATGGTGCCAGACTAGTGAAGGTCGACCTGTACTGTAGTGCTTGGGGGGGGGGGGGGGAATTCTCACCGCCGGAAAACTGTGTGCATTTTAAATGTTTTTTATAATATGCATAAAATGAATATTTGAAATGAAAATTTAAAAATCACATACTTTTGATCTTATTTATTTCTTGAAGGGTATAATAAAATACAGTATAACAAAGAAAATCTTTCAAGTTTTGTAAACTTTTTCTAGCTGTGTCCAATTCCAGCTATGCAGCAATAATGGTTACGTGTGTGAGAGCATTTCAGTTACTGCAAGGCCACACACCCGTGCAGCTAAGAGGAAAAAGTGTCCTGCGATAAATCCATCGAATTCTACATCCACAATAGGGAAGCATGTTAGATATGAGAATGGTGTAACAAATAGAACTTCCTCTCTTCTTGCTGCATCATGAACCCACAGTGATTTCCAGCAGGTCACGAGCAAGATGTGGTTGGTGAATTCACCCCTTTTATGTTGGATTGGAATGGAATATATTGACTGAACTTGATACCTTACCTTGCTAGGACAAAAGAGCCGGTAATACAGCAAAAACTAGGCCTTTCATCTTATCTGGTCTGTGCCAAACTGTTATTCTGTCTAGTCCCATCAACCTACATCTGGACCATAGCCCACCATACCCTTCCCATCCATGTACTTATCCAAACTTCTCTTAAATGTTGCATTTAAACACATCGAAAACTTCCACTGGCAGCTCATTCCACACTCCTGAATGAAGAAGTTCCCTCATGTTCCTCTTAAACCCATGACCTCTAGTGTCTTTCTCACAGAACCACAGCAGACAAAGCGCAAACATGAGGAAGTCTGCAGATGCTGGAATTTCAAGCAACACACATAGTCCTGACAAAGGGTCTCGGCCCGAAACGTTGACTGTACCTCTTCCTAGAGATGCTGCCTGGTCTGCTGCGTAACCAGCAACTTCTATGTGTGTCGCAGCAGATAAAGCTTGCTTGCATTTACCCTATCTATACCCCTCATAATTTGTACACCTTTAACAAATCTCCCCTCAACCTTCTACACTCCAGGTAATAATATCCTAATCTATTTAACCCTTTCCTTTAAGTCAGGGCCTCAAGTCCCAGCAACATGCTTGCAAATTTTCTTTGTTGCATCTTGATGCATGCAGATCACATGAATCACATGCGATATTTGCAACATTGGCTTTTATGATTTTAAACTGGTTTCTCTGTCCTTGCTACAAGGTCTCGTTCCATTAAAAGGGAAACCTTACCTGAATAGTAATATTGCATTCATGTGGAATCTTTCACCATTAGAAGTCCAAGACGCACAAAGTTCAGCCTTTAACCTCCCAGCCCTTAAACAAAAATTTGGCTGCTGTGGAGAATTTCTAAAAGCTTGCATTTTGCTTATGATGTGACAGTTTCAAAAATGATTACTACAGTGTCTTCACAATCCCAGCTTAATATGTCCGTGATTAATTTGCCAAGCATTCTTTTTAGAAACATAGAAACATAGAAAATAGGTGCAGGAGTAGGCCATTCGGCCCTTCGAGCCTGCACCGCCATTTATTATGATCATGGCTGATCATCCAACTCAGAACCCCGCCCCAGCCTTCCCTCCATACCCCCTGACCCCTGTAGCCACAAGGGCCATATCTAACTCCCTCTTAAATATAGCCAATGAACTGGCCTCAACTGTTTCCTGTGGCAGAGAATTCCACAGATTCACCACTCTCTGTGTGAAGAAGTTTTCCTAATCTCGGTCCTAAAAGGCTTCCCCTCTATCCTCAAACTGTGACCCCTCGTTCTGGACTTCCCCAACATCGGGAACAATCTTCCTGCATCTAGCCTGTCCAATCCCTTTAGGATCTTATACGTTTCAATCAGATCCCCCCTCAATCTTCTAAATTCCAACGAGTACAAGCCCAGTTCATCCAGTCTTTCTTCATATGAAAGTCCTGCCATCCCAGGAATCAATCTGGTGAACCTTCTTTGTACTCCCTCTATGGCAAAGATGTCTTTCCTCAGATTAGGGGACCAAAACTGCACACAATACTCCAGGTGTGGTCTCACCAAGGCCTTGTACAACTGCAGTAGTACCTCCCTGCTCCTGTACTCGAATCCTCTCGCTATAAATGCCAGCATACCATTCGCCTTTTTCACCGCCTGCTGTACCTGCATGCCCACTTTCAATGACTGGTGTATAATGACACCCAGGTCTCGTTGCACCTCCCCTTTTCCTAATCGGCCACCATTCAGATAATAATCTGTTTTCCTATTTTTGCCACCAAAGTGGATAACTTCACATTTATCCACATTAAATTGCATCTGCCATGAGTTTGCCCACTCACCCAACCTATCCAAGTCACCCTGCATCCTCTTAGCATCCTCCTCACTGCTAACACTGCCGCCCAGCTTCGTGTCATCCGCAAACTTGGAGATGCTGCATTTAATTCCCTCATCCAAGTCATTAATATATATTGTAAACAACTGGGGTCCCAGCACTGAGCCTTGCGGTACCCCACTAGTCACCGCCTGCCATTCTGAAAAGGTCCCGTTTATTCCCACTCTTTGCTTCCTGTCTGCTAACCAATTCTCCACCCACACCAATACCTTACCCCCAATACCGTGTGCTTTAAGTTTGCACACTAATCTCCTGTGTGGGACCTTGTCAAAAGCCTTTTGAAAATCCAAATATACCACATCCACTGGTTCTCCCCTATCCACTCTAGTAGTTACATCCTCAAAAAATTTTATGAGATTCGTCAGACATGATTTTCCTTTCACAAATCCATGCTGACTTTGTCCGATCTGTTGAGTACAGTTGATATTTCTGGCTGAGACCTTTCTTTCGACGGGTATCGGCCCAAAACGGTGACTGTACTCTTTTCCATAGATGCTGCCTGGCCTGCTGAGCTCCTCCAGAATTTTGTGATTCTGTTTGTTGAGTCGGACTGATGCAGGGTGCCGGACTTCAGTAATGGGAGTGAAACCCAGTACTTCAAAATGGGTCACTTTAGGAGTCTGTTGAAATACATAAAGAATGAGAAGAAAAATAAAAATCAATAGCAAAATGTTTATGGAGTTACTGTGTTTATCCTGACACGAACTGTGCCAACAACATCGTGGATTAAGGAAAAGCTTTGACCTTCTTCTGCTTGCTAGAATTACTTGCTACTGTGCCAATATCAGTGTAAAAACACCATGGAATTTTAAGTGCAATGTTCATTAAGTTTCTGCAATCTTTGCAACAGTGTAAAAAAAAACACGACGCTATTAATCGGTCCCAGTTGGAAAACTGACTACAGATTTAGAGTCATGGATTGGTTCCAGTAGTAATACTCATTCATAGGTCAGAATAACAATCTGAAGTAAAATCTGATTTAGTACCTGGATTGTTAGTGATGCTCAGCAAGACAGGCGGCATCTGTGAAGAGTGAAAGAGGGTGAACACGGTAGAGTAATCACAGCACGCTAGCACAATTGCAGCATGGTAACACAGCAGCTAGTGCAACATTTTACTACACCAGCTGTAAGATTGAGGTTCAATTCCCCCTGCTGTCTCTACGGAGTTTGTATATTCGTCCGTGAGTGCATGGGTTTCCTCTTACATGGACCCTTAGCTCTCAATGGACTTCCCATCTCCATTGTTCTCCGAAGTCGAGGTCATCAGTGCTTCCGCACTCTTTTGCATCATCTGTACAGGGGATTGGCCTGTACAGCTTCAGCAGAAACCTGTTGGCCGGCCTTACCCATTTCCACCTCTCGTAATGGGGACATAGGGACGGTTTTCCTCTGAGTGCTCCGGCTTCCTCCCACACCTCAAAGGGTTAACAAGTTGTGGGTATGCTATGTTGGTATCAGAAGCATGGTGGCACTTGAGGGCTGCCCCAGCACCAGCCTCAGACTGTGTTAGTTGTTGACGCAACTCATTTCACTGTATATTTCAATGTTTCAGAAGTACATGTGACAAATAAAGCTGATTTCTAAAATCTTTAATTGCAGATTTAGATCACTTGATTTGGATAAAGACTGGCTTCCTACAAATTGTAAAACAGCAAGTGTTACGCTATTATTTAAGAAGAGAAAAAGAAGTCAAAGCAAGGCAAGTTTATTGTCACATGCAAAGGTGGGGTGAAATACTGGCACTATCAAAAACTTGCTCGCAGCTACACCACAGAGACACAGAATGTAAATTATATATAAATTAAACAGCACTTACAGAAGACAGTGAAGAAAAAAAAGCTGTGTTAAAGAACGCATTAGGACAAAAAAAACCACACACACACACACATAATCCGAAACAAATCAAGAGAGAGTCCGCAGTGTTCTGTTGTTGAGGTATGGTTGTGGTTGCGCACCTCAGTTCAAGAACCTGATGGCTGTAGGAAAGTAGCTCTTCCTGAAGCTGGTGGTGTGGGATTTGAGGCCTTTTATGTCCTGCCTGACATTAACAGTGAGAAAAGGGCATGAACCAGATAGTGGTATTCCTTGATGATAGACACCTCCTGTAGATCAGAATCAGAAGAGATGGAGGGTATGGGATGTAACCCGGATGTAGGCGGGGAGGGACTGAACTATGGGTGACAAAATGGAGTCCAGGTAGGCAGATAACAAGTTCGGTGGGGCAGGAGCAGGCAGAAACTATGGGTCTACTGGGACAGTCAGGCTTGTGGATCTTGGGGAGGAGATAAAACTGAGCAGTACGGGCTGTGGGAGTTATGAGTTTAGTAACTGAGGATGGAACGTTGACTGATCATTTCCATGGATGCTGCCCGACCTGCTGAGTTCCTCCAGCGTGTTGTGAGTGTTACTCCGCTATCATTTCCTGTCAATCACCCTATGTACAGACACTGCTGTGCCTAGTGTCATTTTGTGGACATACAATCAGTTTCTGTATATAAGCTATCTAATGTATTTATATTTATTGCATTTTTAAAATTATTATTGTGTTCTTTATCTTTCTTTGTGCAGCATCGGATCTGGAGTAATAATTATTTCATTCTCCATTACAAACAATATTATTAGTCACGTTATTTTAGAGATCCATCATGGTAACAGGCCTTTCCGGCCCAACAAGCCTGCTCAGCCCAATTACACCCATGTGACCAACTAACCTACCTACCCTTGTATCCTCGGAATGTGGGAAGAGACCGGAGCACCCAGAGGAAATCCATGTGGTCATGGGAAGAACATACAAGCTCCATGCAGACAATGCAACACATGCAGAATGCTGGTGGAACTCAGCAGATCAGGCAGCATCTACTGAGAGAAGTAAAGAGTTGGCAATTCGGACCAAGACCTTTCATCACAGACAGAAGTGGAATTGAAGCCGGGTCACTGAAGCTGCATTACACTAACCATGCTGACCCTCTTTATTACCCCAAGGATATATGTACAGAAATTTGCCCGAAAAAAGCCAGCGACATCATGAAGGATCCCACCTCCTTACACAGGTGCACGGATATGAGATTAAATTTAAGCCCCACTGAATCTAACGACATGGGAGTCTGATAGACCCATTGTGCCTCTTTGCTAGACCTTTCTATTTGTCTCCACTCTCTTCTTCCATTTCAGAAGCCCTGCAAATGTATTCCCCTGAATTAAATCTCCAGTTCCCTTTTGAAAGTTGTTTTCACAACACCTTTCAGAAACCCTTCTATATCTCAATTCCTTTCTTCTTTAAAAAAATGTCTGCTATTGCTTTAAAGTGTGCAGAAAATTCCTTGAAAAGCCAACAGTTTGGGCACCATGGTAGCGTAACAGTTAGCACGTATTATTACAGCTCAGAACGTCAGAGTTCAGAGTGCAGTTCTGACATCCTCTGTTGGCCAGTCTGTACATTATTTCCTGTGAGTGTGTGGCTTTTCTCTAGGTCAGAATCAGAATCAGGTTTATTATCACCAGCATGTGTCGTGAAATGTGTTATATTTGTGAAATTTGTTAACAGCAGCAGTTCAATGCAATACATAATATAGAAGAAATCAATCAATCAATTACAGTATATGTATATTGAATAGATTAGAAATCATGCAAAAAACAGAAATAATATATATAAAAAAGTGAGGTAGTGTTCAAAGGTTCAAAGTCCATTTAGGAATCAGATGGCAGAGGGGAAGAAGCTGTTCCTGAATTACTAAGTGTGTGGCTTCGCGTTTCTGTACCTCCTACCTGATGGTAACAGTGAGAATAAGGGAATGCCTTGGGTGCTGGATGTCCTTAATAATGGACGCTGCCTTTCTGAGACACCGCTTCTTGAAGATGTCCTGAGTACTTTGTAGGCTAGTACCCAAAATGGAGCCGATTAAATTTACAACCCTCCGCAGCTTTTTCCAGTCCTGTGCAGTAGCTCCCCCCTTACCAGACGGTGCTCTGGTTTCCTCCCACAATCCAAAGACATACAGGTTAGCAGGTTAATTGGTCATTGTACATTGTCCTATGATCAGGCTAGGGTTAAATCAACGGGCTCTGTGAGCCAGAAGGATCTGTTCCATGATGTATCTATAAATCAAAATTTATAATTAAAATGTTCTCTTGTTTGCATGAGGTAGCTTACACTCTGCATGTGAATGATGATTAAGCGTTTAATTTCCTGGTTGTTTTAGGCTGGTTGTATCATTCCGTACATAACACCAACCGAGACTCTGACTGATAATGATGTTTAAGCGCGTGATGTGTGTTAAGTGGGAGCAATCATTGCAGTAAATACTGTAGATATATTACATTTTAAAATTTCTCGATGTTACAAGCAACACTTTGAACATTATTGACATTTGTCATCACCATCTTACAAAAAGAACAGAGGGACTCTAGAGAGTTTGAAAAATAGATTGACTAGAATGATATCAAATTGACGAGTTGCACCGTATCTGGAAAGATAGCGATCAACTACTTTCTCTGGAGAAGGCAAAAGATATCCTGTTAGAGCTGATAAAGACATGACCCGAACCAAAAACGATAAAGGTCTTTCGATGATGCTGAGGTGAAGAAGATTTGGACTTGTGAGGGATCCTGGGCTAAGATTAATAAATGTGAGGTTGTTGCTCGCAAATCCGATGAGGAATAAAGTGGAATCAGAATCAGAATCAGGTTTAATATCACTGGCATAATTCATGAAGTTTGATGTTATGCGGCAGCAGTACATTTAATAATAACAATGGTAGTTGTCTGTCTTGTCTGACGATGACAGGAAACCTGTGCGGGACAGTTTATAAAGTGGAAAAGCTGTTGCACTGATGCAGTTACACTCTCTTGACCTCAGAAGTCCAGGTCCAGTGGCAACAGCAAGCGTCACAAACCGGGATCTTCTTTTCTTGCAGTAGAAGACCATGGCATCTTCTGTGCCTTGTCATGTCCTTTGCTCTCCACAGAGTGTTGCAGTACCATCTTCCTAGCCATTGGATCTCACCCCACATCTCACCTTCCCAATCTGCCAGAGCTGATTTTGCATGCTAGGCAGGTATGTCCCACATATTAATAATAATAAAACATCTGAGGACATACTTTCATCAACAAAAACAGTTTTCAGTACTCTACTTGAGCATGTGCAATTCTAATCAGAAGAATAGACCACTGAACTTATTTAAGAGCACAACTCAGAAAAATGAAGAAATTATCACTATTGAAGGAAAGGTTACCCAATGGAAGTGCATAATCTCCTCACCCCCCATCCCATGGAAGACATCTCCACTATCTGAGCAAATTAGATGTCGACAAGTTAGTGCTAAATGCCTGGCTCAGAGTTAGGTTCCTCTTCCCAAAAACAGAAGGGTTCATTGTGGCAATACAGGACTAGATGGTTAGCAGAAAAAAATATCAAAAATACATGATAAAAGATCAACAAATTCAAGATGATAAATGTAGAAAATGCCAAGAGAAACCAGAAACAATCCTTCCAACACATTACAGGATCCTCTAGCAGTTTAACTCAATCTGGTTACTTACACAGGCACAATCAAGTGGCAAACATCATTCACCTAAATCATGCTTTAAAATGCAAACTCAAAAATGAAATTATACCTTATTATAAATACAGGGCTTATCTAGTTTTTGAGTCAGAATCCCACAAATTATATTATGACCAATCCATTATTACAGATAGGACTATGCATAATTATTACTTATTACTTATTATTTAACTTTATTGTCACCAAACAATTGATACTAGAGCGTACAATCATCACAGCGATATTTGATTCTGAGTTTCACGCTCCCTGAAGTACAAATCGATAGTAAAAATTTAAATTATAAATCATAAATAGAAAATAGAAAAGGGAAAGTAAGATAGTGTAAAAAAAACAAGAAGTAGGTCCGGATATTTGGAGGGTACGGCCCAGATCTGGGTCAGGAACCATTCAGCAGTCTTATCACAGTTAGAAAGAAGCTGTTCCCAAATTTGGCCGTACGAGTCTTCAAGCTCCTGAGCCTGAGCCCGGAGGAAAGAGGGGTGAAAAGTGTGTTGGCTGGGTGGGTCGTGTCCTTGATTATCCTGGCAGTACTGCTCTGACAGCATGCGGCATAAAGTGAGTTCAAGGATGGAAGATTGGTTTGGAATAGTAATCATCCTGAGATAATAATATGGGATAAACAAGCAAGAACAACTTACTTAATGCATATAGCCATTCTAAGCACACATAACTTACAGAAATCAATAAGAAAAAACACCAGAAATATGCTGAATTAAAAGAGGAAATTGAAAAGCTATGGAACATGCACAGGGTATACACTGTCTCAATAGTAATATCTCTACAACTGGTACCATCCCAAAGCCACTACACAATAACATTAGACAATTAGGTCTACATTGCAATATCTATGTAAATCTACAAAAAAACCACAATACTGTACACCACTAGAATAGTCTGAAAGTTCCTAGCAGTTGAGAAATGAACATGTTTGGCAATGCCCATACCTCAGTTTTGACTAGCTTGAGCTGAGGAAAAATAAAATAATAATAATAATTGGCATAAAAAATTTACTTGCCTTCTTCTGTACCTATTAATACATATCAAAAATTTTCTTAAAATTTCTGAAAAAATGACAAGATTTTTGACAGAAGGTAAAACATATCTCTCATATAAAGGGGAAATCACAAATGATCCATTAAATATTGCCCTATTACTCGGTTACAAACTATATATAAAATTGTAACATCATGCATCTTGCAATGAATCACCACTCACTTAGATAACCACAATATACTTACAGTAGAGCAGAAAGGATGCTGTAGGGGTATGAAAGGGTAGAAAGGACAACTGATAATGGATACTGTAATTCTAAATCAAACACAGTGGAAAAGTAGAATCTTTCATGTTGCTATATTGATTACCAAAAAGCATTTTATTCTATCCCACACTCATGGTTAATAGAAGTACTTTATATATATATATATATATATATATATATATAAACTACCCCGAGACTTGTGAAATTCCTTCAACATCTGATGAAGCATTGGAGTACTATAATTACCCTATCTATTAACAACCAAAAAAGAATATCATTATCAAAATAAACCAAGGCATTTTCCAGGGAGAATCTCAAAGTCCACTATGGTTCTGTCTAGTTTTAAATCCACTCTCTAATTTACTGAATTCGACAAAAATTGGGTATCAAATTAGAAACACTGAAATGAATTATACCTTGACACAATTTCTATACATGAATGATTCGAAATTATATGCTCCTGCATCGGTTAAGCTAAAGCAATTAATTCAAATAGTAGAACTATTTTCTAAAGATATAAACATGAACATTGGACTGGATAAGTGCAGAACATTAAACATAAAGAAAAGTGCAATAGAGTTAATAGAATACAAAACAGAGCAGCAGGATACAATACAACTGATGGATGAATGTGAAACACAAGTATCTGGGATATCAACAAGCAAAGAAAATAGATCGTAATGTGATAAAGGGAAAACTTTCAACAGAATTTACTTCAAGGCTTAAGAAAACCTGCCAAACAGAGATCAATAGTAGAAATATAGCAAAGGTAATAAACACTTTCGCTATACCCATATTAATGTATTCTTTTGGTATGATACCTTGGTCCAAAACCAATCTGGAAAATTTACAAAAAAAAATAAGGACTGTAATGAAAAATTTCAGAAAACATTATGTACACTCAAACACGCTTAGATTAAAACTATCCATGACAGAAGGGCGGAGAGGAATAATAGACATTAAGAAACTACACAACAGTCAAACAAAACTTCTTAGGATATACTTTCATCAATGAAAACAGTATTCAGTATTCCACGCGAGCATATGCAACTCTGATAAAACATACACACCACTGAGTTTAAGTGAGAGCACAACCCAGAAAAAAGAAATTATCACTGTTGAAGATTAAGTTAACCAATGGAAGAGCACGGCCCCCAGTTGAAGACATTCCCACGATCTGAGCAGACTAGATGTCGGCAAGGAAGCATCGAACACCTGGCTCGAAGTTGGAGACCTCTTCCCAGAAACAGAAGGGTTCCTTGTGCTAAAAGAGAAAAAAAAGAAAAAGAAGAAGAAAATAAAAGAAAAAAAGTGGAATCCTGTAACTTGAAGAGTGGTCAGAATATGGAACCAAGTACCTCAAAGAGCAATTATTTTGAAGTAGGAAGCTGATGAAAATAAGATTGAGGGAAGTTTTAGGATTGGGGTCAGTATCCCAGATTAGAGGATTGCAAGAACATAAGAAATAGGGCATCTGGCCCATCAAGCCTGCTCTGCCATTCAATAAGATCATCAGGCTAATTTGGCCTCAGTCCTGTTATGTTTTGTAACTTCAAAACTTTAAACTAATTCAAAGGAAGACAAGGGAGTTTGGGAATGCAGATCTAACTTTGTGCTTACTTTAAGTGAGGTGTTCACATCACATAGTAGAGTCATGATGTATTCAATTTACATAATTATGCATATTACTTGTAATGAACAACTTAACCAGGGGTTTCCAATTTTGTTAATGCCATGGACCAACACCTTCAAGCAAAGGGTCCATGAGCTGCAGGCTGAGAATCCCTGATTTAAACAAACAAGAGTACTTAATTGAACAATAAATATACAAGATTAATTAAATATTAAATACACAATAAGGCCCATCTGTCTGCCTTTTCCCCATAATCCTGCTTGGTAAAAATCTTTCTCAATGGGACTTAAATATATTTAATCAGATAGGCTACAGCCTTTCTTGTAAGAGAATTCCACAGATTCACTATTCTCTGAAGAATGCAGTCTCTCCTCATCTCTGTCTGAGGAGATCTAACTTACAGGAACATCAGCTTCAACATCAACGTTCAAGGTTCAGGATTGTTTAATGTCATTTCTAGTACACAAGTATAAAGGAGAATAAGATAATTTTTACTTTGGATCTGATGCAGCTCAGAAAGAAAACATTATAAGATGAAGAATACAATAATAATTTTAAAAAATCAACAAATATAAATAAATAAGACAGCTTATATACATAGATGGATTGTATGTTCATAAAGTGACGCTAGGCACAGGAGTGTCTGTACATAAGGTGACTGACAGGACATTAAGTGGTGGGTGGAGATGTTAATCAGATTGAGGTAAGTAATTGTTTTAGAGTTTGGTGGTCCTGGAGTGGGTGCTACATAGGCTCCTCCCTGATGGGAATGGGACAAACAGTCCATGAGCTGGGTGGGTGTAATCCTTCATGAGGTTACTGGTCCTTTTTTAGTACTTTCCTTGTTTATACACCTTTGATGGTGGGTAGGCTGGTGCCAGTGAAGAGTTGAGTAGTTTTGACTACCCATCGTAGAGGCAGGAGGCAGCGCGTAGGAATAAAAGGGACCTTTTCAGGTTGGCTGCCAGTGACAATCATGTTCCTTAGGGGTCAGTAGTGGCACCGCTACTTTTCACATTGTTTGTCGGTGATTTGAATAATGGAATTGATGGCTTTGTAGCTAAGTTTGCGGATGATACAAAGATAGAAGGAGGGGCAGGTTCTAGAGAGAAAGCAGTGTAATTGAAGAAGGACTTAGACAAATTGAAAGAATGGACAAAAATGTGGCAAATAGAATAGTGTTGGGAAATGTATGATAATGCGTTTTGGTAAAAGGAGCAATAGTGCAGCTTATTATCTAAATGGGGAGAAGGTTCAAACATTAAAGGTGCACAGGGACTTAGGGGTCCTCGTGCAAGACTGCCAGAAGATTAATTTACAGGTTGAGTCTGTGGTAAAGAAGGCATATGAAACGTTGGCATTTATTTCAATGGGAATAGAATATAAAAGCAAAGAGATAATGCTGAGACTTTATAAGACGCTCATCAGGCTGCACTTGAAGTATCGTCAACAGTCTTGGGCTCCATATCTCAGAAAGGATGTGTTGTATTGGAGAGAGTCCAGAGGAGGTTCATGAGGATGATTCTGAGAATGAAGGGGTTAACAACCTTGGGCCTGTACATACTGTAATTTAGCAGAATGCAGAGGATTCTCATTGAAACCTACTGACTGTTGAAAGCACTAGATATGGTGGATGTGGAGAGAATGTTTCCTATGGTGGGGTATCCAGAATTGTTTCAAAATTGAGACGAAACCTTGTAGAACAGAGATAAGGAGGAATTATTTTAGCCAAAGAGTAGTGAATCTGTGGAATGCTCTGCCACAGACTGTGATGGAAGCCAAGTCCATTGGTATATTTAAAGCAGAAGTTAATAGACTCCTGATTGATTAGGCCACCAAAAGATATGGCAAGAAGGCAGGTATACTGTGTTGACTGGGATCCGGGATCAGCCACGATGGAATGTCGGAGACTTGATCAGCTGAATGGCCTAATTCTGATCCTATGTCTTATGGTCTCATGGTCTTATAAAACTTCTGGCACCTGCATTCTTTGGCTTTGAATTACTCCTAGTGTCTTGACCATCATATAGACCCCAATTACCTTTTATAATCTTGACTTATTCCTCACTTCTTCCAAAAGGACCGCAACCTTGTCATGTATGGAGATTTTCATACCTCAATGACCCACAGAGCTACTGTATGTTGGCTGGAGTCAGGGCTTTATGCTTTTGGCTTTTGGTAGGGTCACTCACGTCGAATAGGTCAAAGGGTAAATAGTAAACTAAGACTGGCCCACCAATCCTCCAGGTTTGCAGGTTCAGCTCAAGATTAACAACCCTGACTGGTAAAACAAAATTTTTATGGAAACAGCAATGAAGAATCCTTCTACATTTATGCGTGATGGTATTCCTGAGTCTCCATCTGGGACTTGCATGGGTGACGGTAGTGAAAACCAAGAGGAAGTTACTGACCTGATGAAGGAATCCCAGAACACCACCAGAGATGGAGGACCTTCATTGTTGCCTGGAACACCAGCAGTGTGACGGACAGGTAGGCTAGATTCTTCACTTATTTTCATACAGCTATTCATGAGTGATTACTGTGCATAAATGAACTTTCTTTTTTCTCATATTATCACAACAAAGTTAAAAATAATTCACTATTAAGTATTTTGTTTCATGGTTCCATACAAATACCCCTCTTCATTTAACATGAGAATCGAAGGCTCCTCCCTGGATGGGAATTTTCTCATCTTCCATCTCCCATTGGGCAGGAGATGAAAAAGCCTGAAAGTACTTTTCTCCAGGCTTAAGGACAGCTTCTATCCCACTGTTATAAAACTATTGAACAGCCCTGCAGTACAATAAACATGGATTCCTGATCTTATAATCTACCTTGTTCCTGCTGTTTTAAGACTATTGAAGGGTCCTGTAGTGCAATGAAGATGGACTCCTAAACTCATAATCTACCTCTGCATGACCTTTTAACTGCCCTTCCACCTGTACAGCAATTCCTTATTCTGCAGTCTGCTATTGTTTGACTTGTTACTACCTCAATGCTTGGTGGATTGCATGGATGACATGATAAGAAAAATCCTTCACTGTACTTCAAAACAAGCGACAATAATACACCAATTTGCCCAATTTATTTCTTAAGAGCAGAAAAGATTAAGGGAACATTTAATGGAGAGCTTAACATTTTACATTCTAATAGCTTATCTCTTCCCGCTGGGAAGATGATTAGAAAGCAGAAAGTAAGAATTCAATGTTGTGAGCAGATTGTAGAGTCTGAAAAGATCTTGGGGAAAAATAATAATAACTTTCACTGTGCCATTGAAAAAGAAGGTTTTTCAGAGATACAGGAAACATGCACCAGGTCTTTCACTGCAGAATCATTCATGAGAATTATTCCAGAAATGAAAGGGTTAACTTTTGAGGTGGAGCTTTGTCTTTACCAAAGGAGGTGTAAGGCACTCCTTCCCTCTGCAAGCCTACAGGTCACCCTTGGGCAAAGTGTAGCACCTGCTTAGTCCCGCAGTCAGGGTCACATGAAGCCATGGAAGCAGGTGATGAATGGTCATATGAGCAGCTGGGGCATATCTCAAGTCCTGGTTATGGGACCGCTAACACCAGGCAGATGATCTCTGAAGAGTATTGACAATGGTTGGGGTTGCCCGTCTTGTAAAGTCACTGCCCTGAAGAAGGCAATGACAAACCTTTTCTGCAGAAAAATTCACCAAGAACAATCATGGTCATGAGATCATTATCATCTACATCATTCAACATGGCACATAATGATGATGATGATGAAGAAAAGCATGTGATAGCTGTGGGCCTGATCTCACTGGAGTTTAGAAGAATAAGGGGGAGCTCAGTGAAACCTTTTGAATGTTGAAAGGCCTAGTGGATAGAGTGGATGTGGAGAGGATGTACCCAATAGTGGGGGAATCTAGGACCCAAGGGCATAGCCTCTGAATAGAGGGATGTCCATTTAAAACAGAGGTGAGGAGGATTGTTTTTTGTTAGAGGGTAGTGAATTAGTGGAATTCATTGCCATAGATGGATGTGGAAGCCAAGTCATTGGGTATATTCAAAGTGGTGTTTGATAGGTTCTTGATAATTAAGGGTTTCAAAGATACACAAAGAATGTAGGAGAATGGGGTTGAAAAGGATACTAACTTAATCATGATGGAATGGCAAAGTAGACTCAATGGGCCAAATGGCCTAATTCTTCTCCTACGTCTAATGATCTTGTGGCATGACTGTCTTCTTCTTGTATCCTTTCATGCCCTGACTCATCAAGAATCTATCACCCCCTGCCTTAAATAGACCCAATGACTTGGCCTCCACAGCTGCCTGTGGCAAAGAATTCCACAGATTCACCAATCTCTGGCTAAAGAAATTCCTCCTCATCTCTGTTCTAAAAGGACACATCTCTATTCTAAGGCTGTATCCTTTGATCCTAGATTCCCCTACCATAGGAATCATCTTCTCCTCATCCACTCTTTCGTGGCCTTTCAATGTTTGATAGGTTTCAATAAGGTCACCCCTCATGCTTCTGTCTGAATTCCAGTGAGTACAGGTCCAGAAACACCAAAAACTCTTCATGTGACAAGCCTTTCTATCCAGGAATTATTTCTGTGAACTTCCTCTGATCTCCCTACAGATTCAACACATCCTTTTTAAGATCAGGCGCCCAAAACAGCTCACAATAATGAAAGAGCCTCACCAGTGCCTTATAAGGTTTCAACATTACATGCTTGCTTTTATATTTCAGTCCTTTTGAAATAAATGCTAACATTGCATTTGCCTTCCTCACCACTGACTCAATCCTTCCACAGTAATACTTCTGTGAATGTCTTCATTTAGATAAAAAGGGCAGACATTGTGCAAACTATAAAATACATCACAATTTGTCGTTTTGTTCTTTATTTAGAATACAATGCATTGCTTTGATTTGTTCCTCAATCTACTGACAGTTTTCAATTAAAATATCACAGAAAAGAAATTTGGTATCACTTGCCTGTTTGTAAACAAATGCGGCAGGTATGGGGATGTGAGAAAGACTGAAGGTGCCGATAACTCACAGGCAGCAATCGATAATGATGACATTAGTGCTTTGCTAATGGAGGCACCCCCAGTATAATGATGCAGTTGGTATGATGATTCCTGAAGCAATGAGTGCTTGCAGCAGGTGTTGGAGTTTTCGCTCTCTTCTTTCACAGATGGGTTTCAGTTTCACTATGGATTATAGGATCCGTCAAAGCTGACTACCTCCCACTTTCTCCAACTTCCAACTTTTGGTAAATTTTCCCCTTCCCATTCTCTTTTCTTCATTTTCCCACTATGGTCTCTACCTGTTCTCCTCACCTGCCTATCACCCTGTCCTCCTTCCCTTTTTCCCATGATCTAATTTCCATATAACAATTACAGCACAGAAACAGGCCATCTTGGCCCTTCTAGTCCATGCCAAACTCTTACTTTCACCTAGTCCTGCCGACCTGCACTTGGCCCATAACCTTCCATTCCTTTCCTGTCCATATATCTATCCAATTCAACTTTAAATGACAACATCGAACCTGCCTCAACCACTTCTGTGGAAGCTCGTTCCACACAGCTACCACTCTCTGAGTAAAGAAGTTCCCCCTCATGTTACCCCTAAACTTTTGCCCTTTAACTCTCAACTCTTGTCCTCTTGTTTGAATCTCCCCCACTCTCAATGGAAAAAGCCTATCCATGTTAACTCTATCTATCCCCCTCATAATTTTAAATACCTCTATCAAGTCCCCCCTCAACCTTTTCCCTCCAAAGAATAAAGACCGAACTTGTTCAACCTTTCTCTGTAACTTAGGAGATGAAACCCAGGTAACATTCTAGTAAATCTCCTCTGTACTCTCTCAATTTTATTGACATCTTTCCTACAATTCGGTGACCAGAACTGTACACAATACTCCAAATCTGGCCTTACCAATGCCTTACACAATTTCAACATTACATCCCAACTCTTATACTTAATGCTCTGATTTCCTCTCCTATCACATTCCTTCTCCTCCTGCCTCAGCCTTTTGCACTTTTCACCTTTCAACTTCATCACTCCCTCCTGAACCAACCAGGTTTCACCAATTTCCTTCTAGTTTGTCCTCCTTCCCCCTCCCTCCACCATCATATTCTTTCATCTTTCCCCCTTCTTTCCAATCCTGAAGAAAGGTCTCGGCCCAAAACATTGACTGTTTATTCATTTCCATAAATGGTGCCCAGCCTGCTGAGTTCCTCCAGCATCTTGTGCATATGGCTCTGGATTTCCAGCATCTGCAGGATCACTTGTGTTTATGCATCCATTTCACACGAGGCTGCCAATGCATCTTAGCGATAATTCCTCCATCCGTTCCCAGCTCGACTTGACATCACATGATGACTAATGAAAACATTCAGCAAATCCCAAGTCTCCTCTCCATTGAGAAGTGTTGATTTAATCTGGGTTTACCTGAGAGGCAGTGTGCTCAGTTCTGATAACACAAATCTTCTTATATATTGTGCAACATAACCTGATAAGGATTTTAACATTGTGTCAGCACTACAGGTGTCCAGACATGAGAGGAACTATACCTGATGGCATGAATATCAATTTCTCCTACCACTACTTTTCCCCACTCCCTCACTTCTTCTTCTATTCCCAACTCTGGCATCTTACCTCTTGTCAGCTTTCAGTCACCTCCCCCCAGTCCCTCCACTCCTCCCTCCCTTTCTCCTATGGCCCACTCACTACTCTTGATGAATCAGCATCTATAGAAAAGAGTAAATAGTCAACATTTTGGGTCAAGACCTTTCCTTAGGACTGATCAGGACCTTTCACCCTTCCTGATGAAGGGCTCCATCTGAAATATCAGCCGTTTACTCATTTCCATAGATGCTGCCTGGCCTGCTGAGTTCCTTCAAGACTTTGTGTGTGTTGCTTTGGATTTCCAGAATCTGCAGATTTTTTACTGTTTGTTTCACTCGCCTCTCCTAAGAGATTCCTTCCTCTCCAGCCTTTTATATTTCCTATATACCTGACCTTACCTATAACCTTCCAGTTATCCTCCTTCCCCTCAAGCACATCTTTTTATTCTGGCATTTTCCCCCCTCCCTTTCCAGTCCTGAAGAAGGGTCTCAGCACAAAACGTTGCCTACTTATTCATTTCAAGAGGTGCTGCTTGACCTACTGAGTTCCTGCAGCATTTTGTGTGTGCTGCCGTGTAATACTGAAGTACTTTCATCATAAAATTCTAGAAGAGTTTCTTTGTCTAGAGACTGTTTCAAAGGTAGAATCACTTCCAGAGGGAATGCTAGAGGCATTTACATGCTTGCTTTCTTAAGACCATCACCCGCAATGGGGCATAGGCCACTGACAGCAGCTTGCTAGAGTCCACTGTGCTGGATCAGTCTTTCAAGTTATCCCTGGTATTGCCCACCTTCTTTCTCTCCCACAGGGTCACAGGGGCATTGAAAAGTGCACCACAGAAACAGACTCTTTGGCCTAACTAGTCCATGCCAAAACCATTTAAACTGCCTGCTCCCACTGATCTGCACCAGGACCATAGCCCTCCATATCGTCCATGTACCTATCCAAACCTCTCTTCAAAATTGAAAACTAGCTTGCATGCTCTACTTGCGCTAGCAGCTGCTTCACACTCTCACGACCCTTTGAATGAAGAAGTTCCCCCTCACGTTCCCCTTAAACATTTCACCTTTCACCTTTAACCCATGACCTCTGGTTGTAGTTCCACCCAACCTCAGTGGAAAAAAAACCTGCTTGCATTTACCCTCCCTCTAGCCCTCAAAATCTGGAGACTGACAGATTTTCAGTCTCCCTTCTATGTGTCGATTTCTCACCACCTTTGATCTGGCCAACAGCAGTGGTGTCATCTGCAAACTTAAATATGGCATTGGAATTGTATTTAGCCACAAAATCATCATTATAAAGTGAGCCGAGCAGGGGTTGAGCTCACAGTCTTGATTGAAGATGGATCACAGATTGAAGATGGACACAGTCTTGATTGTGATGGTATGCAGATGGAACATTAGTATTCCATAATAATACCTCTTGCATGGTCAGCGGATAACACTTTTAAAATAAATATGTATTGAAAAGGAGATTATGGGCCACTTAATTATGAGTGGAGATGGTGATCATCCATCATGTCCAACAGTTACAGGAGACCTGTGTGGGAGAGTTTTTAAAGTGGAAAAACTGTTGCACTGGGGCAGTTCACTCTCTCAACCTCAGAAGTCCGAGTCCAGTGTACGTGCAAGCATCACAAACTGGGGTCTTCCTTGGTTGCAGTGGGTGACCATAATGTCTTCTGAGCCTTGTCATGCCCTTTGTTTTCGATGGAGATTGCAGTACCTCCTTCCGAGCCATTGGATCTCTCCCTAGATCTCATCAGCCCCGTCTGACGAAACTAACTTCACATGGTAGCACAAGTATCTCCCTCTCTCACCAAGGTATGAATTTGCCAGCTACCCTCACCTGGATTAGCCTACCTGTCAATGTGGGGTTACCAGATGTGGCTGCTGTTACATGCAAACATCTACAGGTGAAAGCTAAGTGTCCACTGGGGACCAAAGGTGAGTTAGCTGCCCTGGAACGGACACGACAGAACCTTCACTAGAGAAGCTACCCCTTCCTGGCCAAGCCCATACACCGCAATGCGTGAAGGTAAGAATTTTTTTACCAACGTAAATACTGTATGTTGTCATGTACCCTGTGACGGGTTAAAGAACCCGCAGACCTGGAAAACATCTTGGAGTCTGGTATTGCTATTAACTAATGGTATTTATTATTAACTACGCAATACAGTAATATAAATACAGATAAATCAAACAGGTTAGCAATGATTATATGTATATATATATATGTGTGTGGAATTATAAAAAACAAGCTTCTTCAAGCCTAGGGGTAAGTAGATACAGTCTTACGATTATGAATAAAGTTCAATTCCGTTCGTGGTATTCAGTTGAGTAATGATGGAGAGAGAGAGAGGTGGTGTTGTTCTTCAGGTGAGCTGATGCCATCGATCTTCCCATTGTCCTCCGAAACTTCCAAGTTAGTCAAACTTGACCAACTTAAGAGCATCGTCTTCAAGTGGTAGTCTACCAACCCAGGCGAGGGTTAGACACACTAGTAGACTCCACAAGGTCGCTCTTTCATGCACTAGCAACCACAGATCGATCCCTCAGAATCGATCCTCAGTCCCACACTCGTGGGCAACTGAACAGGATAGTGGTAACTTCACCACACCCTAGTGCGTCTGCTTGTCCCGTGAAACAAGCAATTACATTGGTTTAAATACTGTTGTGCTGAACACCAGCTGTCCATCAAGTAGCTCCTCCCTTCTCTCTCTGTAGGAACTCAGAAGCTGCCAGTGTCCTTGCAGAAATTCCAAACAAACTGTGAGCAGTCTTTGCCTCTCTCTCTCTTATTAACAAAGTGTTTTGTCTCTCTCTTTTTAAAAGCCCAGTTCATAAGGGATAATTCAGGATTCAGTCACGATATATTATAGTTTCCCCCTTGAAGTATTTCTGTGGTCCTCGAAAATATTGGTGCTGTCACCTTACTCCAGTGGAAAGCCAAGTAGAAACTGCATTCTTGACTATTCATTCCTGTATATTTAATTATAATGAGTGGAAGCAAGATTATAAAAAAAGGTAAAGAGATGAATCGTAAAGAATGCAGTTTCTATCTGGCTTTCCACTGGAGTAAGGTGATAGCACCAACAGTTTCAGGGACCTCAGAAATACTTCAGGGGGGAATCTATAAAATATATAGTTTTTACATGGATAAAAATAACCCCAGTTATGAGTTATCAAGTCATACAGCACAGAAGCAGACCCTTCAAACCAACACATCCATGTTGAGCGGTGAGCTAGTCCCATCTGCCAGCATTTGGCCCATAGCCCTCTCCACCTCTCCAATTCAAGTAATTATCTCGATGCCTTTTTAATGTTGCTAATGTGCCTGTCTCAACCACTATTTCAGGCAGCTCATTCCAAGTATGTATTATGCGTTGTACGAAGAGGCTTCCTCTGGTGTCCTTTTAAAATGTCTCTCCTCTGATCTTAAATTTTTGCCCTGCTGTTTTTAGTATCCGCCCTCCCCCAGGAATAAGACCAGAGACCCTGTCTCTGTCCCTATTGATCTTCTATACATCTGTCTGGTCACATATTTTATGTATTTATCCGATCACCTTTCAATCTCCCATGATCCAGGGATTAAAGCCTAAACTTCAGAAAAAAAACAGACTTTGGGATTTCATGGCATATATGCCAGATAAATTATAAATTCTAGTTGAAGCGATTGAGGACTCAAAATTTCTTGTGTTGCAAAATATTGGAGTTCAACCTATTATTGGAAAACAACACACATTAGTTTATTCATTTGGATAAGAAAGCATATAAGGTCCAGAATAAACCAAGTTACATTAAATAAATAAATATTCCAAAAATGGACGGAAACATAGAAACAAAGAAACATAGAAAACTTACAGCACAATACAGGCCCTTCGGCCCACAGAGTTGTGCCAGATGAAGGTTTTACTTTAATAGCCCTGGAGTGTTTTCCAGAAGGGAGATTTTGGAAAAGGCGTTTTGCTAGGTGGGTAGTGTTCACAATGATTTTTCCTGCCTGCTTCTTTGTACTGGACACATACAAATCCTACAGTGACAGTAGACTGCGGCATGGTAGTGTAGAAGTTAGCACAACACATTACAGTACAGGTTATCCAGACTCAATACCCGGCACTGCCTGTATGGACCTTGTACATTCACCGTGCAACAATATGGGGTTCTTCCAGTGTGTTTCCTCCCACAGTCCAAAGACGTACCAGTTTGTAATTGATTTATTCATTGTAAATTGTCCTGTGATTAGACTAGGGTTAAATTGGGGTTGGGTGGGTGGTTTTAAGGGCCAAAACGCCTATTCCACGCTGTATCTCAATAATGTTAATTAAATAATTATCATTTCTTTAATATAAATGTTGGGAATGTATCATAAATCTATCATTAGAGAATTTTTGTCTATTTTAAGTAGGTCATTAAATATCTACTGATCAATAATCAGTATAGATTTGTGAGGCTAGGTCTTGTCTAATCAATTTAGTCAACGGTTGATGACTTCATTGGCAAAGTGGATGTGAAGTATTATGCTATTTAATTCTTTGAGGTGTTTAATGAGTTCTATCGGTGACACAATTAATAGAAACAAGAGGTGGAAGGAATGAGGTAACATAGCTGGGAATTTGGTTGACGGGCAGTGAGCTCAGAGGTAAAAACAACACTGGACAACTTTTTTTTTGAAAGTTTTGCACCCTTAGAATTCTGTTTTCGCTTCTGATAGACTGTTTGAAGTTGAACACAAATATTACTTCAGACCACTTGCATCACGTATAAATTTGCAAAAAGAAGAAATTAACTTTTACTGAATATTAATGCATTTAATTGCATAAAGGTTTGGACACTTTGCAATAGTTCAACTGAGCTAAAAATGTTTTGTTGATGAATTTCATTTGTACTTGGTCTCTGAGGCTTCTCACTTCTCCAACAATAACCAGCCAGCATCGATGGATTTGGTTATCCCGATACTGTTTCTTCATGACCGCAGTGTCCTGGTGAAACTTTTCACCATGCACATCACTGACAGCACCAAGATTGTCAGGGAAGAAGTCTAAATGTGACATGTTGCATTTCATGGTTTTGTATGCCTGAAGCATGTTGTCAACCAGCTGCACATACTTTGGTGCTCTGTGGTTGCCACAAAATATTTTAGCAACATCCTTGAATGTCTTCAATGTGATTTTCTCCAGTCCCACAAGAAGCTCTTTGAATTGCCTGTCATTGATGATCTGTTTGATTTGTGGAACAACAAAAAATGCCCATATTAATTTTAGCATCAGTTATCCTGACTTGAATTATGAATTGAAATAAACAAAGGCGAATAGGGAAATTTTATGGTAATTTTCCTGGTCAGCAGCTCAAAATACATAAGATACACTGTTTGGGATTCCGCTGGAGGCTTCAGTGGGGTTCCATATTGCAAACACTTAGAGTTTGGGTTAGTTTATTCAGGAATCAAAATCTTTTTTGCCCAGTGCAATCATTTTTGATAGATTGAATGCAACACAAAGAAAGGAGATTGCACATTTTTCAATTTATTTCCCCAGTAATCTGTGGATGCAGACAAATATATATTTCTTCAGTACTGAGATCAATAGAGCTTTGGTGGGGTTTTAGTATGGAGGAATAATGAATAAAAGTTGAATGATTAAGTTACTATAGTTGGAATAGATTGAAAGAAAGAAAATGAAAGATTAGTTTTATCTGTCACGTGTACATCGAAACATATGCATCACTTTGTGACTACGACTGACACAGTCCAAGGATTATCGCCCTGCTTCTGGCACCAACACAGCAAGCCAAGAACTCACTAGTCCTAACTGTAGGTGTTAACAACATAGAAGGGCATTGAAGCCTCCAGATGATCCCTATACGGTCACAGGGAGAATGTACAAACTCCTTACAGACTGCAGCGGGGATCGAACCTAGAACAGTGATCGCTGGCACTGCAAATCTATTGTTCCAACTGCTACAGTAGCATGCCAGGGAAGAAAAGAGCTTTTCCTTTTCTATATATGTGTGGAGCAGATTGCTATTAGTAGCAGAAAAAAATGCTTTGAAACTAATAATAAGGTTTGGCAGGGATAATAAAGATTTAAAAAGTGAAATAATGTTTGACAAATTTGGTAGTGGCATTTGTTTCTTATCGTCATATGTACTGAGACATAGTGAAAAGCTTATTTTTTGCATGTTGTAGGAGCCTAGTATCTATTTTCTGTCTGTGTTGTATTTTGTGTTGCACATTTATTATGGGTAATTTGTCACATGGGTTGGGGCTTAGTAGAGCAGAGAGTATAGTCACACATTTATTCTTTGCCTTTAGTTCATTTTAGTCTGGTAAGGGGTTATACCTGGGAATGATATTTCTTTGTTGACCGGTAGTGTTTAAATATGCTTAGTGCTAATGCTAAAGTACATTTTGAATATTCTTAGACTTCTTATTTCATTATATCGCTAGTTCTGGTTTCATTAGCTTTTTTTTATTTTAGCAAGATTGTTCTTCTTTGATGACTTGTAACAAAGGATCAAATGTACTTTCCT
Organism: Mobula hypostoma; assembly: GCF_963921235.1. Taxonomy (NCBI): domain Eukaryota; kingdom Metazoa; phylum Chordata; class Chondrichthyes; order Myliobatiformes; family Myliobatidae; genus Mobula; species Mobula hypostoma. Next base: position 70,302,174 of record NC_086110.1, on the reverse strand, counting down.
TGACTGTGAACTTTATTATTGTGGAGTGCATCATACAGTTCCAACGCCACCCCCCACCCCCACCCCCTGTGCTTAGTCTCTGAGCGGTTTTGATTTGTTTTCAAGTAGCCACAACACATGCTGTTCATACATAATACACTGAAGTTTTAAAAAGAAAATATGGTGTTACAGCTACAGGAAGAGTGCAGTGCAGGCAGACTAATAAGTGCCTTTAATAAGACACCATGTAGAAGGTCATTGGAACACTGGAGTACTTGGGATATTGTAGCAGCACGCATTCAGGTTTGTTAACAGCAAAAAAAAGCATGTTAATGTATTATTTCAAAGCAACACACACAAAGTGCTGGAGGAATTCAGCAGGTCAGGCAGCTGGAAATGAATAAACAGTCAATGGTTCAGGCTGTGGTGCTTCATCATGACTGAAATGGAAAGGGGAAGATGCCAGAATAAAAAGGTGGGGAGGAGGGGAAAGAGGCTGGTCCAAAGATGTACCAGGTAGGTTAATTTACCTTGTAAATTGTCCCATGTTTAGGTTAGAGCAGCTCGAAGGGCCAGAAGATCCCCTCTAAGTAAATAAGTAAAGCACTGTAGACCGTGTGTTTCTCCTTTATAGTGCAATCTAGTTGTAGCTGTTTAGATAATGGAGTCTTATCTGATATCAGCAGTCTGTGAGGTTATAAAGACAGTCTTGTCATGACACCTTTGGCTCAGAGATAAGGAAACTACTGAAGTACAGAACCAGCTATACTACATCATCATCTTCATCATTATGTGCTGTGTCGTATGACATGGGCAATCATGGTCTATCCATGGCCATGATTGTTCTTGGCAAATTTTTCCACATAAGTTCTCTAGCTTTGCTATTGACTTCTTCTGGGCAGTGTCATTACAAGAAGGGTGACCCCAGCCATTATCCATACACTTCAGAGTTAGTTTGTCTGACGTCAGTGGTCACGTAACCCGGATGTGTGCAACCTGCTCCCATGGCTTCACATGACCCTGATTTTGGTGCTATACCTTGCTCAAGGGTGACCTGCGTGCTACAGAGGGAAGGACCTCATTTGGTAGATATATCTCCACCCTGCCACCCAAGCTATACTACAAATTACTGAAAATCCATTGAACATTTACAGACAATCATAGTGCAAGCACAAAGAAAGTGAGACTAAAAGAAAAAATAACAATGTGAATATTAATTTAGACCTAATCCAACAAGAATTTAGAAAAATTAACAGTCATCTTAATAAACTGACGTAAGTACAAAATTTGTATGAGGCTTGTCAGGATATATTGAAGCATAATGTTCCCTTGGCTAGGAAGTTGAGAACCAAGGATTTAGGGGTTTCACAATATAGATGGGAAGAGATTTCTGCATCCAGTGAGGGGTGAATGTCTTTTCTTTCAACAACACCCACGGCCTTTCTGATTTTAATGGCTATCTGGGGTAGACAATATCAGGGTTGTATTGTACAAGCATACTTTGACATAAAATGAACTTTTGAACTTTCAAATCTTCAGTATTTCATACCTAAGAGGGTCATGGAGGTTCTGACATTGAGAATATTCAAGAATAGGACTGAATGAGGAAAACCAATATGCCTCACTTTACCTCACCATTTTATTCTCTTTTGGCACAACTTTTTTATTCTAAACTTTTTTTTTATGTATTTCACTGTACTGCTGCTATATGTCAGTGATAATAAACCTGATTCTGATTCTGAGGTGAGGATTGTGGTGTCCATGCAGGGAATGTCACTGGGATGAGACTTCAGCCATAATATTATAAAAAGTGCAGCCAGCACGAGGGCTCAAATTCAAGATTCAAGTTTGTTTAATGTCATTTCCAATCCATGAGTGTAAAGGAGAATGAAATAATTGTTACTCTGGATCCATTGCAGCACAAACAATATTAAGATAAAGAACAAATAATAATTGAAAAAAACACAATAAATATAAGTACATAAGATAGCTCATATACATAAATTTATTGTATCCCCATAAAGTGAAGCTAGGCACAGGAATGTCTGTACATAAGGTGACTCTGACAGGAAATGGTAAAGTAGTGGTTGTTGGTGGTGTGGAGGGGTGGGTCAGTGGGTGGAGGTGTTGATCTGCCTTACCGCTTGGGGAAAGTAAATGTTTTTGAGTCTGATGCTCCTGCTGTGGTTACTACGTAGACTCCTCCCCGATGGGACTTAGAAAAACAGTCCATGAGCCGTGTATGTAGGATCCTTCATACTGTTCCCGGTCCTTTTCTGGCACCTTTCTGTATATATGTCTGTTCTGACAGGCAGGCTGGTGCTAGTGATACATTGGGCAGCTTTGACTACCCATCAAATGGCCTAATTCTTATGAGAACCTGCTGCTAGTATTGAGCACATCCCCACCACCCACTACCCCACACTTTACCTTTGACCCATGGAATAAGATCAAACTTAATTACAGATTTGTGAGTGTAGATTTGCTCTCTAATATACTATGGGTTCTGAATCAGCTGCAGGATCATAGATCAAGGATCACCAGACTTGACAACATTTACTTTCTGCAAGCAGTGAAGGAACTTGAAGGCCCATACTCAAAGTTTTGGGAGCACCTTCTTCCTCTTCACCTCTACTTTGAAGTGAGCTGGACTTCGTACATCCGTATTTATGTCATTCCATAGATGGACTGCATCACTGCATGGTATGGAAACTGCTCTGCGGTAGAAAACACCTTATTATTCATTAACTTGCTTGTGATAAAATTACTTTATGCGCTATGTGTGTGAGTTATAGTACTGTGTGAAAGTCTTAGGCACATACATATGTATAGCTAGGGTAACTAAGACCTTTGCACAATACTATATTTGTCAACGTGGAGCGGAGAGCAAATTGGTAAATCAGGTGGGAGCAAAGGACGTTGGGAATGGTGAGAGTGAAACACTGTAGCAGAGAGATAGGACAGGAGGCAGAGAAGAGTACCAGAGGTGGGATAGCATGGGTGCAGACATTTATAGCCCTGAGACACCAGGCAAGGACCTGTCCCTACACTTCCTCTCTTGCCACCATTCAGGGCCCCAAATAGTCCTTCCAAGTGAGGCAACACTTCACTTGTGAGTCTGTTGGGGTCATCTATTGCATCCGGTGCTCCCTGTGCATCCTCCACTACATCAGTGAAACCCGACGCAGATTGGGGGACCGCTTCGTCAAGCACCTCCGCTCCGTCCGCCAAAACAGACAGGGTCTCGCAGTAGCCACCCCCTTCAACTCTGCTTCCCATTCCCATTCAGATATGTTCATACATGGCCTCCTCTACTGACATGATGAGGCTAAACTCAGGTTGGAGGAGCAACACCTCATATACCGTCTAGGTAGTCTCCAGCCCCTTGGTATGAACATAGAATTCTCCAACTTCCAGTAATTCCCTCCACCTCCCTTCCCCTATCCCTATGTTACTCTGCCCCCTCCCCCAGCTGCCTATCACCTCCCTCATGGTTCCACCTCCTTCTACCACCCATTGTTTTCCCCTATTCTTTCTTCACCTTTCTTGCCTATCACCTCCCTGCTTCCCCTCCACCACCCCTTTATCTTTCCCCTTACTGGTTTTTCACCTGGAACCTACCAGCCTTCTCCTTCCCGCCCTCCCCCCCACCTTCTTTATAGGGCCTCTGCCCCTTCCCTCTACAGTCCTGACAAAGGGTTCCCTCCAGAAACGTTGACCAATCGTTTCCACGGATGCTGCCCGCCCTGCTGAGTTCATCCAGAGTGTTGTGAGTGAGGCAAGGTCATTTCATTCCAAACAATTGGTTTATTTATCATTGCAGAATGACTCTCTCATGCTTCCCATTCCCTCTGTTCTCCCTTTCCCCATTACCCAAACACAATTCCCCTCTCTCTGTCTCTTTCCCACTCTCAGTCCACAATAGAGCCCCATATCAGAATCAGGTTTATCATTACTCACATTTGTAATGAAATTAGGTTTTTTTTGTGGCAGCAGTACAGCATAATACAACATTACCACAGTACACCTGGGTCTGGAGGAATGCTTGCTGATATCCATGTGTACGATTGAATGACAACAAACTTGAACTATCCCATCCCTCCCATAACCAATGTCCTCGAAACAATCTAGTATCCTATTCTCTCTCCAGCAAAATCACAGACTTCCCATAATGTGGTGGCCAGAACTGCACATGATAATCTAAATGTGTTCTAACCAATGTTATGCAAAGTTAAATGTCATTGCTTATACTCCATGTCCTGGCCATTGAAGCATATATTTTTTTATCACCCCACCATTTATACCTACATTACCACTGTCATGGAATTATGGACCCATAGTTTTTAATATCAACACAAGAATAATTAAAAATTAATACTTTGAGCAAATCAGCAAAAAGAGATGGCTGCCAGATAAGTTGCAACTTGTACTTAGTTGGCTGTCAAATCTGCTCAAAGATGATGAATATTTCTGAATGTCCTAGAAACCTGTTTAAATCAAAAGAATTAAGTTAAACAATTTTAATAGATGTTAAAATGGGAAAATGTACTGTAAAAGAGTTTAAAATAATTGAAAAATCATTTAAGCTAACTTAATTGATTGAATAAAAGGGAATTTAACACAAGGAATTTCATTCCTCTTCAGACAAATGAATGGAGTTGTTGTTCCTTCAACAACTGTAAAGTGACAGAGATTTAACAGCTGCTGTGGAAATTAAGTAAGTTTATACATCACAAACACAAGAGATTTTGTAAATACTGGAAACCCAGAGTGAGGCAAACAAAATGTTGGAGGAACTCAACAGGTCAGGCAGTTTCTATGGAAAGGAATAAAGAGTTGACATTTTGAGCTGAGACCCGTTAATAAGACTGATGAAGTTTATGTGAGTTTATACTTTATTGTTCACCTCCACAAGGAACCTAGCAGTGGAGACCGATTAAGGAATTGGTGGGGCTAACCTTCACCTTCATGCAGGAATACCAAACATAGTGGCTAGTCAGCTGAGAGATGACAGCATTACAGCCCTGCCAAACTCTCAGCATTTTCCAGAAAGTTCTGGACCAATATTTAATTCAGGTTTGGGATAATTAAACAAGCTGCTGAAAATAGAACTGTCTCCAACACAAGGGGACAACTTGTTTTTACAGGAGTCTTACCTACCTCCCACATGCTGTCATCTACTCCTCTAGGAACCATATTAACAGTGACCTAAGAATAACTCATTAGTTCTATCTCAATCCCAAGAGGTACTAATGCAAATCAGGATGAATAAGGGACAGGAATCAGGGAAATATAAATACTCATTAAGAAAATAAAAATGGTAAAAATTAAAATAACTTATTAATTAAATAAAAACATACTGACCCACATGATGACAAAATCTTACTGTCAATGAAATAAATAATAAATACCTTATTAATTATTCCACTATTTCATCCACACTGATTCTGCAGAAAATTGCTCAGAAAATAGTCTTCACACATCAACCAAACCATTCTCAGCACAACTTGAGCCTCCAAATCAACAGCAATTTGTATTGATACAGCACGTTCAAGAGAGTTATAAACGTTAGTATCCAGGATGTGCCCTCTTCTCACTACTATCATTGGGGAGGAGGTGCAGGAGCTTGAAGACCCATACTCAAAGATTCAACAACAGCTTCTTCTCCTCCACCAACAGATTTCTGAACAGTCCATGAACCCATGAACATGACTTCATTATTCCTTTTTTGTGCACTATTCACTTACTTTTGTAATTTGATCACAATTTTATGTTTTTGTGCAGTACTGCTGCTACAAGACAACATATTTCACATAATAAAAGCAACACACATCAAAGTTGCTGGTGAACGCAGCAGGCCAAGCAGCATCTATAGGAAGAGGTGCAGTCGACGTTTCAGGCCGAGACCCTTCGTCAGGACTAACTGAAGGAAGAGTGAGTAAGGGATTTGAAAGTTGGAGGGGGAGGGGGAGATCCAAAATGATAGGAGAAGACAGGAGGGGGAGGGATGGAGCCAAGAGCTGGACAGGTGATAGGCAAAAGGGGATACGAGAGGATCATGGAACAGGAGGTCCGGGAAGAAAGACGGGGGGGGGGTGACCCAGAGGATGGGCAAGAGGTATATTCAGAGGGACAGAGGAAGAAAAAGGAGAGTGAGAGAAAGAATGTGTGTATAAAAACATTCTATCTCTCACTCTCCTTTTTCTCACTCTGTCCCTCTGAATATACCTCTTGCCCATCCTCTGGGTCCCCCCCCCTTGTCTTTCTTCCCGGACCTCCTGTCCCATGATCCTCTCGTATCCCCTTTTGCCTATCACCTGTCCAGCTCTTGGCTCTATCCCTCCCCCTCCTGTCTTCTCCTATCATTTTGGATCTCCCCCTCCCCCTCCAACTTTCAAATCCCTTACTCACTCTTCCTTCAGTTAGTCCTGACGAAGGGTCTCGGCCTGAAACGTCGACTGCACCTCTTCCTATAGATGCTGCTTGGCCTTCTGCGTTCACCAGCAACTTTGATGTGTGTTGCTTGAATTTCCAGCATCTGCAGAATTCCTGTTGTTCACATAATAAAAGTCAGTTTGCTCAATCTACAGTCAAAGGCAGGATCTAACAGTGGCTACCCATTTCAATTCAATGTCACATTCCCATTCTGACCTGACTGATCATGGCCACCTCTAAGATGAGGCCCAACTCATATTTTGTCTGGGTAGCCTCCAAACTGATGGCATGAACTTCTGGTAATTACTTACCCTCTCTCTCCTCTCTGTTTTGGTTCCTTGTTCTGGTTACCCTCTCACCCCTTCTCTTCTTTTCATCTGCCCCTCACCTCCCTCTGGTTCCATTTCTCCTCCATTTTCTTCCATGGTCCATTGTCCTCTCCTATTAGACTGCATTTCACTACAAACCCTTTCCCCCACCAAGATACACTCTGCCTCACCTGGTCTCATCTATCTCTTGTCTGACTGTATTCCCTCTTCTCCCCCCATCTTCTTATTCTGGCTTTAGCCCCCTTTACTTTCTAGTCCTGATGAAGGGTCTCAGCCCAGGACATCAACTGCTTACTCCTCCTCTGTGGGTGCAGCATGACCTGCTGAATTCCTCCAGCATTGTGTGTGCTTGCTCTGGATTTCCAGCATCTGCAGAATCTCCCATGATGTTGATAAACCGATTCTGATTCTGATAGCAAATTCAACCAGGCTGTGCACAGATGCTTTCAGCAATTCGATTTGAATTCAGATCACAGAATGAGATGATGAATCACATTTTACTGATGGAGGCCCACATCTTGAGATAGAGTTGTACCATATGAAAACAGACCCTTCGGCTCATCAGGTCTGTGTTGACCAAGATGCCCCACCCAAGCTAGTCCACTTGCCAGCAGTTGGCCCATAATCTTCCAAACCTTTCCCATTTATGAACTTGTCCAACTGTCTTTCTTGAGGTGGCGCAGTAGCATAGCGGTTAGCGGAACACTATTAGAGGTCAGAGTGCCAGAGTTCAGAGTTCAGTTCCGACATGCCCTGTAAACAAGTTTGTACGTTCCTCCCAATGTGTGCATTGCTTTCCTTTGGGTTTCTTCCCACATTCCAAAGACATACCGGTTATCACAAAAATGATTCCAGGGCTGAAAGGGTTATCACATGAGGAGTGATTGATGACTCTGGGCCTGTACTTGCTGGAATTTAGAAGAGTAAGGGGGAATCTCACTGAAACCTATTGAACATTGAAAGGCTTGAATAGGGTGGATGTGGAGAGGTGTTATCTTGAACCAGTCTGGCCACTCTCCTCTGACCTCTCAGAGGAGGCATTTTTTCCCACAGAACTCCCATTCCCTGGCTTGTGTTATTTGTTTGTCACACCATTCTCTTTAGGGATTTTTGTGTGTGAAAATTACAGTATATCAGCAGTTTCTGACTCAAACTATCCTCTCTGGAACCAACAATCATTCCATGGTCAAAGTTACCTAGATCACACTTCTTCCTCATTCTGATGTTCACTTTGAACAGCAACTGAATCGCTTGAGCATTTCCACACACTTTTATGCATTGAATTGCTGCCACATCATTGGCTGATTATATATTACCATTAACAAGGTGTACAGGTGTACCTAATAAAGTGGCCATAATACCATAAGACATAGGAGCAGAATCAGGCCATTTGGCCCATCAAGTCTGGTCCACCATCTAATCATGGCTGACCGTTTATCTTCCCTTCCTTAGCCTCACTTGCTAGCTTTCTCCATGTAATCTTTGATGCTGTGTCCTATCAAGAACGTACCAAGTTCTGCCTTAAATACACACAATGATCTGGCCTCCACAACTGCCTGTGGTAATAAATTCCACAAATTTATCACCACCCAGCTAAAGAAATTTCTCCGCATCTCTATTTCAAATGGACACCCCTCTATCCTGACGCTGTGCCCGCTTGTCCTAGACTCCCCCACCATCGAATACATGCTTTCCACATGTACTTTGTCTAGGCCTTTAAACATTCGAAAGGTTTCACTGAGATCCCCACCTCAACCTTTGAAATTCAAATGAGTACAGACTCACTGGAACAGCCATTAACTCATTACTGTTTGTGGGAGCATGTTTTACATAAATTCCTACTTTGCAACAATCACTTAATTACAAAAGTTCTTAAATGCCTGAAACAGTGCAACAGAAATTCAAGGCATTGTAAATGGTTGCATCACATTGGTTTGAAGTCTGTGACATGCAGGATTGCAAGATGCTGCAGAGGGCTGTAGACTCAACCAGCTCCCCACAGGCACAACTCTTTCCACCAAGGACAACTTCACGAGGCAATGTATCATTCATCATTAAAGACCCAGGACATGCCCTCTCCTCATTACCATGCAACCATTGAATACAGAATCTGAAAGACCTACACTCAAAAGTTTAGGAAGTATGTCAAGGCAGTATATGGTTAAGAATACATACTTATATAATAAATTTATTTTAAACTTTGAACTTCTGTTGAATGAACACATTTGCTTTCACCTTTCCCTACAGTACAATAGCGGTTGTACTTCAAAACTACCTTGTTGATTGTTGAGTGACTTAGATGTCCTGTGGTTGTGAGTGACGTTTTAAAGTAGTAAGCTAAAAACAAAGGATTGCATATCTTCCTCCAGCATTTTGTATGTGTTGATTATATGCCTTGTTTTTCTTTTCAGTTCATTTTATTTGCAAAAAGATTTTCCAGTATTACAAAATATCTTCAGACAAAATGCATCTGTCCAGGTGGGATTTGAATTCACCTCTCAGCTTATTAGTTCAGTAACAACACCCCATTTCCCATTATCACTGGCATGCATTATAGATGGAAATAAAAGAAATAAAAGTAATCTTATTTCTTAACACTCTGTCTTATATAGTCCAACATTGTATCCACCCAGTGAAATTGTCTTCCTTTCAAATCCTTTTCCAATAAATTCTTCTGTTAGGTAAAGTAATAAATCTTGGGTTGGATAAATTTGCCTGCACATGCTATTCACGACTTTGTACACCAGGATTCATTTAGAACTTTGTCAAGACAGTGAGTCTAAGTTTGTTTTCCAATTTATTGCACTGCTAAAACAGAAAGACTACTTCACTTAGGCACTGTACAGGTTTGACAAGAATGCAGTGTTCCCTTTATATACTGATCCTTGCAAACTTCTGAATACAGCATTGCTCTCTGTCACTATTACTATCCCTCACCAGTCAACTCATCCATGACTGCATTGCAAATTCCTCAACATTAATGACATTCGCTTTTGAATCAGCCAACAGCTGAATTCTACACGTTATTCCTGAACACATTCTGAAAGACAAAATAATAAATAGAAATAGGTACAGGCAAGAGAGGGAAATTGAGACAAAGGAACAAGATAGGATGTGAAAGAAGTAAATGGGAGATTAACTTGAGATTGAGAAAAGTGGGAGTAAGAGAAAAAATGAGGATAGAGCAAGGGAAAGAGAGAATGAAAATAGGAGAAGTGGAGACAGGAAAAGAGAAAAAGATGGAGATAGTGAGAGAGAAGAGCAAGAAACTGAAGGAAGTTCATTTTCTAGCCAAGAAGAAGGTAGGTAACCGGAGCTGCACACAATATTCCAAATCTGACCTCACCAAATTCGGGCTTACTGGTCCACATCATGGAACAATTAACCTGAGTAGCTTGGTCCTAAGCTGCTAATTCAGAGATGTTGCTTCTCTGGGCACAGGGGATAATAAAATGAAATTTGTGCAATATTATCAGACACAGAATTGGAATCATATTTCTTATGCATAGTACTGCTGCCGTAAGATAACAAATATCATGCCACATGTCAGTAACAAGAAATGTGATTCTGATTATATAATTTTTTTAGACCGCAGTCCTCTTTTATTGTCATTTAGTAATGCATACGTTAAGAAATGATACAATTTGTTCCTCCAGAGTGATATCACAAAAACACAAGACAAACTAAGACTTAAAAAACTGGCAAAAACCACATAGTTACAACGGTGCAAAGCAATACCATAATTTGATGAAGAACAGACCATGGGCACGGTAAAAAAAAAGTCTCAAAGTCCCGATAGACTCATCATCTCACGCAGGTGGCAGAAGGGAGGAACTCTCCCTGCCATCAGCTCCCAGCGCAGCAAATTTGCCGATGCAGCATCCTGGAAGCACCCGACCACAGTCCAACTCCGAGTCCGTCCGAAAACTTTGAGCCTCCGGCCAGCTCTCCAACACCGAGCACTATCTCTGCCGAGCGCTGTGACCCCAGCCCCGGCAACAGGCAATAGGCAAAGCCGAGGATTTGGGGCCTTCCCCTCCAGAGATTCTCGATCACAGAGTAGCAGCGGCAGCGAAGCAGGCATTTCAGAAGCTTCTCCAGATGTTCCTCCGTGCTTCTCATGTCCGTCCCCATCAAATCAGGATTGTGCACAGCCCCTATTTAACAAATACGATATCAATTCAGAGCAGCCGTGCGTGCTGTGTCGCGCCATCTTCCCCTCCCCTCCATACAAAATTACAAAAGAAATAAATATGACAAAAAAAGGAAGAATGAGTAGTGTTCAAGGGTTCATGGACCATTCAGAAATTTGATGGCAGAGAGTGAAAAAACTGTTTCTAAAATATTGAGTGTGGGTCTTCAGGCTCCTGCACCTCCTCTCCAATGGTAGTAATGAGAAGAGGGCATGTCACACTCCACTGTACAACTTAGAAAGGTTCTACATTGGTATAGTAAGTCTACAAAGTATTTGAACTCATTAAATATTTTATTGATGTGCAGACCCTGTCATTCTCTGATGTAATATGGGAATTATTCTGTATACAGAGGAGTTCCCCAAGCAAAAATCAGGTAAATTATTTAATTTCTTCAGAGAAATATACAATGGCTAGGCCAACAGAGAGTAGTTGCCTGCTGTACTTCAACATAGAATTATGCAAACATGGAGTCATAGAGGACTACAGTACAGAAACGGGCCCTTTAGCCTGTCCAGTCTGTGCTGGATGACCGCATCTACTTGCACCTGGACCATATATCTCCATACCTCGCTCATCCATGCACCTAGCCAAAACTCTCATAAATTTTACAATTGAACCCACCACTGCCGTGTAACTTACTAGGGTGACAGGGCAGAGATACATCTCTACCAAAGGAGGTGCAAGGCGCTCCTTCACTCTGCTAGCTTGTAGGTCACCTTTGGGTAAGGTGTATCGCCTGCTTAGTTCCTCGATCAGGGTCACATGAAGCCATGGGAGCAGGTGGTGGATAGTCCTATGAGTGGCTGGTGCATATCACATTCTTAGTTACACAACCACTGATGCCAGGCAGACAATCTCTGAAGAGTATTGATAATGTCTGGGCTCATCCACCTTGCAAAGACACTGCCCTGAAGAAGGCATTGGCAAACTACTTCTGTACAAAAACTTGCTAAGAACAATCATGGTCATAAGACCATGATGGCCTATGTCATATGACATGGCACATAATGAATAAGTGTGGTGTTGGTGACAAGATTAGGCTGGGCTCTAAGGTTTATTTTTTCTTCCAAAAATAAATTTTATTCATAATGAAAAATACAATGGATTCTGGTTAATTGGGTCACACCTTGGTCCAATTAAGAAGCTGCCCCAACTGGCTGAAGTTTCATAGAAATATTTAAAAAGGTATAAAAAAAGACAAACTAATTTTAACTGAGTAACAGATTACATATTTAAATGAAATACAGAGCAAATTGGAACATTACCAATCATATTATAGTACTATAAATCTATGTATTAGTTCCTAATAGTTTTTGTTGGAGGAATTCATTCAGTGCACATTGCCATGTTCTTTTGATTGACTGTACGTGAACAAAATCAAAGCAGACAGCTATCTACTCCACATAATGGTCTGCTTTCAAACAACGCTTTTGACGATTGCACCCCCTAAATCTTCATTTTCATTGTACACTCAAGGCGATTGTCAATTCCTTCAAAATCTTTATTACTCCTAATTGGCTGAAGTAGTGAAATCGTTTCATTTCTTGCCATTTCTTGCATCTCCAAGTCTAAATGCTTGAAACCCCAGTGAGCGAAATAGTTCTGAATTGTCTTACTGCTTATTTCACATCAACTATCAGCGATAAAAATCACTGCTTTTTGAACAAGCACAAGCAACTGACACTGTTTAAAAAATGTTAGCAGTTAATGTGTCTAACGGCCATACATGTGCATGTGACTGACACTAGTTAGAATCAGATCAGCAACAATCTCCTGCTCCAATTAAACGGTATACTGTCTCAAATAAATGAAGTGAATCCAGGCTATACTCTCGATTAGGTCTTGTTCTTTAAGAGTTGCCCCAAATAAACAACTGCTCTGATTAACTGATGGCCCAGTTAACCAGAATCCCCAAAAGAATGAACACAGTGCAAAACATACTTACTTTCATAGTCAATATGTTCAATAGTGTTAACGTATTTTTAAAAAATCAGAGCACTGTTGTCTCTCATCACTGAAATGTCAGCTTGGATGATGTACTCATATTTCTGTAGTGAAGTTTGTCTGTAAACCTTTCTACCTATGGACAGGGTCAAAATCAGAATCAGGTTTAATATAACCAGCATATGTTGAGAAATGTGTTGTTATACGGCAGCAGTACAATTCAATACATAATAATAAAAACTATGAACTGAAGTATATATATATATATATATATATATATATATATAAATATATAAATATATAAAATAGTTAAATTTAAAAATACATACAAAAAAGTAGTGAGGTTGTGTTCATGGGATCTATGTCCATTCAGAAATCTGAGGGAAGAATCTAATAACTGGATTGTGGATCTCAATTTTTTTTCCTATTAATACATTGTCAGATACAAAGCTGAGAATTGAAATGGGAAGTCAATCAAACAAGATGCAAAATTGACTTCTGCTTCACTACTATCTAGTTCACAGTACCATCCAGAGCATAATAATTGGCAATTGCTTCAGTATTATTTACATATGTACCAAGAAACAGTGACAACTTCTGTTTACATTCTATCCAGACAAATTGCATCACACAGAACTACATCAAGGAAGTACAAAAGGAAAAAAAACAGAGTGCAGAGTATATGCTCAGCGACCAGTCTATTAGATACTTTCTGGATCTAATAAAGCGGCCACTGAGTGTATGTTCATGGTTTTCTGCAGCTGGAGCCCATCCATTTCAAGGTTCAACATGTTGCGCCTTCAGCAATGGTCTTCTGCACACCACCGTTGCAAAGTGTAATTATTTGAGTTACTGTCGAATTCCTGTCTGCTTGAAACAGTCTGACCATTCTCCTCTGAGCTCTCTCAAAAATAAGGCTGTTTTGAACACAGAATTGCCACTCACTGAATGTTTTTTTAGGGGTTTTTTGCACTGTTCTCTGTAAACTATGGATGCTGTTGTACATGAAAATTTCAGAGGATCGGCAGTTTCTGAAATACTCAAACCACCCTGTCTGGCACCAACGATCATTCCATGGTCAAATTAACTTAGGTTACATTTCTTCCCCATTTTAATCTTTGCTCTGAACAACAGCTGAAGCTCTTGACCATGTCTGCATGTCTTATGCATTCAATTGTTGCCACATGATTGGCTGATTAAAGATTTGCATTAGCAAGTCCGTGTTCAGGTATACCTAATAAAGAGGCCACTGAGTGCAGCGTTACAATTACAGAGAAATTGCAGCGCAAGTAGTCAAATTAGTTGCATGATGATCTAAATTGATTGGTCAATTGACACCTTTAGCATATAAAAGGTCTATTGAAAAGTCTAAAAATGCAAACACGAGAAAATCTGCTGATGCAGGAAATTCAAGCAACACACACACAAAATGCTGGTGAACCCAGCAGGCCAGGCAGGATCTATAGGAAGAGGTACAGTCGATGTTTTGGGCTGAGACCCTTCATCAGGACTAACTAAAAGAAGAGATAGTAAGAGATATGAAAGTGGGAGGGGGAGGAGGAGATCCGAAATGATAGGAGAAGACAGGAGGGGGAGGGATGGAGTCAAGAGCTGGAAAGTTGATTGGCAAAAGGGATACAAGGCTAAAGGGAAAGGATTGTGGGATGGGAAGCCTAGGGAGAAAGAAAGGGGGAGGGCAGCCCAGAGGATGGAGAGCAGGCAAGGAGTTATAGTGAGAGGGACAGAGGGAGAAAAGAGAGAAAAAAGGGGGGGAAAAAAACTAATAAATAAATAAATAAAGGGATGGGGTACGAATGGGAGGAGGGGCATTAACGGAAGTTAGAGAAGTCAGTGTTCATGCCATCAGGTTGGAGGCTACCCAGAAAGAATATAATGTGTTGTTCCTCTAGCCTGTGTGTGGCTTCATCTTGACAGTAGAGGAGGCCGTGGATAGACGTGTCAGAATGGGAATGGGACGTGGAATTAAAATATGTGGCCACTGGGAGATTCTGCTTTCTCTGGCAGACAGAGAGTAGGTGTTCAGCGAAATGGTCTCCCAGTCTGCGTCGGGTCTCGCCAATATATAGAAGGCCGCATCGGGAACACAGGACGCAGTATATCACCCCAGCCGACTCACAGGTGAAGTTTCCTTATCTATGTAGAAGAGCTGTTCCAAGATGGGCACCATCTTCTTAGTTTTCAGTTCTTTTTTCCTCTCTTTGCTTTGCATTCCTCAATCAATTTTTAAACAAGAGAAAATCTACATATGTGGAAATCCAAGCAACACACACAAAATGCTGAGGCCGGGCTGTATCTATGGAAAAGAGTAAACAATCAACATTTCGGGCTGAGACCCTTCATCAGAATGAATCAATTGATCAATTTTTCTTTGCTCTATCAAAGCTTATTAAAATAATCATAAAGAAACAAGTTTTGTTCCTCTTTCCCGACTTCTGAAAGAATCTTGGCTTTAAGCATCAGAATCCAATACCCTGTACTCAGCCTTCAAGTTCAACATTCCAAAGGGTGATATTGCACACTTTTCCGAAGCGACGGACAAGTTGCTTTACAAAGGACCAGCTTTACAAAGGATCTTTGGGTCAAATGATTTCTTTTTACTCCATAACTGTTATATTGTCCTATGATTTAGAAGAGATGTTGGGTGCATGTTCTAGGTGATATGCACTGAGGTCACATTGCACTAGAGAATACGTCTGAGCTGATCAAACAGTCTATATTGTCCTTGGCGGTATCAATCTTCTTAAGTGTTGTCAGAGCTGCACTTTACCAGGTGCTATAACACCAGGGGTTTCATTTCCTATTTGCTATTTTCACTTACTACTTAACTTGATCTCATCAAACTCCTTCTTGCACTGCACTAACACATCAGTTAAACCGGCTAATGACTGCACCAAAATAGCACAGACTGGTACTCGAGCAGAATGCATAACCTGGCAAGTGGAAGTACCTCACCACAAATTAAATCAATGCAATTATTGTCCCTCTGCAGCAGAATCCGCAAAACCAAAGACAGCACAGAAAAGAATTATCTCTGAAAAGATAATTTTTTTCAAGCAATGAGCACAGCAAAATGCATGAATATAAATATTTTAATCTATGCTTTAATACACAAGTCATGTTCTCAGTACTATTTATTTACTTCTTTGCACAGTTTCCTCTTGCACAGTCTTTGTTTATGTACAGTTTTTTTCATAAACTTAATTGTATTTCTTTAGATTCATATAAATATGGACTAACCTATCCCTCCAAGCCCCCAACCACCACTACTTTATTATTTCCTGTCAGTCAGCTTATGTACAAACACTGTTCTGCCTAGTGTCACTTTGTGGACGTACAATTGATCTATGTATATAGGCTATCTTACATATCTTTATTTATTGTGTTATTATTTTCATTATTGTGTTCTTTATCTTTTTTGTGTTGTATTAGATATAGAGTAGCGTATCAATTATTTAGTTCTTGCTACTCGTAGAGTAGCAATTCAGTTCTTCTTTATATTTGTTTACCTAAAATTACATTAAACAACATCCATCATTAAGGACTCTCACCACCCAGGACATGCCTCTTCTCATTGCTATATTCAGAAAGGAGGTACAGAGGCCTGAAGGCACACTCTCAACGATTCAGGAACAGCTTCTTCTCCTCTGCCACCTGAATTCAGAATGGAAATTGAACCCATCAACACTACTTAACTAGTTTTTTTGCATTACTTGCTTAATTTAGCTAATTACATTACACACACACACACATATACATATATATACATATATACATACATATATAATGTAATTCACAGATTTTTATGAGGTATTATTGTGTATTACATCGTACTGCTGTTGCAAAAACAAATATCACATCTTCTGGTGATATGAAACCTGATTCTGATTCTGAATCTTGAAATGGTTGCAAGAAAATGTATCTTAAGTTAATATATTGTGATATATATGTACTTTGATAATACATTACTTTAACTTTGACTTTTGATATTTGAATAAAAGGATTCACAATTCAATGTGACATTACTCATGCTGAAATGTTACCCTTCATGTGAAGCTGGTCACCTTCTGCTCCTGTATTGTGAATTCCTCACAGCTGTTGGCAAATTACTTCGTGCCATTTTTCACACGAGTAGTTAATGAATGCAAGTCTTTTGTTTAGACGGTGACAAAGAGGATAGTCGTCTTCAGAAGCACACTCCATGGAGGCCTGTAGTGATTCAGACCCTGCGGTCACACAAAGCGGGATGAAAAAAGGAAATTAAATGTACAGCGTTGATAGCAGTTCATGGCCAGCGTGTCTCAGCGCACAGTTTTGTGCAGAAGCTATCTAAAAGGGAATTACACAATTCCAGGCGAAGAGGAAGGAAAAGTGTCCTCTTTCTCATTCTCTTCCTCTGTGACTTCTCAAAGTCATATTCTAACTCAGATTTGTTTATAGCCATATACATCAGGATGAAATGAAATTCCTTGTTCACGTGAAGTTCACAAGTTAGTAGTATGCATGGTAGTAGTAAATAGAAAACATAGAAACATAGAAAAACCTACAGCACAATACAGAAGCCATACAACCATTTATACAACGGCAAGTGTAAAATAACAGAAAAGGAGAAAGATTAACGATTTAAAGACTTATTGCTGATGAAGGGACTTGACCTGAAACTTTGTTTCAACATCAGAATCCAGTTTGATATCATTGGGATTTGTCATGACATTGTTGTTTTGCAGCAGCAGTAGTACATTGTAATAGATCATAATAAAAATAAACTATAAATTACCATATATAATACTATATATGTATAAAATTAAGTTTGTAGTGCAAAAAGAAAGCAAAAGGGAAGAGAGGTAGTGTTCATGGGTTCGCTGCTCATTCAGAAATTTGGTGGTGGAGGCGAAGAAGTTGTTCATAAAATGTTGACGGTGTGTGTTTTAAGGCTTCTGTACCTCCTCCCTCATGGTAGCAATGAGAAGAGGACATGTCCTGATTGATGGGGGTCCCTATTGATGGATGCCTCCTTTTTGAGGCATAGTCTTTTGAAGGTGTCCTCAATGGTGGGGCGGCTAGTGGCCACGATGAAGCTGTCTGAGTTTACAACCTTCTGCAGCTTTATCCGATCCTGTGAAGTGATTGTCAATACCAGACACTGATGCAGCCAGTTACATCTGTAAAAACCCGAGAGAGTATTTGGTGAAATATCAAGTCTCCTAAAACTCTGAGTGAAATATAGCCGCTGTCATGTATTCTTTGTAACTGCATCAATATGAAGGACCCAGGATAGATCTTCAGAAATGTTGACACACAGAAACTTAAAACAGTTCACCCTTTCCATTGCCAATCTTTCGATGAGGAGTGGCGTGTGTTCCTTTGACTTTCCCTTCCTGAAGGCCACAATCAATTCCTTGAACTTATTGATGTTCAGCACAAGGTTGTTTTTGTGACACCACTCAACCAGTTTCAAAAGTTTCAAAGGTACATTTAATGTCAGACAAATATGTACAGTATACATCCTGAAATGCTTTTTCTTCGCAACCGTCCACGAAACAGAGGATTGCCCCCAAAGAATGAATAACAGTTAAATGTTAAAACCCCAAAGCACCCCCTCAGCTCCCCCTCCCATGCATAAGTGGCAGCAAGCAATGATCCCCTTTCCCCCACCGGCAAAAATAAGGCATCGGCACCCACCACCGAGCACTCAAGCGTGAGCAAAGCAACAGCAAAGACACAGACCTGCAGTACTCCAAAAACTACCTGTTCACCCGGTATTCGACATACCACAGGCTCTCTCTCTCTCCCTAATAAGACAGAAAGAAATGCCTCCATTTCACAGCGAGAGGGGAGGTATAACAAAGAACTCATTGGTTCACGATGTTAAAAGTCCATTGCTTCACTTTTTCCGAGCTCTGTGCCCAAAGATCTCTGGTCTCTGGGCACACAGCCTTAGATTTTTCATCTCCCACGACATACAGATCTCCTGGTTGGACACTGACCTCCCATCGCCCCGTCACCAGAGCCACAAAATCTTGATCCTCCGAAGGAGAATGAAGCTCTTAGGCCAAGCCCTTGGCATGCCATATAACGGCCATTCGTGAAACCCCGAGAGCGGGTCCCATTCCCGCAAAGAACCATAATCAGCATGTAAGTGTAGTTGATCCATATAGTGCACACCTGTGCACCTCATCCCCAGCATCCAAAATTCTGTCAACAATAGCTGTTTCATCGGCAAATTTATAAAGGGGGTTTTAACTGTGCCAAAACACACAATCATGTGTGTAGAGAGCATAGAGCAGTGGGCTAAGCACATATCCTTGTGGTGTGCTAGCATTGATTGATGTGTGGAGGAGATAAGCTCTGACTGTGGTCTCCTGGTGAGGAAGTGAAGGATCCAGCTACAGGGAGATGTACAGATGCTCAGGTTTTGGAGCTTGCTGGTTAGACCTAATGGTATGATTGTGTTTTCTCCCCCCATAGATGCTGCCTGACCAGCCGAGTTCCTCCAGCATTTTGTGTTTCTTGCCCTTGATTTCTAGCACCTGCAGAACCTCTTGTGTTTATGATGTAAAGATTAGTTATTTCTATCACATGCTTTAGTCAAATCAGTGAGGATTGTGCTGGGCAGCCAGCAAATGCGGCCACTGGCGCCAACATAGCATGCTCACAACTCACTAACACAAACCTGTATGTCTTTGGAATGTGGGAGGAAGCTGGAGCACATGGAGGGATCCCCTATGTGGACACAAGAAGAATGTCCAAACTCCTTACAGATAGAGGTGGGAATTGAACAACGACCACCAGCACAGTAAAGGGTTAAGCTAACCGCTACACTACCATGTCACCCTATTTACTTTGTAGTCATCTGTGTAGTGTATTTAATATTTCAGCAAGATTAATGTAATATTGCAAATTTATTGTTTGATTAAGCATTCTTTGTTATTTACATAATTCATTACAGGTTATACAGTACTGTATAAAAGTCTTGGGCACATGGTACAGAGCAAGGGTGTCTAGGACTTTTGCACAGTACTGTAGTAATTTTATGCATTGATTGTACTGCTGTCCCCCCCCAAAAAAACAAATTTCATGACAGATGTGAGTGATGATAAATCTGATCCGGATCTGGGTCTCCATTGTGGAGTAAAAGTGGGAAGGGAGTGGGGAGAGGTTGGGAGAGGTTGGGAGAAGGAGAAGGAAGAGGAGAAAGAAGTGGGAAGAACTAGAGAGACATTCTGTAATGATCAAGATGCCGTTTGTTTGGAATCAAATGATCTTGCCTGGTGTCTCCGGGATGGACATCTCTGAACACACACCATACCCCAGCCCTGTCACTTCTCTGACACCTGTCCCACACCCCTCCTGCAGCGCACCATCCTTGCCATCCCAACATTCCTTGCTCCCGCCAGATTTACAAACTCGCTCTCTGCTCCACGATGAGAAACACAGTACTGTGAAAAAGTCTTAGACACCTTAGCTATATATATGTGCCTAAGACTTTTGCTCAGTTCTGTTTGTAAGAAGCACGTGAATGGC
Organism: Mobula hypostoma; assembly: GCF_963921235.1. Classification (NCBI taxonomy): domain Eukaryota; kingdom Metazoa; phylum Chordata; class Chondrichthyes; order Myliobatiformes; family Myliobatidae; genus Mobula; species Mobula hypostoma. The sequence goes on along the minus strand of NC_086110.1, from coordinate 70,281,749 downwards.
ATATGTCATTGAGCATCTTGACTGGCTGCATCACTGCCTAATACGGGAACTGTACTTCCCTCAATCGCAGGGCCCTGTAGGGAGTTATGCAGACAGCCCAGTGCATCTGTAGATGCAAACTTTCCACTATTTGGGACATTAACAGAGACAGGTGCGTAGAAAGGGCCCAAAAGATCATTGGGGACCCAAGTCACCCCAACCACAAACTGTTCCAGCTGCTACCATCTGAGAATCGGTACTGCACTGCACTGTTTTGTGCACTTTGTGCAGTCCTGGGTAGGTCTGTAGTCTAGTGTAGTTTTGTGTTGTCTTTTTACGTAGTTCAGTGTAGTTTTTGTATTGTTCATGTAGCACCATGGTCCTAAAAACATTGTCTTGTTTTTACTGTGCACTGTACCAGCAGTTAGGGTCGAAATGACAATAAAAGTGACTTGACTTGACTTGCAGCATAAAAGCCAGGACCAACAGGCTCCGGGACAGCTTCTTCCACCAGGCCATCAGACTGATTAATTCACGCTGATACAATTGTATTTCTATGCTATATTGACTGTCCTGTTGTACACACTGTTTATTATAAATTACTATAAATTGCACATTGCACATTTAGACACAGATGTAACTTAAAGATTTTTACTCCTCGTGTGTGAAAGATGTAAGAAATGAAGTCAATTCAGTTCAATTCATTATGCCACCATGTCATAAATGCACATCTCAAAAAAGAAAAAGAAAATAAAAGCAAAGTAGACAGAACATGTCCTGGGCTCCCTTGTTCTTCTTTCAATTAACTTATGGAGTTACAAAACAGAACAGTCTGGGTCTTAGTTTCCTGAATCTCTCTTGTTAAACCTGCATACCTTCTCTAATCTTTCCTTGAACTCTATCTTTAATTAACTACGCCCCCCCCCCAAATTTCTCCTTTATTTTTGTTTACCTGTTTATAGTCTGATGAAGCACATTGGGTTTTTAGTTAAAACTACTATAAAAATGCAGGTAGAATGGGACCTGTCATCAGATCACCCATGGATTTCTTTTGGAATAAATATCAGACACAACAATTTTATGCTCTGTGCCTGCAATATAAGAATAATCAATTTTAAGATTGTTTTCTTTCATTTCTACGTGTCCCTAGAGAAATCATGCCAACAAGCTCTGAAGAGCAATAATAAATAAGGATTTCCAACGCTATTCCATTAACCTCAAATTCTCTTTTTTAATGCTGGATGCTCTGCCATTTCTTATATCTGGAATATTTGAATTTTTATGTCGTCTGAATATGTGGGAACTAGAATTTCTCCGGTAATTTTATTTACTTATTTATTGAGATACAGTGTGGAATAGGCCTCTCCGGTTCCTCCAGCTGCACTGCCCAGGGTCAATTTCATCCTAGCCTAATCATGGGACAATTTACAATGACCAATGAACCTATCAACTGGTACATCTTTGGAATGTGGGAGAAAACCTAAGCACCTGGAGGAAACCTGCGTGGTTACGGGGAGAACGTACAAACTCCTTTTTAGATTGCAGCTCTAAGGAGTTTCTACATTCATTCTCCTCCTTTTGTGTTTCTAGTGACATCATAGCTACATTTCTTTGTAAAATACAGAAGTTAAATAAGGAATGGAAAGCGTAAATGAAGGGGTTCTTGTTTATATGGAGGCAATTCCTTTGCACCATAGATGCTGCTCCACTTGCTGAGTTCCTCCAGCAGATTGTTTCTTGTTCCAGATTCCGGATGAGGATCACTTGGAGAAGGAAGGTCAGGATAAGAGGAGTGAACATCTTTGCATCAGACTCCATTCACTTCTATCATCTTCTATCATATTCCTGAATCCTCAAGTGCTTATTCATCTTGTACTATACAATCAGTAAATCCTCCAAATCCACAACATTAGGCAGAAACCAGGAGTAGGTGAAATGTTCCATCAACCCTCTCTGACATTCTTCACAATCATGAGTGCCATTTTCCAACATATTCCAAATCTCACTTGGTGAACCTCCTTCTTACCACTGTGTGTATTTACAATGTAGAGTTCAGAACACACTGTTGTGCATATGTAGTCTAACCAAGAAGCAGTGGAGATTTAACATGCTTTGACCTTGCATAAATAAGCCTAGTTTCAAAGTTTACTTCAATGTTCAAAGTAAAATTATCATCAAAGTATGCATATGTCAACACATAATACCCTGAGATTCATTTTCTCGTGGGCATTCACAGAGCAAAGAAATACAATAAAATCAATGAAAAACTACACACAAAGACTGGCAAGCAATCGATTTGCAAAAGACAACAAGCTGTGCAAATACAAAAAGAAGTAAATAGATAGATAGATAGATAGATAGATAATACTGAAAACATGATTTATAGAGTCCTTGCAAGTGAGTCCATAGGTTGTGGAACAGTTCAGTGTTGAGGTAAGTCATGTTATGCATGCTGGTTCAGGAAACTGATGGTCGAAAGGTAATAACTGTCCCTGAACCTGGTGTGGGATATAGTGCTTCTGTACCTCCTTCACGATGGGATCAGTGATGAGAGAACGTAGTCTGGCTTGTGAGAGTCCTCTGTGATTTATTTATTTATTTATTTATTGAGAACGCTTGCGGAATACGCCCTTCCAGTCCTTTGAGCTGCACTGCCCAGCAAACTCCTAACAGGACAATTTACAGTCCAATGACGAATTAACCTCACCAGCATGCCTTTGGACTGTGGGATGAAACAAAACCACTTAAAGAAAACCCAAGCATTCCACAAGGAGGATGTACAGACTCTCTACAGACGGTGTTGAAATTTAATTCTGACTCCAACACCCTGAGCTGTAACAGCGTCACGCTAACCATTACGCTACTGTGGCACTATGACCTAATTTAAGTGTCTTGTGTTTCAATATCCCTGATCTTTTTGCTCCTTCACCCCATCTAATAACATACAGCACATTCAATGTGGCAATAGGTCTCCTACTCACAAATATTTTTATCCAAGTGTCATGGATAGTTGATGGTCAAAATGACTCACATTGCCACATTCAGTGATTTTAGTTTAGAGTCCAGTGAGTATTGTTAACGTGGAAAAGCCATAAGTAAACAGGCACCATAGTAACATAGTAATGAGACCCGACGCAGACTGGGAGACCGCTTTGCTGAACATCTATGCTCTGTCCGCCAGAGAAAGCAGGATCTCCCAGTGGCCACACATTTTAATTCCACATCCCATTCCCATTCTGACATGTCTGTCCACGGCCTCCTCTACTGTGAAGATGAAGCCACACTCAGGTTGGAGGAACAACACCTTATATTCCGTCTGGGTAGCCTCCAACCTGATGGCATGAACATCGACTTCTCTAACTTCCGCTAAGGCCCCACCTCCCCCTCGTACCCCATCTGTTACTCATTTTTATGCACATTCTTTCTCTCACTCTCCTTTTTCTCCCTCTGTCCCTCTGAATATACCTCTTGCCCATCCTCTGGGTCACCCCCTCCCCTTGTCTTTCTTCCCGGACCTCTTGTCCCATGATCCTCTCGTATCCCCTTTTGCCAATCACCTGTCCAGCTCTTGGCTCCATCCCTCCCCCTCCTGTCTTCTCCTATCATTTTGCATCTCCCCCTCCCCCTCCAGCTTTCAAATCCCTTACTCACTCTTCCTTCAGTTAGTCCTGACGAAGGGTCTCGGCCTGAAACGTCGACTGCACCTCTTCCTATAGATGCTGCTTGGCCTGCTGCGTTCACCAGCAACTTTGATGTGTGTTACCATAGTAACATAGTGGTTAGCACAATGCTCGTACAGCTTAGGGCAACAGAGTTCAAAGTACAATTCTGGCAGCATCCGTAAAGAGTTGGTACATTCTCCCCATGACAGTGTAGTTTCCTCCCACAGTCCAAAGGCATACCAGTTGGTAGTTAATTAGTCATTGTAAATTGTCCTGTGATTAGCCTAGGACGAAATAGGTGGGTTGCTGGGTGGTGTGGCTCGTTTAGCTGGAAAGCCCTGTTTAGCATCGTGTTTTTAAATATATGAACAAAGAAAATTGGCTTTCTATTTGTGAAACCGAGAAGTACATCCTCTCAAAGGCACCTCATCATATCCACTGACCCATGCCAATTGAAAAATAATTAATAACTAAAAAGCAGAGAGAAGGCAAGATACAGGCCAGCTCAGGTTGCTGCTTCACGACATTTACAGTACTCGGCTCTACACAACTATGACATGGGCTTCAGTTCAGAAATGCTACTCGCTTGCGGGTACTGTTTGCATGATTTTTTTTCATTACACATTGGCTATTCAACAGTCTTCTATTTATGGGTTATTTTATTCTTTTATTTTTTTATGGGCATGATGTGGTTTTTAATTCTCTGCACATTGGAAGTTAAGCAGTCTTCTTTACATATATATATATTTATATGAACCCACTGGTTTCCTTGGCTGTGCAAGTCTAAGGAAGACAACCCTCTGGCTCCACCAAACTCGCGAGGTTGAGGCACTCTCCCACTGCAAACCCCGGTTTGTGTGGATGCTGTGTAATTCGCTACCCTGTTACAAATTAGTGCCACAAAATAACAGACAGTACACTGCACATGATTAAGAGATTGTATTGATGTATCTTAATTTGATTAAAGGGTTAGTAAAGACAAAATCAAAAAAAAGAGCCCATTTTAATGAAGCAGTCAAATGTGTGCAACTTGTAGGTCAAAGTTTCTCCATTGTCACTGACCCTCAACTGATTTTGCCCTGAGCTTCGTTGATTCACAGTCCTGCTCCGGGTCAAATCCTATGACCTCTTCTCTCCTGTGTCTTCCCTCTTACCCCTCTTAAACAAAACCCCAAGCCCAACCTTAGTGTCCCTCACCCAAGAAACCTCTCCTTAATTCAACCGATCTAATTGGATCGCACACTTTTCCTCATCTCTTATCTTCGACAATAACCCAGACAAGCTGAAAACAGAACAGACTGCTCTTACAGAACTGCTAAATGAAATGAATACAGCATAATAACAAAAATATGAACCGGGGCATTACATATAAATATATGTGGATTTTTTCTGGTGGGGTATCTTTGTTTCATGACTGCCTGTTTGGGACGAATCTCAGGGTTGTATAATGTATACATACTTCGATAAAAAGTGTACTTGAAACTTTGAACTTAAAACTTGCACTTATATTGTCCAAAAGCAAATACTTCAACCTCTCTAAAGGTAAACACTAAGTCTAACCCATGCAGGCAGTGGGAGAATGTACAACCTCTTTACAGACAGCAGCGGAAAGTAGTCCGAGCTGAGGACAGTCGGCCACAAGCAAAGAACATAGAAGAAAGAAGGATACCGCACAGGAACAGCAAACTTGGTAATAAGGTTAAAAGGTTATCTTTGTTTGACAAGTTTATATTGAAACATCAAGTGAAATGTATTGTTTGCATTAAATCAGATCCGTGAGGATTGTGCTCAGCAGTCTGTAATTGTCCTTATTTACTTACATATTTATTGATAGATTAATGGATTTTGAGATACTGCACAGAACAGACTTTTCCTGCTCTTCAAGCGCATCACCCAGCAACCCACCAATTTAACCCTAGCCTAATCACAAGAGAATTTACAATAAATGATTAACTGATACACTTTTGGACTTGGGAAGGAAACCAGAGCACCCACTGGAATCCTAAGCATTCACGGGGAGATCATACAAACTTGCTTACAAAGTGTGCCTAAGTTGAACTTCGACCTGCGATGACCTGAGCTGTAATAACATTGCACTAACCTCTATGAATGCTACCCCAATGGTCCCACAGAGCCATATTTCCAGTGCCAACATAGCACGCCAACAACTCACTATCCATAACCTGTACTCCTATGGACTGTGGGAGGAAATGGGAACACCCAAAGGAAACCCACATGGTCATGGGGAGAATGTACAAACTCCTTCCAGGCAGTACTTCCTGTCACCCCAATCAGTGAAAGCTGGGCTGACAGCTACACTACCGTGCTGTCCCTAAATAAATGTTACGTTTATTTCCCTTAGCCAAAACCTTTTTGTCCCAAAATAAGAGGAAGGACATTTCTGGTTGAACGAGGGAAAAGTTTTATCACTCAGTGAAGAGTAAATCTTTGGATTTGAGGAGGAGCTCCATCTGCTCCAAGCAACTGGTTTTAAGGCATCAATAACCTTAATAGGTTATATGGTCGGCACAATATTGTGGGCCGATGGGCCTGGATTGAGCTGTAGATTTTCGATGTTCTGTGTTCTGATCCATTTTTGACCCTTCTCCTATCGGTAGAAATGGTTGTGTCGAGCATAGTAACTAGTCAAACGTAAAGTCCAGGAGCTGGAGGGCTGCCAGAGGCGATTTGAGATGCACGCCATTGGCAGAGGCAGCTTATCACCATTACCCCCTCCTTCTGGCTATTACAACCTTAAGGGATTTTTTGGATTTACCAATCTTGGATCTCTGTGGAGACCCAGTTGTTAATTTAATGCATTCAATGTCGAAATCAAAAAGTGGCTGGATATTTCCCAAGGTTCAAATGTCTAATACTAGAGAGCATGCGTTTTAAGTGAGAGGGGGTAGGTTCAAAGGAGATGTGTGGAGCAAGGGCGTGGTCTGCCTAGAATGTGTTGCAAATATGATACAGCAGTAGTAGAGCAATCATTCAAAGCCTATTCAAGATTAAGGAAAAGTCTTTGAAGATCATGACCTACATACCAAACAAAACTTTTGGTTTATCATTCAGGTGTCCTTCCTACATTACTGTATGGAGCTGAATCATGGGCTATCTGCAGTAGACACCTGAGAGCCCTGGAACAATACCACCAAAGAATCTTACAAAATATTTTGAGGATCTGCAAGAACGACAGACGCACTAACACCAACGTACTGGAGGAGGTATTCAAGAGTTTCTTGGATAGGCATATGAATGGGCAGAAAATAGAAGGATATGAACATTTTGTAGATGGTAGGAATTACTTAGTTGGGGATTTGATTACTAATTTAATTAGTTCAGCACAAGATCATGGACCGGAAAACCTCTTTCCTGTGTGGTACTGTCGTCCTTATGATCTATGTTCTCTGCTTCAATAAGGTGAGACATTGTCAGAATCAAAAGATATGGTGATATGCCGTGAAATTAGAGTTGGGGTGGGGGGGGGGGGAGGAGGTAAAATATGTCATTGTCTTGTTGCATGCTAGAGCACATCTGAGGAGCTAAAATGGTCCATTTTTTTCCTTCTCCTTTAAATTAGCCATGGTTGAATGGCAGAATAGACACTCATTCTTCTACACTGAAGAGAGCCTCATTTTCTTGAAATAGCCTAATTCTGCTCCTATGCCTTATGATCTTGCAGTCCTTGGGGAAATGAGAACACCTATCTTATAGAGATGTCATTTTTAGAAGAATGGGTGGGGGGGATGTCATTGAGACTTATTGAATACTGAAAGGACTAGATAGAGTGGATGGGTGGCAGGATGAAAATATATCTCTACCAAGGGTGTAAGGCACTCCTTCCTTCCACTAGCCTACTGGTTAATATTGGGCAAGGTGAGTCTCCTACTTAGCCCTGATCAGGGTCATGTGAAGTCATGGGGAGGTGGTGGATGGTCGTATGAACAGCTGGAGCGCATCACAAATCTTGATTACGTGACCACTGACGCCAAGCAGACAATCCCTGAAGTGTATTGATAATGGCTGGGATCACCTGTCTTGTAAAGGCACTGTCCAGAAGAAGACAATGGAAAACTACTTCTGTAGAGAATTTGCTAAGAACAAACATGGTCAAAAGACACTACACATGATGGTGATGAGTAGATAGAGTGGATGTGGAGAGGTTGTTCCATAAAAATGGGGGCGTTTGGACCAAAGGGCACAACTTCAAAATAAAAGGACGTCCATTTAGAACAGTAGTGAGGAGCAATTTCTTTAGCCAGAGGGTGGTGATTCTGTGGAATTTGTTGCTACAGTTGGCTCTGCAGGCCAAGCCATTGGGTGTATTTAAAGTGGAGGTTAATACATTCTTAATTAGTCAGGGTGTCAAAGGTAACAGGAAAAAACAGGAGAATGGGTTTGAGAGAGATAATAACTCAGCTATAATTAAATGATAGAACAAACTTGATAGGCCAAATGGCCTAATTCTACACCTATGTCTTATTGTCTTATGGTCTTATGGTCCTTATATTCTTACACCTAATTTCTGTAACCTGTATGCCAGACTTTCTCTTTGATGCTGATCAGGCTTCACTCTGCCAAGCACAACTTCATTAAGAGAGGAAATGATAAAATTAGCATAACCAAATTAGTAAAGTGGCAATCGAAACAAAACGTTGCCTTGAGTGGTGAGGCAGACAGCTGAGAATAGCTGTGTAAAACATATGGCTCGCCCATGTGTCAGAATAGTTTAGTCTACATCTTCTGTTCATGATGACATCAATGACATTCAAACTGGGAACAAGCTGGGGCATTTAGGGGACAGAGAGTCTAACTGAAGGAGTCATTAAAATAATGATGTTTGGCCAGCCGGGTAAAGGGAAATCTGGAACAAGGGACAATCAGTGTAAAGTAGTAACTAATAAATGCTCCATATACCTTTTTGACTCCATGAGATTTACCTCAAAATAGTTAGGAGCAAAACAGAGCTTTATTCCATTTCCACTCTGTGGTCTATTGTCCCCAGAATCAGTAGTGAGGGACTTGGCTGGGAGAGCTTGTATTCAGTACAAGGCACAGTATCTTCCACTTTTATACAGAGAAGACTCCTACGGCCATATTTGGGAACAGCTTCTTTCCAACTGTGATAAGACTGCTGAACGGATCCTGACCCGGATCTGGGCCGTACCCTCCAAATATCCAGACCTGCCTCTCGGTTTTTTTTGCACTACCTTACTTCCCATTTTTCTATTTTCTATTTATGATTTATAATACAAATTTTTAGTATTTACTAATTTTTACTATTTTTAATATTTAATATTTGTAATCCAGGGAGCGGAAAGCTCAGAATCAAATATCGCTGTGATGATTGTACGTTCTAGTATCAACTGTGTGGCGACAATGAAGTATAAAGTAAAGATAATGTAACACAGTAAAGAAACATCGCTGTGTTGTGATTTCGGATCTCCCCCTCCCACTTTCAAATCTCTTACTAGCTCTTCTTTCAGTTAGTCCTGACGAAGGGTCTCGGCCCGAAACGTCGACTGTACCTCTTCCTAGAGATGCTGCCTGGCCTGCTGCGTTCACCAGCAACTTTAATGTGTGTGGCTTGAAATTCCAGCATCTGCAGATTTCCTCATGTCTGTGTCGTAATCATTACCTGACTCAGCAAGTCCAGCCCCACAATCCCACACACATTTTGCGCAGCACAATCCCGAGGAGTCATTGGATTGCGTAAAAGGAGTGAGAGTTTAACCAAAGTGAACGGGGACAGTCAGAACATTTTGCGTGCCAAGATTCCAGAGGACACCTTCGTTTGCGCATAATTAGGCATGTGGTAAGGACCAATAAGAAGTTAGGTAGGAGGGTGAGCAGCCAGAGGTCATGGTCTACGTCGGTAACAATGACATGTGCAGGATGGGTGGCAAGGTTCTGCGAAGTGAGTTTAGAGAGTAAGGTGCTGAATGAAAGAAGAGGAACCCCAGGGTTACGATCTCAGAATTGCTACCTGCACAATGTGCTAGTGCGACAGAAAGGGGAAGATTACGCAGTTTATCAAATGATCAAGGAGTTGGTGCAAGACGGAGATCTTTGGATCTCTCTTCCAAGAAAGGTGGGACCTGTGCAGAAGGGACAGTTTGCACCTGAACTGGAGGTGAACTAATATACTGGTGAGAGAGTTTGCCAGTACTGCATGAGAGGTTTTAAAATAGAGTTTCTGGGGGTTGGGAACCAGACTGCCAAAATGGATAGTGGAGTTTTTCAGGAATTAAAAGATTCAGCATGGTGAGATGAAGGTTCTGACCTGCATATATTTCAATGCAAGGAATATTGCAGGAATGGCTGATGAGCTTAGAGCATGGATCAGGAGGTGAAATTATGACATTGTACGCAATAGTAAGACTTGGTTGCAGAAGGGGCAGAACTGACAGCCCATAGTTCCGGGGTTCTGTTGTTTCAGATGTCTGAGAGCGAGAGGAATTAAAGGGAGAGGGGAGACATTACTAGTCATGGTAAAAATCACAGTAGCACTCAGTCAGGACAGACTGGAGAACTCATCTAGTGAGGCTTTTTGGGTAGAACTAAGGAATAAGAATGATATGACGACATTATTGTGAGTATATTAAAGACTACCCAACAGTCTGTGGAACTAGAGGAGCAAATTTGTAAACAGATTGCAGACTGTTGTGAGAAAATAAGGTTGTGATAATAGGTGATTTTATATTTCCACTTATTGACTGAGACTCACGCACTGTAAATGGGCTGGATGGGAAAGAGTTTGTCAAATGTACTCTGGAAAAATTTTCCTTAATCAGTACATGGAATTCCTAAGAAGAGAGTGTGCGATACTTTATCTGCTATTAGGGAATGAGACAGGGCTGGTGACAGAAGTATTTGTGGGAGGGGACAATTTGCATCTAGTGATCATAATGTCATTAGTTTCAAGGTGGTCCAATCACGAAAAAAGAGATCTGCAGATGCTGGAATTTCAAGCAACACACACAAAATGCAGGAGAAATTCAGTAGGTCAGGCAGCATCTAAGGAAAAGAGTAAACAGTTGATGTTTCGGGCCGAGACACTTCATCGGGACTGGGTGGATCTGGTCCTTGAGTTGAGATTCTAAACTGGAGAAAGGCCAATTTTGATGGTATCAGAAAGGATCTGTTAAATGTGGATTGGGCAGGTTGTTCTCTGGCAAAGTTGCACTTGATAAGTGGGAGGGCTTCACAAATGAATTTTGAGAGTGCCGAGTTGTATGTTCCTGTTAAAATAAAAGGCAAAGATAGCAGATCTATGGAACTTTGATTTTTGAAAAATGTTGAGACTGTGTTTAAGAAAAAGAAAGAGATACATAGCAGGTATAGGCAGGTAGTAACAAATGAGGTACTTGAGGAGTATAACAATGCAAAAGAAATCAGGAGAGCTAAAATAAGCTGCAGCAGGCAAGGTGAAGGAAAATCCTAAGGACTTCTACATATATATTAAGAGCAAAAGGATAGCAACGGACAAAACTGTTCCGCTGGAAGATCAGGGCTTGACAAGGTGTTCCCTCAGATCCTGTAAGAGGCTAGTGCAGAAATTGTGGGAGCCTTAGCAGGATATTTAAAATATCCCTAGCCATGGGTGGGGCTCCGGATGATTGGAGGATAGTTAATGTTGTTCCATTGTTCCAAAATGTTCAAGGAATAAGTCAGGATATTATAGGCCAGTGAGCCTGACATCAGTAATCGGAAAATATTCTAAGTATTTGGATAAATAGGGACTGATAAGGAATAGTGAGCATGTCTTTGTGTGTAGTAAGACACGTCTATCCATTCTTTTACAGTTTTTTTGAGGAATTTACTATGAAAGTTGATGAAGGCAAGGCAGTGGATGTTGTCTGTTTGGACTTTAGCAACACCTTTGATAAGATACCACGTGGGAGGTTGGTGAAGTTCCGGGAGGCTGGTGAAGGCTCAGTCACTTGGCATTCAAGATGAGGAAGCAAAATGGATTAGACATTGGCTTCATGGAAGAAGCCAGAGAGTGGTAGTAGATGGTTGCCTCTCTGACTGGAGGTCTGTAAATTGTGGTATGCTGCAGGGTTTGGTGCTGGGTTAGTTGCTGTTTGCCATCTACATGAAAGATCTGGATGATAATATGGCAAACTGGATCAGCAAATTTGTGGATAACATCAAGATTGGTGATATAGTGGCTAACTCATAGGGGCATAGTTTTAAAGTGCTTGGAAGTAGGTACAGAGGGGATGTCAGGGGTAAGTTTTCACACAGAGTGATGGGTGCATGGAATGCACTGCTGGCAATAGTGGTGGAGGCTCTTAGATTGGTATATGCAGCTTAGAAAAATAGAGGGCTATGCGGTAGGGTAATTCAAGGCAGTTTCTAGATTAAGTTACATGGTTGGCACAACATTGTGGGCCAAAGGGCCTGTAATGTGCTGTAGGTTTTTGTGTTCTATGTTATATATTCTAGTGGACAGAGCGGAAGACTATCAAAGCTTACAGCAGGATCTGAACTAGTTGGAAATATGAGCTGAAAAACAGCTGAAGGAATTTAATACAGATAAATGTGAGATGTTGCACTTTGGGATAACCAACCAGTCCAAGTCTTACATGGTGAGCGGTAGAGCACTGAGGGGTGCGGTAGAACAGAGGGATCTGGGAATACAGATCCAAAATTCTTTGAAAATGGCATCACAGGTAGATGGGCTCATAAAGAAAGGTTTTAGCACCTTGTGCTTCGTAAATCAATATATTGAGTATAGGTGCTGGGGTTTTTGTTGAAATTTTATATGACATTAAAGACGCCTGTTTTGGAGTATTGGAGTATTTTGCAGTTTGGGTCACCTAGTTAGAGGAAAGATGTAAATAAGATTGAAGGAGTGCAGAGAAAATTTATGAGGATTTTGCTGCGACTTGAGGACCTGAGTTATGAGGAAAGGTTGAATAGGTTAGGACTATATACCCTGGAACGTAAAAGATTGAGAAGAGATTTGATAAAGGTATACAAAATCATGAGGGATGTAGATAGCGTAAATGCAAGCAGTTTTTTTTTCCCATCGAGGTTGGGTGAGAATAACTAGAGGTCATGGGTTAAGAGTGAAAGGTGAAGTGTTTAAGGGAATGAAGGAAAACTTCTTCACAGAGAGTGGTGAAGGTGTGCACTGAACTGCCAGCACAATTGATGGATGTGGAGTCGATTTCAACACTTGAGAGAAATTTGATTTGGATGGGAGGGGCATGGAGGGCTATGGTCCAGGTGCAGGTTGATGAGACGAGGCATTTAATGATTTGGCATGATCTAGATGTGCTGAAGAGCCTGATGATTTGTGCTGTAATGTTCCATGACCGTACGCTCTGTGACCTACCCCCAGACACCACCCTGGACTTGCCTATGTTCTAAACATAAGGCAGGTTGTACTAGTAAACTGGACAGAATTACTGAGTACATTTACATGAAGTTCTACTATAAAAAAGCAGCATCCATAATCAAAGACCTTCACCTTCAGCGGGTTCCTAACCTTTTTTTATTCCGTGGAGCCTTACTGAGGGGTTTGCAGACCCCAGGTTGGGAACCTATACCCACCATACCGACCATGCTCTCTTCCCGCTACCGACATTGGATGGGAGATATAAAAGCCCTTTTTGTCCCACACCACCAGGTTCAGGAATATTTATCACCCTACAACTGTCAGTGAGGATAACTTCATTCACCACAACTCTGAACTGATTCTGCGATCTACAAATTCACTTTCAAGGACTCTTTATAACTCATGCTCTAAATATTTTTTATTATTTGCAATTTGTCTTCTTATGCACATTAGTTATTTGTCAGTTGATGCATATCTTTTTCATAAAATTCTATCGTAGTTCTTTTCTTTCCCTGTAAATGTTTGCAAGAAAATGAATCTCAAGGTGGTATGTGTTCATATACTACATATATACTTTGATAATAAATTAACTTTGAACTTTGAGCTTTAAACTCCCTCAAATTCAATCCCATTAAAAAAAATATTTATTTTTGAAAGTCCATCCATCTTGTCTTCTAGCCTGCGCAGAAATGCAGGTGTACTCCACTGCATACAAGGATGCTCAGCTCCCAATCTCCTTTCTTTAGTACCAGTTGCTGTTACAGTTCCCAATCAAAATAAAGAAGCAAGTTCGAGTGAGAATTGTGTCAGGTAATTGAGTTCCAGGAGCCGATTGAAGGGCCCTGGCACTTGAGCAGATGATTGCTGGCATTATCCTAAATGTTCTGAATACAGATCTGTGGCTCAGTTTCAAGAACACCAGCTGCCTCGCGCTATTCAGACAAAAAAAAAAATTCCTCTTCATGGGGACTAAACCTGGAACAGGTTGGAAACTGGCTGCTTTGGAAATGAGAGCATACCAGCTGGGATTTATCGTAGTTTATTAGGAGATCCAGTCTGTTAAAGGATATGACTTACTGAGGGCAACTTCCTATTGATTGAACACGGCACTATCCTACTGCCAAATAAAGACAATGATCCTCTCTAGGATTGTTGTAGTTGTGTAGTCATTTCTATTAAAACTGCACCAATTAAGATGGGCCAAAGACTAGTGGTTTGTAGTGGGAACACGTTTGTGCCATCTGGAACCAGAGAAGCTATTTTCCTTGACCTTCACAGATGGTACAAGTGTGTGAACATCTTTTGGGTGTATTGCCAGCTTTAATGGCAAGTGTACGAATTGGCCATGTTGGATATCTTCTTTCCAAACATTTACCTTTATCTAAGAATAGGTCTGAAGAAAGCAGTCTGTCCCCGCAATTTGTCTTCTGAAGTAAAGGGAATCAATGTTTTGTAAATCAAAAAAAAAGCAAATGCTAGAAATCTAAAATTTAAAGAAAACCTTTACTCCTTCCCCTCCCTCCACCTTCTTACTTGGGCTTATTCTGATTTCCTTTCCAGTCCTAATGAAGGGTCTCAGCCTGAAAGTCAACTATTTGTTCCTCTTCATAGATTATTTACTTATTGTTTATTGAGATAAAGCACGGAATAGGCCCTTCCGGCCCTTTGAACTGTGCCGCCCAGCAGTCCCAGATTTAACCCTGGCCTAATCATAGGACCATTTACAATGACTAATTAACCTACTAACTGATACATCTTTGGACTGTGGGAAGAAACCAGAGCACTCAGAGGAAATCAAGGTATGTACAAACTTCTTACAGGCTGCAGTGGCAATTGAACCCGGGTCGCTGGCACTTTAAAGCATTGTACTACCATGCCATTCTGCTGTCTGACCTGCTAAGCTCCTCCAACATATTGTGTTTTGCTCTAGATTTCCAGTATCTGCAGAATCTCCCGTGTTTATACAAACATATAGATATTATAGATTTGCAGGGGGATGGGAACCAGAGTGCCAGAGCTGACAGTGTGGCTGGGGTGAAAATAAATGATGTTAAAAGTTCAAGCAAATTCACTAATAGAAAGGTTGAGAGTGGTGGTAAAAATCTTCTGAGGTGTATATATTTCAATGCTAGGAGTATTGCGGGGAAGGTGGATGAGTTGAGGGCTTGGATTGACACGTGGAATTATGACGTTATAGCAATTACTGAAACTTGGCTACAGGAGGGGCAGAACTGGCAGCTTAATATTCCAGGGTTCCGATGTTTCAGATGTGATCGAGGCAGAGGAATGAAAGGTGGGGGAGTAGCATTGCTTGTTAGGGAAAATATTACAGCAGTGCTCAGGCAGGACAGATTAGAGGGCTTGTCTACTGAGTCCTTATGGGTGGAGCTGAGAAACAGGAAAGGTATGGCCACATTAGTGGGATTGTATTACAGACCACCCAATAGTCAATGAGAATTGGAAGAGCAAATCTTCAGAGAGATAGCAGGCAACTGCAGGAAACAAAGTTGTGGTGGTAGGGGATTTTAATTTTCCATACATTGATTGGGACTCCCATACTGTTAGGGGTCTAGATGGTATAGAGTTTGTAAAATGTGTTCAGGAAAGTTTTCTAAATCAATATATAGAGGAACCAACTAGAGGGGATGCAATATTGGATCTCCTGTTAGGAAACGAGTTAGGACAAGTGACAGAAGTCTGTGTAGGGGAGCACTTTGGTTCCAATGATCATAACACCGTTAGTTTCAACATGATCATGGACAAGGATAGATCTGGTCCTAGGGTTGAGGTTCTTAACTGGAAGAAGGCCAAATTTGAAGAAATGAGAAAGGATCTAAAAAGCATGGATTGGGATAGGTTGTTCTCTGGCAAGGATGTGATCGGTAGGTGGGAAGCCTTCAAAGGAGAAATTTTGAGAGTGCAGAATTTGTATGTTCCTGTCAGGATTAAAGGCAAAGTGAAAAGGAATAAGGAACCTTGGTTCTCAAGGGATATTGCAACTCTGATAAAGAAGAAGAGAGAGATGTATGACATGTATAGGAAGCAGAGAGTAAATAATGTGCTTGAGGGGTATAAGAAGTGCAAGAAAATACTTAAGAAAGAAATCAGGAGGGCTAAAAGACATGAGGTTGCCTTGGCAGTCAAAGTGAAGGATAATCCAAAGAGCTGTTACAGGTATATTAAGAGCAAAAGGATTGTAAGGGATAAAATTGGTCCTCTTGAAGATCAGAGTGGTCGGCTATGTGCGGAACCAAAGGAAATGGGGGAGATCTTAAATAGGTTTTTTGCATCTGTATTTACTAAGGAAACTGGCATGAAGACTGTGGAATTAAGGGAAACAAGTAGTAAGATCATGGAAACTGCACAGATCGAAAAGGAGGAGGTGCTTGCTGTCTTGAGGAAAATTAAAGTGGATAAATCCCCGGGACCTGACAGGGTGTTCCCTTGGACCTTAAAGGAGACTAGTGTTGAAATTGCAGGGGCCCTGGCAGAAATATTTAAAATGTCACTGTCTACACGTGAGGTTGCCAGAGGATTGGAGAGTGGCTCATGTTGTTCCGTTGTTTAAAAAAGGATCGAAAAGTAATCTGGGAAATTATAGGCCAGTAAGTTTAACGTCGGTAGTAGGTAAGTTTTTGGAGGGAGTGCTAAAAGACAGAATCTACAAGCATTTGGATAGACAAGGACTTATTAGGGAGAGTCGACATGGCTTTGTGCATGGTAGGGCATGCTTGACCAATCTATTGGAGTTTTTTGAGGAGGTTACCAGGAAAGTGGATGAAGGGAAGGCAGTGGATATTGTCTACATGGACTTCAGTTAGGCCTTTGACAAGGTCCCGCATGGGAGGTTAGTTAGGAAAATTCAGTCGCTAGGTATACATGGAGAGGTGGTAAATTGGATTAGACATTGGCTCGATGGAAGAAGCCAGAGAGTGGTGATAGGGAATTGCTTCTCTGAGTGGAGGCCTGTGACTAGTGGTGTGCCACAGGGATCAGTGCTGGGTCCATTGTTATTTGTCATCTATATCAATGATCTGGATGATAATGTGGTAAATTGGATCAGCAAATTTGCTGATGAAACAAAGATTGGAGGTGTAGTAGACAGTGAGGAAGGTTTTCAGAGCCTGCAGAGGGACTTGGCCCAGCTGGAAAAATTGGCTGAAAAATGGCAGCTGGAGTTTAATACAGACAAGTGTGAGGTATTGCACGTTGGAAGGACAAACCAAGGTAGAATATACAGGGTTAATGGTAAGGCACTGAGGAGTGTAGTGGAACAGAGGGATCTGGGAATACAGATACAAAATTCCCTAAAAGTGGCATCACAGGTAGATAGGGTCGTAAAGAGAGCTTTTGGTACATTGGCCTTTATTAATCAAAGTATTGAGTATAAGAGCTGGAAAGTTATGATGAGGTTGCATAAGGCATTGGTGAGGCCGAATCTGGAGTATTGTGTTCAGTTTTGGTCACCAAATTACAGGAAGGATGAAAGAGTGCAGAGAAGGTTTACAAGGATGTTGCCGGGACTTGAGAAACTCAGTTACAGAGAAAGGTTGAATAGGTTAGGACTTTATTCCCAGGAGCGTAGAAGAATGAGGGGAGATTTGACAGAGATATATAAAATTATTATGGGTATAGATAGAGTGAATGCAAGCAGGTTTTTCCCACTGAGGCAAGGGGAGAAAAAAAAGAGGACATGGGTTAAGGGTGAGGGGGGAAAAGTTTAAAGGGAACATTAGGTGGGGCTTCTTCACACAGAAAGTGGTGGGAGTATGGAATGAGCTGCCAGACGAGGTGGTAAATGCGGGTTCTTTTTTAACATTTAAGAATAAATTGGACAGATACATGGATGGGAGGTGTATGGAGGGATATGGTTCGTGTGCAGGTTAATGGGACTAGGCAGAAAATGGTTCGGCACAGCCAAGAAGGGCCAAAAGGCCTGTTTCTGTGCTGTAGTTTCTATGGTTTCCATGGTAAACAGAAAATGCTGGGTATGTTCAACATGTGGGGCCATGTCTAAACTAAACGGTTAATTACTATCACATGCACTGAGATACAGTGAAAAACTTTTTTTTGTATGTCACCCCTTCAGATCTTTTCATCAGATCAGTGCATTAAGGTAAGACAAAGGAAAACAATTACAGAACGCAGAATGAAGTGTTGCAGTTACAGAGAAAGTGCAGTGCAGACAGACAATAGAGTACAAGGACATATTGAACAGTACACACAAAATGCTGGAGGAACTCAGCATATCAGGCTGCATCTATAGAGGGGAATAAACAATTGATATTTCAGGCCAAGATACTTCATCAGTACTGGAAAAGAAGGGGACAGAATAAGAAGCTGGGAGGTAATGGTAGGGAAAGAGTACAAGCCAGCAAGTGATAGGTGAGGAGACTTCTGGAGTTATTCTAGCATTTTGTGTGCATTGCTGAAGATTTCCAGCATCTGCAGAATCTCTTATGTTTAAGGCTATAATGTGGTAGATTGTTAGGTCAAGAGTCTGTCTTATTGGACTAGAGGACTGATCAATAATCTTATAAAAGCAGACTATTGAGTAGTTCACTAGTACAATAACACAAACTCTGTAGCAAGAGAAAAAGAGGTTAAAGTTTCTTCATCAGAACTGGGAAAGAGGAATTTCATTTAGCTGCAGAGTGGGTGGAAGACAGGGATAACTCTGATAGGGTAAGACCAGTTTGACCTACCAGGCATCTTTTCCTACTCCACATTTTGAAACTCCTACATTCTTGTGTCTATGTTCTCTCTAACTGCTCCCTCCCATTTCCAGGCATCCGTTAGTCTCATGAGACCATGGATTTGCACCTTGGAAGGTTTCCAGGGGGCAGGCCTGGGCAAGGTTGTATGGAAGATTGGCAGTTGTCTATGCTGCAAGTCTCCCCTCTCCACGACACCGATGTTGTCCAAGGGAAGGACATTAGGACCCACACAGCTTGGCACCAGTGTCATCGCGGAACAATGTGTGGTTAAGTACCTTGCTCAAGGACACAACATGCTGCCTCAGCCAAAGTTCAAACTAGCGACCTTCAGATCACTAGACGAACGCCTTAACCAGTTGGCCACACGCCAACACCCCTCCCATTTACTCATTAACCAAATAACCACATTTACAATTTATCCCCATTGTCATCCTGGTTTTACCCAGGGTCATCAACTTTAAATTGGTCGGTGTTATCATTTCAGAGGACCTGATCTAGGCACATTTAAAACTTTGACTACATTCTGTAGAAGTCTTGTGGAAATTATATTGACAGCCTGTTATAGAAATGCCCTTCCAAATCCCTTTAATGGAAAATCTACAAAAAGTAGCAGATATGGCCCAATCCATCATGGGTAAAGTGCTCCCTACAACAGGGCACATATACACAGAACGCTGTCACAAGAAAGCAGCATCTATCATCAGTTAGGCCTACACAGCAATATTTATGTAAAGCTCCAGAAAGCCACAATACTAAACACCACTAGAATAGTCTGAAAGTTCCTAGCAATTTAAAAATGAGTGACTTGCCCCACAGCCATACTTCAAGTTTTACCAGTTTGAGCTGGAAGATATGATCATAATAATAAATAAATAAGCAATAAATATTGAGAACATGAGATGAAGAGTCCTTGAACATGAGTCCATAGATTGCGGGAACAGTTCAGTGCTGGGGCCATTGAAGTGGAGTGATGTTATCCTCTTTGTCTCAACAGCCTGATGGTTGAGGGGTAATAACTATTCTTGAACTTCAGTTAATTATAAGGCTCCATGACATAAAAAAAGGTTGGAACCCTCTGATGGTAGAGGTCTTTGGTGACAGATGCTACTTTTTTTATGGCAGTGCTTCATGTAAATGTACTCAATAGTTCTGTCCAGTTCACCAGTACAACCTGCCTTGTCATGTTTAGAAGATAGACAAGTCCAGGGTGGTGTCTAGGGGTTGGTCATTGAGCATAGAATCATGGAACACTACAGCACAGAATAAGCCTCTTTGGCCCAACTACAGTGTGTTAAACCATTAATCTGCCTAGTCCCATTGACCTGCACCTGGACCATAGCCCTACATACCCCTCTCATCCATGTACCAATCCAAATTTCTCTTAAATGTTGAAATCAACCCCATATCCACCAAATGCAAAGGCAGCTTGTCCTACACTCTCACCACCCTCTGAATGAAGTTTGCCTTCATGCTCCCCTGAAACATTTCACCATTCAGTCTTAACCCATGACCGCTAGTTGTAGTCTCACCTAACCTAATGGGAAAAAAAACTGTTTGCATTTATCCTATCTACATCCCTCAAAAGTTTGTATACCTCTATCAAATCTCCTCACAATTTATGTTCTAGGAAATATAGTCCTAACCTGTTCAATTTTTCCTCATAACTCAGGTCCTCAAGTCCCGGCAACATCCTCGTAAATTTTCTCTGCATGCTTTCAATCTTATTTACATCTATGCAGTGGTTAGGTGACCGAAACTGCACTCAATACTCCAACTCAGGCCTCTTCAATGTCCTATGCAATTTCAACATAACATCCCAACTCCAGTACTCAGTCCATTGATTTAGAACATAGAATAGTACAGCACAGGAATGTGCCCTTTGGCTCACAATGTCGTGCCAAACTAATTAAACGCCTAACTAAACTAATTCCTTCTGCCTACACAATGGCCACATCCCTCCATTCTCTGCACACTCATAAGCCTGTCTAAGAGCCTCTTCAACACTTCTTTCATTTTTTTCCTCCACCCCCATTCTTGGCACCTCTAGATTTCTGGCATCTGCAGTTTCCTTTAATGCTCCTAGCATGGATTTCATTTGCTTCAAAAGCCAAGTAATAGACCCAGGGCTGATTTCTTTATACATGATATTGGATAAAGGTGAATGTTAAAAAGATATTGAATATGGGCACGTTGTCCACCCGCCTATAAAGTTGGTAACACATCCAAAATGTGTTCTCTCCCTGACCTGCTGACTATTTACAGCAATTACGGTTTTTATTCAAGATTTCCAATAACCGCAGGTTTTTGATAGTCTAATAATTCAGCTATAGTAGATGGGTTGAAACAGAGAGTACGACTTAGAAACCAACAAGTCCATACTCCCAAAATGAGATCCCCAGAAGAGTATTTCATTTGACGGGCTGATTCCATGTGTAAGATTCTATCTGTCTGCTGATGCGCATACATTCTGAATAGTTGTAGAATGACACTATAGGAATAAGATGTGCCATCTCCAAAATCCTAATGCTTGCAACATATTAGACCCAAAATGTTGACTGTTTATTCCTGTACATCAGGGGTCCCAACATATTTTATGCCATGGACCAATACAATTAATCAAGGGGTCTGTGGGCCCCAGGTTGGGAACCCCTGCATGCTGCCTGGACCTGCTACGTTCCTCCAGCATTTTGTGTGTGTGTTGCTCTGGATTTGCAGCATCTGCAGAATCTGCCAAATTTATGCTGCTGTGATGCTTATAGACTCTTTGTTAGTCATATACTTGGAAATTTGCCTTCAAATGTAAACATCCCAATTTTTGCTTGAAAATATGCCCCAACTCCAAGTGAAGTGAAGACAATGCTTAAAAATAATTTCATATCTATTGCTTCCAAGTGATTGATGTTTATATTATTTAGGTGTGTTTACTTACATAGCAATATAGCCACACCTTCGAGACACACCACCCCAGCAAATGCTTAACCCTGATTAACTTTAAACTAATCACAGGACAATTTACAATGACCAATTAATCTATCTGGTAAGTCTTTGAACTGTGGGAGAAAACCACAGCACCTGGAGAAAACCCCACCCATTCCACAGAAAGGACGTACAGACGGCACTGGAATTGATCTCTGAAGTCCAGAACGTCCTGAGCTGTAGTAGTGTTGTGCTATCCGCTACACTAACATGGCACCCGTAGAATTATAGATCATGACAACAGGTCCTGCGGCTCAGCTCATCCATACCAGCCAAACTGTCTCCTTGAGATGCCAATTACCATAGTATTATAAGACGCAAGGACAGAATTTGGTTACTCGGCCTAATCCGCCTTCACTTTGAATATATCCAAATACTTGGTCTCCACAGCTATCTAAGGCAATGAATTCTTACAGATTCACCACCCTCTGGCTACATATATTCCTGGTTCTAAAAAGAGATCCTTTTATTCTGCGCCTACATCTGGTAGTTCTAGATTCCCCCTCTATAGGAAACATCCTTTCAACATCCAGTCTATTTAGGTCTTTTAATATTTGGTAGCCTTCAGTGAGATCCACCCTCCTCGTTCTTCTAAACACCATTGAGTATCAACCCAGGAGGGAAGATTTCTAGAGTGCCTACGAGATGGTGTTTTAGAGCACTTCATGGTTGAGCCCACTAGGAAGATTAGAGAGCTTAAGATAAAAGAATCCTTAGGGGAAAATGATCATAATTCGATCGAACTCACCCTGAAATTTCAGAAGGAGAAGCTAAAGTCAGATGTATCAGTATTACAGTTGAATAAAGGAAGTTACATGACAGAGGAGTTGGCCAGAACTGATTGGAAAAGAAGACTGACATGAATGACGGCACAGCAGCAATGGCTGGAATTTCCGGAAGCAATTTGGAAGGCACAGGAAATACACATCCCAAAGAGGAAGATGGATTTAAAGGCAAAATGACACAACCATGGCTAACAAGAGAAATCAAAGCCAACATAAAGACCAATGAGAAGGCATATAATAGAGTTAAAAAAACTAGTAGGAAGTTAGATGATTGGAAAGCTTTTAAAAACTAACAGACAGCAAGCAAAAAGTCATTAAGAATGTAAAGATAGAATACGAAAGCACGCTAGCCAATAATATTAAAGAGAATATCAGAAGTTTCTTCAGATATATTAAGTATAAAAGAGAAGAAAGGATGGATATTGGACCACTGGAAAATGATGCTGGAGAGGTAGTAATGAGGTCAAGGAAACGGCAGATGAATTGAATATGTATTTTGCATCATTATATTCTAGTTTTCTCAAAAATGAATGCTAACCTTGCATTTGGACCATAACCATTGTATCCTTCTATGTGTCCAAATGTCTTTTAACTGGTTATATCTACACATCTCTACCACTTCCTCAGGCAGTTCATTCCTGATAACCATCACCCTCTTTTGAAGTTACTCCTCTGATCCCTTTTAAATTCCCTCTCATCTTAAACCTATGCTCTCTTGTCTCAGATCTCATCTTCCTGGGAAAATGACTGTGATCTTTTGCCTTATCTCTGCCCTTTATAAATTGCTGTGAGTTCATCTCCTGCACTCCAGGCTGTCACTGACCATGCTATCAGTATTGATGCAAGCCGATGAGTCAAATGGTTTCCCTTATGTCACTTACACTTCCTGCTCCAGGAAGATTAAGTGTGTAGACACATGGGCAAGGATTGGTGAGTTACATTACAAGGAGAGTGGAACAGCAACTGGAACCCTAGAATAAACACACCACAGGATAAAGCCAAGAATTGCTCCTATGGTTTTAATTTTTATTCAGGAAGAGTTTGGTGTTTGCAATGCCCTGTTGAGGTGGTGGTAGATACAACTACATTAAGAACATAAAGGGATTCTTAGATAGGTACCCAATAAGATAGCCTCACACTTGGACACAGTGGCTTTGACTTGGCCAACCAAAGGTGTTATTGTCTTCTTAAAAAATATTTGTTACAATTGCAAGGCGCTACTGGATATTTAGGACTTAAAGTAATGTAGGTCTACCCTATCAGCAAGTTGCTCACTAGTGGAGAAACTGAAGAAATTGGACTTGGATCTGGAATTGTGTTGTGACCTGCGTCAGAGATGCACTGGTATGTGAAGGTGGTGTACAGTCTAGCAGCAAGTAATTGTCTGAGTCACTGTTCTTGTGATCACAAGACCCTGTTGGACATTGGTAACGTAGAATGCTGCAAGTCTGATTCACAGTGTTATTGATGAATAGTGGGGGAGATGGGTAGCCTCGGTCATATAGAGGACTATACCTCAAATAGCCGTGTTGACTGTTTATAGATCTCCAGGAGAGAGGCGCTGGTGTTGGTGTGCTTCACCAGTGCCAGTGCAGACAGCATCCATGCTAAAGTTGCCACTTGCCCTCCAGTGTTCGCTAGGCAGCAGACAAGCCGTAAACAAGAGAAAATCTGCAGATGCTGGGAATCCGAGCAACACACACAAAATGCCAGAGAAGACAAGCTATTGTGTGTTCGATTGCAGATTGCTGCAGCATTCATGGACTCAGGTTCTTGGATTATATATGTTTTTGTATGTGACTGCATTTTACTGCTGTGTGACAGTATACGTGCTACGTGTGCCTTGTGCTGTGAATATCTGTTGATAATGTGTTTTGCACCCTGGCCCCAGAGTAATGGTGCTTCAACTGGCTGTGTTCATGTATGATTATGGGTTATCGGCTGTGGTAGGAAGGAAGGGTTAGATCGATTTAACTGTGGGTTAGAAGGATGGCACAACATCATGGGCCAAAGGATCCATACTGTGCTGTACCATTCCATGTCCTATGAAGGATCATGTGGCACATTGGGTAGCAACCTCACTGTTTCTTCAGCATTTGTCTGTTTTTTTATGAGGTCGAGTTGCTTGCTCAGACGCTTAACCCATCACAGATAGAAAGTGTGCAAGGAGCCGGCAGGATTCGAACTCCTGACCGCTCGCCTTCTAGTCCGGTGCGGATGCCACTACAACACCGGCCAATCTTGTTCAATTTTTGCATTAATTGCTGCGATTTTTATCCAGTGATCTGCAAAGTGACAGTTGTTAGCCCCTGGGGTATGTTTCCATCTCAGTCCTTCATTGTTAAAGTGAAGCATTTCTACAGTTTCAAGTGTAGGGTATAGCTTGTCTAATCTGTCTTCTGAGCGGCTTTTTTTGCATCTGTCAGTCATCGCCCGTCCTTCCTGGAGTGAGAATCTCACATTGCTATCTCTGCCACAGAATTACAGGCTTAGCTTTGCACTTCCTGCAAACTAAATGCAAAATAAGCCTCTGAATCTGTCAATGTTAGATTCTAGCAGAGATCAGAGCTCTCAGCCTGAATTTACAGAGCTACAATTATTTACTACTGCTTGTTGGCTGTAAGGGGTTTAGTATGTGAGAGCCATATCTGCGCTCTGACATCATCAATTTTATGTTATTCTTTCAAGATATAGCATGGAACAGGCCCTTCAGCCTTCAATGCCCAGCAACCCCCAACAACACCAATTTAATCCTAACCTAAGTGCAGGACACTTTACAATGACCAATGAACCTACCCAGTACGTCTTTGGATTGTAGGAAGAAACAGGAAGACCCGGAGAAAACCCACACATTCCACGGGTTGGACGCCGGGACTGAACTCTGAAACCCCAAACTGTAATAGCATCACACCAACCACTGCACTAGCATAGCATCCCAATGTTATCGCGTCAAAAAAGGAACCTTTCCAATGTTCCATAGCATTGGTAGGATTTGTAATGTATTTATTTTTGAGCAATGCACCCTCACCCTCAGCACTACATATTGATCTGTTGTCTGTGTATGTGCGATTGTCTGCTCATGCGCATTCTTCTCTCTCTCTCTCTCACTGCAATGTGAATCATCGTTATCACCAGGTGCCGTACCCAGTTTGAGCTTTGACTGCCATGGTCCACACACTCCTGTTTCGGGTCAAGTGGATCAATTCATTGGTATTCATTTCCAGTTCTCTGGCTGCTGTCTCCATCACCATTTGTCTTTGCCTTCTTGCTTTCTTCCCTTCAATCGTTCCCATAATTAAGGTGCATTCTAACTCCTCTTTCCTAATCACATGTCCAATGAAGTCACGTTGCCTTTTCATGATCTCATACATGTGAATACACCTGTTAAAGCCATCTCCTGTGTCCGTGCTTCTATTTAATATATATGTAGTTGTGCACAGTCACAACAAGTTAGCAATGACTTCGAACCTGAATGTCAGAGAATGTCACAAACTTCACGGACAGTTACGGGACAAAACAGATAGAGTTAAGCAGCGTGAGAAGGCCATCGCAGATGCTAAACATGTGACTAACAGTGAAAGTCACGCTGAATTTAAAGTGGAAGTAACATGCTAATGGCTTCAGTAGGGGAAGCTGACAACTTTGATAGTACTAATGAAGGTTGGGCGTTGTATATCGAGAGGGTTGAACTGTCTTCTAATGCAAACAATGTGGAGGAACAAAGAAAGCCCCTGGAGTTTTTAGCTTAATGAGTGCAAGAATGTACAGTCTCTTACGCAACCTAGTAACTCTTGAAAAGCCAGCAAGCAAGATGCTCAACAAAATTGTTACAATTTTACAAAATCACTTGAGCCCTAAACCACTGGCAAAGGCTGAGAGATTTAGATTTTACAAAAGGAACCAGTCAAAGGATGAATACATTGTAGAACTGCACAAACTTTCCCAGTACTGTGACTTTAGAGTTGGAATTTCTGATGCATCAAATGAGGCTACTGACAGAAAGAGACCTAATATTAGAACGGGTGTTGAACATTGCGTTAAAGACTGCAGCAGAGCTACAGAAAAGGAGGTTAGAATATGAAATGCACAAAATGTTCCTGAATGCTGCAAAAAGCCAAAGATGTTATCAATGTGGCAAATCCTTCCATCATGCAAGTAACTGTTGGTTCAAAGAAAAAGTCTGCAGAAAGTGTCACAGACAAGGTCATATAGAGAGAGTGTGCAAGGCAGACAAAATGCACAATCGAGTGAAAAGTCTCAAACACAAATCCAACCAAATGCATAAAGTTGCCTAATGCAAAACAGAATCAGACAACATGGAGTTGGACAAAGGTGAACTGTCATGCCTGGAACTGCAGAGCATAAATGACACAAATCACAAAATCAGCTGGATCACAGTAAATGCGTCCAGTGTAAAACTGAAAATGGAGCTGAATACAGGGTCAGATTTGTCCATAATTACAGAGGCTGCCTACAACAGACTGTTGTCTAAGATACCATTACAGAAGACCTTAGCGATGGTGAAGAAGTGTCTTCCAAAGATAAACTGAAAGTAAATGTGATGCGTGGATGTCAACCACATCAGTAAGACCTTTATGAATTGAAACGTGGAGGGCCAGCAATTTTCCACGAGTTGTTGAGAAAAATCAAACTAGACTGGCACTCAATCAAAGCTCTCAGTGATATCAACAGGCAACAGCAGCCCAAATGGAAGCACCCACCAGAAACTGGCACAGTTGCTTAATGCTAATGAGAAGGGGATTGGTAAACTTGAAGGTATGAAGGTCAGAATTGAACTGGATGAAACAGCAACAGCAAAATTCCATGGAGTGTCCAATGCCTTACACACTACGTACTAAAGTGGATGCTGAACTGCAGAGCTTGGAGGAATCTAGAATTCTCTCCAAGGCTGAGTAGAACAATTAGGCCATGCTCATTGTCCTGGTGGTCAAGAAAGGGAAGGTCAGAGATGTTTGCATATTTGGGGATTTCAAGGTGAACATCAACCCAGTGCTGCGTAACTATGCAGTATCCCCTGCCACGAATAGAAAACATCTTTGCATCTTCGGCAGATGGGGAGAAGTTTACAAAAGTTGACTTGCCACAAGCCTATCTGCAAATGGAGATGGAGGAGGCAAGCAGGAAGTTCCTCACAATCAACACTCACGAGCAACTGTTCCAGTATAATCATCTCGTTTTTGGCGTGTTTGGCAAAGAGCACTGGACCAGGTGCCCCAAGATATCCTAGGAACACAATGTTACCTTGAGGACATCATCATGCCTGAAGTAGTGCTACAGGCATCCAAACTGGAAAATGTGTCACAACTCAGGTCATACTAGGGCCTTACAAACTGCTACCTCTAGTTTCTCCCAAATATTGCTGCAGTGCTGCATCCATTGATGTATTACTACAGACAGGAGCAAATCAGAAAGATGTAAAAGAACATTTAAGGGAACAAAGAGATTAATAACATCTGAAGAACTGCTCACCCATTATGACCCATCATAGCCCATCAGACTGGCATGCAGTGCATCCCCCTTATGGCATTAGAGCCATGTTTTCACACATTATGAAAGATGGATCTGAACGTCTGATTACATTTGCTTTAGGGTCTCCGATAAGCGCAGAACGCAACTTCACATGGATCAACCGAGAGATCCTAAGTCTATTATGGGTAATAAACCAGAAGAAGCTGCAGAAGATTGTGAACACGGCCCAACACATCACACAAACCAATCTTCTGTCCTTGGACTCACTTTACACCGCATGCTGTCAGAGCAGTGCTGCCAGGATAATCAAGGACACGACCCACCCAGCCAACACACTTTTTGTCCGTCTTCCCTCGGGGAGAAGGCTCAGGAGCTTGAAGACTCATACGGCCAGATTTGGGAACAGCTTCTTTCCAACTGTGATAAGACTGCTGAACGGATCCTGACCCGGATCTGGGCCGTACCCTCCAAATATCCGGACCTGCCTGTCGGTTTTTTTTTGCACTACCTTACTTTCCCTTTTCTATTTTCTATTTATGATTTATAATTTAAATTTTTAATATTTACTATCGATTTGTAATCCAGGGAGCGCGAAGTGCGAAATCAAATATCGCTGTGATGATTGTACACTCTAGAATCAATTGTTTGGTGACAATAAAGTAGGGTAAACAATTTCCACCACTACCTGTACGGATAAATGTTCACGCTACTGACAGGTCACCAGCCCCTAGCGTCTATTTTCAATCCCAGGAAGGGAATGTCATTGATGACTGCAACCAGATTACAATGTTGGGCACTATTCCTAGGAGCCCTATAGAGGTCAAAGGTACCAAACAACACAGCAATGCTGATAGCATGTCACATCTTCCACTACTGACAACTGAAAAGTCTTCATACTGTGACCAAGTATAAGTATTCCACACTGCATTGGTGGACCAGTTGCCAATAACAAATTCCAAAATACAAAGGGAAGAAGGAATGACCTGACATTGTCAAAAGTCCATGAAATCACCATGCAAGGATGGCCAGCTCGTGGTAACCCTATGTTTCCAGAGTGCTCACTGAGATGAGACCAACTGTTGGTATGTCAAAGAACCCTGATGTGTGGATCTCATGTTGTGGTTCCCTCTAAAACGTGCATCAGAGTGTTTGAAAATCTGATGGATGCCAGTCAAGATGAAGAATCTCACCCAGAGCCATGTATGGTGTCTGGGCATAGATAAACAGATTGAAGGCTTGGTCGAAAGCTGTTCAGATGTCAAAAGGTTTAAAATGCACCCCCTCAGGCACTGTTACCGTCTCTGTAAGAAATTTTGTACCTTCTTCCTGTGTGAGCGTGCGTTTCCTTTTGGTGCTCTGGTACCCTCCCACAGCCCAAGGATGTATGCACAAGCAGGTTAATTAGTCATTGTAAACTGTCCTATGATTAGGCTAGAGGTAAATTGCTGGGTTGCTGGACAGCATGGCTTAAAGATCAGAAAGGTCTGTTCTGTACTATATCTCTAAATAAATAAATAAACATTCCCATAAAGTTGTACAATTTTTGGCAGTCACTAATTAACCAGTTAAGACTATGGAAGTTTAACATGGAGTTAAGAAGAAAAGATCAGAAGATTTTCAACATGGAGTGAAGCCAGATATTGGACTTAGAGATGTAAATCTAGTAATCATCGATAGCACTGCCTGGGATGAGAGCCAACTATTGAAACTTTTTTAAATCCTTCAGTAGCACAAACGCACAGGATTAATGGTATCCTGGCAAAACTCTGAAGTTGTACGTGTACCTTGGTGACAAGCCAACTAGGAAGACTTGTCAAGAGATCATTGCTTTGTTTTGTCACTTAAGCAGTGGACGTGCTTGATATCAATTCCTGGAGATTCACCTATGCTGATAACATTCCACCACTGACAAATGAACATTGCAGAAGGATGTATGTAGCACATTCATGAGTGATTTGTATTTCAAGATCCTGTACTTCAACCCTAGCAGACATAGCACTTTCCATATTCCATCTCAACAAAGTTACACCAGGAGAAGAGCTTGAAAAATCAGTAATGGAGTCACGGAGACAGGCCGTTCAGCCCATCTGGCACATGCTGACCATGTTGCCTACCTGATCGAGTCCTATTTGCTTGTGTTTGGTCTATTTGCTGCCAAACCTTTTCAATCTTATTGCAACTTTGATTCAGTTAGCAAGATTGCCAAGTTATTCAGCTCAGAAATATCTCATGGGCAACTCAGCTTGCCCATACTGACCAAGGTGCCCACCTAAGTGAGTCCCACTTGCCTGCATTTGGTCCAAATACCCCTCACACCAGGGGTTCCCAACCTGGGGTCAATGGACACTTTGCTTAATGGTATTTGTCAATGGCATCAAAAAAGTTGGGATACCTTGCTCTAAACCTTTCCAACCCATGTATATAACCGTCCTGATATCTTTTAAATATGGAATCAGGAAATCTCCTCCTGTCAGATGTGGCAATTCAGAATACCTGATGGGTTCCCTGATGACCGCATCTGCAGGAAGTGTGCCCAACTTCAGCTCCTGATTGACCGGATCAACGAGTTGGAGCTGGAGTTGGATGTACTCAGGATCATTCAGAAGGCTGAAGATATTATAGAGGAGTCTTTTGAAGAGGTGGTCACACCCAGCGTACAGGCTTCAGACAGAAGATGGGCGACCACAAGGAGGAGTAAGTGGATTAGGATATCGGTGCAAGGTTCCTCTGAGGCCATTCCTCTCAGCAACAACTATACTCCTGGGGGGATAACCCAGCAGGGCACGGCAACAACAGCCAGGCTGGTGACACTATGGCTGGCTCAGAAGTTCAGCAGGAAAGGGTAAAGTCTAGGGTACAGGGGGCTTGATATTTAGGGGGACCAGAAAAGAGATTTTGTGGCCTCAAAAAGAGACTCCTGGATGGCATGTTGCCTCCTGGGTGCTGGGTACAGGATGTATCAGGGTGACTGCTGGATATTCTCAAGGGGGAGAGTAAACAGCCAGAGGTTGTGGTGCATATTGGCACCAATATCTTAGGAAGAAAAGAGGAAGAGGTCCTTTGCAGTGAGTATATAAAGAAAGAGCTGAAGAGAAGAACTTGCAAGGTAGTAATCTTCAGTTTACTCTCTGTGTCACAGGCTAGTGCAGGTAGGAATGAGATGATAGCACGGATGAATGAGTGGCTGAGGAGATGGTGCAGGGGACAGGGTTTCAAGTTCTTGGATCATTAGAATCTTTTCTGGGGGATGGGTGACCTGTGAAAGATGGACGGGTTTCACCTGATCTGCAAGGGGAAATCAATATTCTAGCCAGGAAGTTCGCTAATTCTATTCGGGGAAGTTTAAACTAGTTTTGCAGGGGGCTGGGAACTGGAACACCAGCTCAGCAAAGGAAGAATTGGACTGGAAGGTAGATGACAGGAAGGGTATTGGTAGACAAAATCAAAATAACAGGTACGAAAGGTCGGATAGTTTGAAGTGCGTATGTTTTCGTACTAGGAGTATTATGAGTAAAAGTGATTACTTAGAGCACAGATCGATACATAGAACTACAGTGTTGTAGTCATTACTGCAACTTGGTTGAGAGAGTGGCAGGAATGGTGATTAATGTACATGGTGGTTTTTGAAGTTTAAAAGAATTTAGAGGAGGAGGTAAAAGGGGAGGGGAATTGCACTACTAATCAGGGACAATATCATAGCTGCGCTCAGCAGAGGCATAATGGAGAGGTTGGTTAGAGTTCAGGATTAGGAAGGGTGCATCACACTGATGGGATTGTACTACACCATCACCCCACCATCTGCACCCTCCACCTCCAGTAACCACTGGAACATTCAGGAACAGATACGTAATCAGATTAAGGAAATGTGTAAAAATAATAGGGATGTTGTCATGGGGGATTTCAGTTTCTCTAACATAAACAGGGAACTTCTTAGTAGAATGGGTTTCTGATGGGGCAGAATTTGTTAAGTGTATCCAGGAGGGTTTCTTCAATCAATAAGTGGACGGTCCAATGAGAGGAGGGGCTGTACTGGACCTGGTGTAGGGTAATGAGCCTGACCAGGTGCCTGCTGGGGGTATAAGTTTGTAGATGATACCCAGATTGGTGGAGATGTGGATAGTGTAGTAGAATACAGCATGATATAGATCAGTTGCAGATACGGGCAGAAAAATGGCAGATGGAATTTAACCCAGTTAAATGTGAGGCGTTGCACCTTTATATGGCCAACGCAATGAGACAGTACACTGTTATGGCAAGATCCTTTGCTGTGTTGCTGAGTAGAGAGATCTTGGGATCCAAGTTTGTAGCTCCTTGAAAGTCACTACACAGGTCCATAAGGTGGTTAAGAAGGCTGCTTAAATACCTGCTTTTATTAGTCAAGGTTTTGAGTTCAAAAGTCCAAGAGGTTATATTGAAACTTTATAGAACTCTGGTTAGGCCACATACAGTTCTGGTTGCCCCATTATAGGAAGGATGTTGAAACTTTGGAGAGGGTGTGGATGAGGTTTACCAGGATGCTGCCTGGATTGGAAGGAAGCATGGATAGAGTAGACAAGGAGTATTTGTTTCCCTGGGTTGAAATGTCTAGTACCAGAGAGCATGCATTGAAGGTGAGAGGGGGTAGGTTCAAAGGGGATATGACGGGTAAGTTTTTTTTACTCAGGGAGTGGTGAATGCCTGGAATGCACTGTCTGGTATGGCAATAGAGGCAAATATGCTAAAGCCTTTTAAGAGACATTTGTAAGAGACATATACAGTATGTAAGGAAGAAGGAGGGATATGGACGTTGTGTAGGTAGGAGGGATTAGTGCTTGGCTGTTTTTGATTTGCTTTTTAGCTGGTTTGGCACAACATTGTGGGTTGCTGGACCTGTTCCTGTACTGTTCTATGTTCTAAAATTGAAATTTGTACCTGCCTCCAATACTTCCTCTGGTAGCTTGTTCCATATACTGACCACCCTCTGTGAAAAAAAAAGTTGCCTCCCTTTTAAATGTTAAGCAATGCACTCAAAATGCTGGAGGAACTCGGCAGGTTAAGCAGTCGACGTTTTGGGCCAAGACTCTTCCTCAGGACTCCTTTTAAATCTTTCCTCTCGCACATGAAACATATGGCCTCTCACTTTAGTCTTTTCACCCTGAGAAAATTAAAAATCTGAGACCACACTATCTCTACCCCTCAAGATTTTATATATTTTGAAGGGAGAGCAGCATGGTAGTGTAATAGTTAGTGTAATGCCATTACACTACCAGCGACCCTGATTTAATTCTGCTGCTGTGTGTAAGGAGTTTGTACTTCCTCCCCATGACCGTGTGAGTTTCTTCTGAGTATACTATGCTTTCCACCCACCTCTATGTTATAGTACTCATTGAGTCCTTAATTCTGTAGCTGAATAACAGTTCAGCACAGATTAGATAGGCTGAAGGGTCTGCTCTGTACCCTGTGACTCTATAGAATGGAGAGTACTGAGTGGCAAATGACAAGTTACAACAGGGTCTTTGGGATGGCTTCTTAATTTGATGTGTTGATAAACCAACCAGGGAGCAATGTTTCTTAAATCAGGTCTTGCGTAATGAGACAAAATTAATTAATGATCTCATAGCAAAGCAACCCCACCAAAAGTGTGATCATAGCATGGCAGAATTTCAAATTCAGATCTGGGGCTGAGAAACGGATTCAAAGTTCATATTCCAAACTTAAGAACAATTATAATGGCATGAGGTTCCTTAAGGTTGTTATAACTGGGGGCGAAGTGGGGATAACATCCCACTACCGATTAAATACTCCCAATAATATACATCTCAAATAGCCTCTGACACCCAAATCCACGTCCTGTCCTTCACATATGGCTTAGCTACTAAGCCCGGAGGAACCATTTCTACTGATGGGAAGGAAGAAAGGTGGGTTATTGGTGCCTCAAATCCAATTGC
The DNA here is from genome assembly GCF_963921235.1 of Mobula hypostoma. Taxonomy (NCBI): domain Eukaryota; kingdom Metazoa; phylum Chordata; class Chondrichthyes; order Myliobatiformes; family Myliobatidae; genus Mobula; species Mobula hypostoma. The sequence goes on along the minus strand of NC_086110.1, from coordinate 70,247,864 downwards.
TCCAAGCAGGTGGGACTTGTCAGCCAGGAGTGGCAGCTCATTGGGAAAACTTTGGGAATAAACCCTGAGGAAAAATCCCAAGCTAGAGTCCTTAAGGCAGCCCTATGTTGCGTTCAATGCTGACTGGCAACTCCGGTGCCAAACTGTGTCAGTCTCTTCTGTGCCTTTGGGTTCCACAGCAGTGTGAAGAGGGGAAGCCTGCTACATGGGCAACAGCTCGCTCTCCATATCACATTTCCCTGGCCTGCGCATCACCAACAACGTAGACAGCTAGAAACCAACAGAGGACCTCAACAATGGTCTGAGGATGGAGTTGGCTAAAAGAGATTAAAGACAAAGAAAGATTTTTTTTTAAAGATTAGCTTTATTCTTCAGATGTACATCAAAACATACATTGAAATGCATTGTTGTGCGACAATGACCAATACAGTCCAAGAATGAGCCTACAAGTGTCATCATGCATGCCCACAAATTGATAGCCCTAACTGTATATCTTTAGAATGCGGGAGGAACAGGAAGAACCACGCGTGATCATGGGGATAATGTACAAACTCCATACAGACAACAGTGAAACTTGAAGCTCGATTGATGATTGCGGGTGCTGTAAAACATCGCACTAACTACTTCGCTATCAAACCACCCTGCCAAAGATTAAAAGATAAGATAGCAAACTGCCATTCATTTAAGGAAATATTTCATAATTCTCAGGAAAGATAAGCTTAAGTGAGTAAAGAAGGCTTCATGAGCTGAAGTAAGCTGCAGGGAGTTGTGAACTTAGTCACATCCCTCAGGAACACTAGCCTCCATAGTCTCCAGGACATTAGACAACGCCACAAAAAGGCAACATACACGATTAAAGATGCCTATCACCCACAACATACCCTCTTCTCATTGCTACCATCAGGAAGGAGGCACACACTCAACGATTCAGGAACAGCTTCTTCCCCTCTGCCTCCAATTTCTAAATAGTCATGAATCCGTGAACACTACCTCACTACACTTTTTATTTCTATTTTTGCACTACTTATTTAATTTAATAGTTTAAAATATATACTTACTGTAATTCACAGCTTTTTACTCTACTATTGTTTAGAGTAAAAAGCTGTGAATTACTGCTGCCACAAAGACAACAAATTTCACAACGTATGCCAGTGATATTAAACCCAATTCTGATGAGCGTGCGTCAGTCCTGGTTAACTCAGAAGTTTAAGGATGGAATTAATTTGACAGTTTTATGTTGTAAATATCATGGGACAGGCAGTGGATTTGAGAATATGTAGAAATCAGCTAAGGATGGCCAAAAATCATGAAAGAAGGGAAGATGGAGAACATGCTAACGAATCAGGTCAGGTCACCGATCTCTCAATGGGTGAGCATCCGGGGGACAGTGACCACCACTCCCTGGCCTTTAACATTATCATGGAAAAGGATAGAATCAGAGAGGACAGGAAAATTTTTAATTGCGGAAGGGCAAATTATGAGGCTATAAGGCTAGAACTTGTGGGTATGAATTGGGATCATGTTTTTGCAGGGAAATGTACTATGGACATGTGGTCGATGTTTCGGGATCTCTTGCAGGATGTTAGGGATAAATTTATCCCAGTGAAGAAGATAAAGAATGGTAGGGTGAAGGAACCATGGGTGACACGTGAGGTGGAGGATCTAGTCAGGTGGAAGAAGGCAGCATACATGAGGTTTAGGAAGCAAGGATCAGATGGGTCTATTGAGGAATATAGGGAAGCAAGAAAGGAGCTTAAGAAGGGGCTGAGAAAAGCAAGAAGGGGGCATGAGAAGGCCTTGGCGAGTAGGGTAAAGGAAAACCCCAAGGAATATCTTGATATTGATATGTGTTAACTAGGGGGCCGTGCATAATCCTGATTTGATGGAGACAGCCGTGAGAAGCACGGAGGAACATCTGGAGTAACTTCTGAAATGCCTGCTTCGCTGCTGCTGCTACTGTGCGATAGAGAATTTCCAGAGACAAAGGCACCAAATCCTCAGCTTTGCCTATTGCCAGGCCGGGGTCAAAGCGCTCGGCAGAGATAGTGCTCGGAGTCGGAGAGCTGGTCAGAGGCTCAGAGTTTTCAGGCGGACTCTGAGTCGGACTGTTGTCGGATGCTTCCAAGATGCTGCATCAGCAAGTTTGTGGTGCTGGAGGTTCATCGTCTGCGTGAGATGATGGGACCTTTCGAGAGACATTGAGACTTTTACCATGCCCATGGTCTGTTCTTATCAAATTACGGTATTGCTTTGCACTGTTGTAACTATATGTTATAATTATGTTGTATTTGTCAGTTTTTAAGTCAGTTTGTCATGTGTTTCTGCGATATTATTCTGGAAAAACATTGTATCATTTCTCAATGCATGCATTACTAAATGACGATAAAAGAGGACTGTGTCCTCATAATCTAATCTAATTATGTGAAGACCAAAAGGATGACAGGAGTGAAGATAGGACTGATTAAAGATAAAGATGGGAAGATGTGCCTGGAGGCTATGGAAGTGAGCGAGGTCCTCAATGAATACTTCTCTTCGATATTCAACAATGAGAGGGAACTTGATTACGGTGAGGACAATATGAGTGAGGTTGATGTTCTGGAGCATGTTCATATTAAGGAAGAGGAGGTGTTGGAGTTGTTAAAATACATTAGGACGGATAGGTCCCCGGAGCCTGTCAGAATATTCCCCAGGCTGCTCCATGAGGCAAGGGAAGAGATTTCTGAGCCTCTGACTAGGATCTTCATGTCCTCGTTGTCCACCGGAATTGTACTGGAGGATTGGAGGGAGGCTAATGTTGTCCCCTTGTTCAAACAAAGTAGTAGGGATAGTCCAAGTAATTATAGACCAGTGAGCCTTACGTCTGTGGTGGGAAAGCTGTTGGAAAAGATTCTGAGATAGGATCTATGGGCATTTAGAGGATCATGGTCTGATCAGGGACAGTCAGCATGGCTTTGTGAAGGGCAGATCGTGTCTAACAAGCCTGATAGAGTTCTTTGAGCAGGTGACCAGGCATATAGATAAGGGTAGTGCAGTGGATGTGATCTACATGGATTTTAGTAAGGCATTTGCAAGGTTCCACACAGTAGGCTTATTCAGAAAGTCAGAAGGCATGGAATCCAGGGAAGTTTGGCCAGGTGGATTCAGAAATGGCTTGCCTGCAGAAAGCAGAGGGTCGTGGTGGAGGGAGTACATTTGGATTGGAGGATTGTGACTAGTGGTGTCCCACAAGGATTGGTTCTGGGACCTCTACTTTTCATGACTTTTATTAACGACCTGGATGTTGGGGTAGAAGGGTGGGTTGGCAAGTTTGCAGACGACACAAATGTTGGTGGTGTTGTGGATAGTGTACAGGATTGTCGAAGATTGCAGAGAGACATTGATAAGATAGAAGCGGGCTGAGAAGTGGCAGATGGAGTTCAACCCGGAGAAGTGTGAGGTGGTACACTTTGGAAGGACAAACTCCAAGGCAGAGTACAAAGTAAATGGCAGGATACTTGGTAGTGTGGAAGAGCAGAGGGATCTGGGGGTACATGTCCACAGATCCCTGAAAGTTGCCTCACAGGTGGATAGGGTAGTTAAGAAAGCTTATGGAGTGTTAGCTTTCATAAGTTGAGGGATAGAGTTTAAGAGTCGCTGGGTAATGATGCAGCTCTATAAAACCCTGGTTAGGCCACACTTGGAGTACTGTGTCCAGTTCTGGTCACCTCACTATAGGAAGGATGTGGAAGCATTGAAAGGGTACAGAGGAGATTTACCAGGATGCTGCCTGGTTTAGAGAGTATGCATTATGATGAGAGATTAAGGGAGCTAGGACTTTACTCTTTGGAGAGAAGGAGGATGAGAGGAGACATGATAGAGGTGTATAAGATAATAAGAGGAACAGATGGAGTGGATATCCAGCACCTCTTCTCCAGGGCACCATTGTTCAATACAAGAGGACATGGCTTTAAGGTAAGTGGTGGGAAGTTCAAGGGGGATATTAGAGCAAGGTTTTTTTTATATAAATACTCAGAGTGGTTGGTGCATGGAATTCACTGCCTGAGCCAGTAGTGGAGGCAGATACACTAGTGAAGTTTAAGAGACTACTAGACAGGTATATGGAGGAATTTAAGTTGGGGGCTTATATGGGAGGCAGGGTTTGAGGGTCGACACAACATTGTGGGCCTAAGGACCTGTACTGTGCTGTACTATTGTATGTTCAAATAATAAAAAGCTAAACAGTGGTCTGCTGCAAGTAATTAAAAAGGAAGCAATTAGCTAAAATAAACATTGATCCCTTGGTAAATGAGACATGGGAATTAATAATAAGAAACTGATTTGGCAGAGACTCTGAATAATTATTTTGGACGTGTCTTCCAGGTAGCAGACACTAAAATCATCCTGTAATGATAGATAATCATGAGGCTAGAAAAAGGATGAACTGGACACGATAGCAAACGGTTAGTGCAACATTGTTATAAGTTGGGCATTCATACAGAGGTCAATTCCAGCACTATCTATAAGCATGGGTTTCCTTCAAGGTCTCCACTTTCCTCCCACAGTCCAAAAGCGTATCATTTAGGAGGTTAATTAGTCATTGCAAGTGGTCCCGTGATTAGGCTAGTGTTAATTAGATGGGTTGCTGGGCAGTGCCTCTCATTGGGTCTGAAGGGCCTGTTCCGTACTGTATCTTTAAATAAATATCCTTAAATTGGGAAGGGCCATCATTGCAAAGGAAATAGAATACAAATGTGGCAAAGCTTTGGTCCAATTTTACACAGTGTGGCAGATCATAAACAATACATTTCAGTTATTTTCTCAATATTTGAGGAGGAAATACATCCATTTCATAGTCATACTTTATTGATCCCAGGGGAAATTGGTTTTTGTTACAGTCGCACCATAAATAATAAATAGTAATAGAACCATAAATAGTTAAATAGGAATATGTAAATTATGCCAGTAAATTATGAAGCAAGTCCAGGACCAGCTTATTGGCTCAGGGTGTCTGACCCTTCAAGGGAGGAGTTGTAAAGTTTGATAGCCACAGGCAGGAATGACTTCCTATGATGATTTGTTCAATGATGTGACTTCATAAGTAGGACATAAACCCAAAGTTCTAACCATTAGGCAGGACAGAGATGTCCAACTAAGCAGAGTTATGGGCTGAGTGGAGTTGATGTGAGGAGAGAGGTTGAGTAGGTCAGGCCTACTCTTATTGGAACATATAGTCCTCTGAGGGATATCAACTCCATGAGCACTGAGGGGATGTTTCTCCAAGTAGAATTATAAGTTAAGAAACATATTTTTCAGATGTAGGGTTCACTCATTGAAGGTGGACATAAAGAGGAATATCTTCCTTCATTCAATAATGACTCCATCACAGAGGGCTACAGATACGGATTCTTCAGATATCATCAGAAAAGAGATGGTCTGAGATTTGAACTGCAAGAGAGCTCTGTGCATGGGAAGAGAGGGGGAAATGGTGTTAGGCCTGAGATTGAATCACCCATGATCTAAATAACTGGTGAAATGTCCTCTGGTATCCAACATTTGGACTTTCCTGGATGGTGAGGGCCACTAGTGTCACAAAGGGGGCATTGGTGGTGGGCCCAAATGCAAGACACAGACACTGAAGTACTAGGAACAGGACAGGACTAGAGTTAGGGACGTGACTGGATGCAGACTAGCAGCTGGGACATGAACACGGACTTGGGCTAGGACATTGGCTAGGCAAGCAGGACTAAGACTAGGAACTGGGAATTAGGAGACTGGGCTTGGACTCTGAGCCAGAGACTGGCCGAGGACCCAGAACCTTGAGTCTTGACTCGGGCTCAGACCCCAGAACTAGGCGAGGACATGACGTGGCTACAAGACTGGACATGGCTTGGACTCTTCATGGCTTGGGTTCAGACTCCGAGCCAGAGACTGGACAAGGACCCAGAACCTGGGTATTGACTTGGACTCGGGACAAATTCCTTTTCCTTATGTATCCTTGTAATAATTTCCTCCATTTTCCAATTTCTTTCCAACTCAGTTGTTCTTGTCAGGCACCTCTATTTGTTGTTGGAGTTCTGCACATTTACCCTGGGCTTCAACCATAAAATCTGATTTTCCTTAAGTTCGAAACATATTTCTTAAATTCTTGACCATTTGCAATAAATATACTGCCATTAAGATTCTATCTCCCTTGCCTGTGAACTGTTGGATCCTCCAGTCAGCATTTTTGACTTCTCACCTAATCCCTTTAATACCAAGATACTTCTCTGCAGACTTGAAAATAACTTAAATTTTCTCAGTTCTTTTGCTTGTTTGCACTGAACAATTAATTGCATCCACCATAAAAATTCCAAATCCTTTCTACTCATTAATAGTGTATCCTTATTTTTCATATTACAGCCCTCACAATTTACCAGTTCCCTATTTTTGGTTGCTTGACAGCCTTTTTTCAGCAAATTCTTTCACTGCCTCTGCATTACTGATTCCTTAAGTTACTTTTACATATTAAACTGCACTGTGTTCCTCGCTACAATTGCAGCATTTCATCATAGCTCCCACTTCACATTTCCCATATTCATATTCTCCAGTGCATCTCCCACATCTTTGTTTTCCTCTACAGACTGACACAATGTGCCCAAGTTTCTGACATTTATAGCATCTTAAAGGCAGCAGTATATATATATTCTAACCACATAACACATATACCTTAAGTAAACATTAGTCAGCAATAGTCAGCAATCTCTCTTCATCAAAGTTAATCATTACCAATAAACTATCACACTTTTTCATTTCTTGTAACTTTAAATGTTTGGCCTCAAGATTTTTTGCTCCTTTTATGTTCTGTTTAATCTCATCCATAGTAACTTTTGTTGGTATCCCCAAAATAACTCCTCTAGTCCACTTTCTATTGTTGGGTATGGAGCATTGTACTTCTTTGCCACCTATTTTACTTAATCTTATTACTTTGCCTTGCTGAGCACTATCCTGACAAATCACCAATAGCAATCCATTTCATAAAATATTTGTTCTTTTAATCTCACCTATAATTTTGTTGAACATCTTCATCAAACAAATCAGGTTCCAATCACCAGAAGACACCCCATCTTCACTTAGTTTTATAATTGTTTTAATCTCATCTTCTTTCCATTGTTTTGCTGTCCTGTTTTGATCATCTGCTGACTCCACAGAGTTAGATATCCCATACCTCTGCTTTCTTTTCTTCCTCTTTCCATTCCATTCCTCTTTGCCACCAACCTCCATCTCTAGTTCACTTCCACTCTTGCTTTAAAAACTTCCTTCAACAACTTGGCTCTTGCCACTGCTTCCAACCACAACTGAAGCTGAACCAAGGAGCTATTTATGTAGCCAGCCAAAAATGTGAATCAGCAGCCTCAATTAGAGCACCAAACAGAAAAAGGGAAAACCAGAAAACCTGGAATAAGGAATAAGGACCGGACCGTAAACTGGAATCCCGTCTTCACAGACCGGACCATGACAATTAGTGATAAATGCAACCTCCTTGAGAAAAAGGTTCTGGCCATTTACTTTACCTCTGCCTCTCAGAATTTTATAAATCTCCCCTCAGCCTCCAGAATTCCAAAGAAACCAAACTAAGTTTGTTCAGTCTTTCATTGTAGCTAATGGTCTCTATTCCAGAAAAAATCCAGCTGAACCTCTTCTGCATCATCTTCAAAGACTCCACATCCTACCTCACAGTATTGCACACAGTACTCCAAATATCATCAATATCTGCCGTACCATATGATGTAAGTGATCACTGTCCCAAAACCATAATTGTTCTTGGCATTTTTTTTCCCGCAGAAGTGGTACTTCTGGGCAGTGTCTTTACAAGACGGGTGTTCTCAGCCTACTTGGCATCAGTAGTCACATAACCAGGACTTGTGATATGCACCAGCTGCTCATAGGACCGTCCACCACCTGCTCCCATGGCTTCACATGACCTTGATTGGGGAGCGGAGGAGCTAGGCAGGTGCTACACTTTGCCCAAGGGTGATATGCAGGCTAGTGGAGGGAAGGAGCACCTTACACCTTTGGTAGAGATGTATCTCCATCCTGCTAATCAAATCCAAATATAACCCAACTAAAATTGTATACCACTGCAATATGACCTGATGACGCATGTACTCAATACCTGACCAATAAAGGGAAAGATTTCATACACCATCTTCAGCATCCAATCGACCTATATTGCCACAGTTGGTTGTATAACTGCTCCTACTGCCAAAAGGCCATGAGATATAAACAATAGACAATAGACAATAGGTGCAGGAGAAGGCTATTCGGCCCTTCAAGCCAGCACCGCCATTCACTGTGATCATGGCTGATCATCCACAATCAGTACCCTGTTTCTGCCTTCTCCCCATATCTCTTGACTCCGCTATCTTTAAGAGCTCCATCTAACTCTGTCTTGAAAGAATCAGGCCTCACTGTGGGAAGTCGGGGAAAATTTTCAAATGTTATACGTTCAGAAATGTCTAGGGTGTGGTTATATGTCTTGGTTTACTGTTGAGAAGGGATTGCTTACTGTTTGGTTAGAAAAGGAGAGTGCTTTTTTTCTACTAGAGAAAAATGCAAACTGAATTGGTAAAAATAATTTCCTATAATGTTAGTGGGGTTTTGAATCCAATTAAAAGAAATAAGATTATGTCTAAATTGAAAAAAGAGAGGGCACAAATAGCTTTCCTCCAGGAAACACATATGAGCCAATCTGAACATGGAAAATTAAAAAGAATGGGCTTTAAGCATGTATTTTATTCATCATATAAATTGAGTCACAAAAGAGGGGTAGCTACTTTAAAAAAAAAGAATCCAGAGAATTGGCCTCCACTACCTTCTTAGGCAGAGCATTCCACAGATGCACAACTCTCTGTGTGAAAAAGTTTTTCCTCAACTCCGTTTGAAATGGTCTACCCCTTATTCTTAAACTGTGGCCTCTGGTTCTGGACTCCTCTAACATCGGGAACATGTTTCCTGCACCTAGCATGTCCAATACCTTGATAATCTTATATTTTTCCATCAGATCCCCTCTCATCCTTCTAAATTTCAGTGTCTACAACCCCCGTCGCTCCAATCTTTCAACATATGATATTTCCGCCATCCCTAGAATTAACCCAGTGAACCTACGCTGCACTCCCTCCATAGCAAGAATGTCCTTCCTCAAATTTGGAGACCAAAACTGCACACAATACTCCAGGTGGGGTCTCACCAGGGCCTTGTACAACTGCAGAAAGATCTCTTTGCTCCTATACTCAACTCCCCTTGTTATGAAGGCCAATGTGCCATTAGCTTTCTTCACTGCCTGCTGTACCTGTATGCTTACTTTCAGTGACTGATGAACAAGGACACCCAGATCTCGTTGAACTTCCCCTTTTCCTAACTTGACACCATTCAGATAGTAATCTGCTTTCCTGTTCTTGCCACCAAAATGGATATCCTCACATTTATCCACATTAAACTTCATCTGCCATGTATCTGCCCACTCACCCAACCTGTCCAAGTCACCCTGTATTCTCAAAACATCCTCCTCACATTTCACACTGGCACCCAGCTTTGTGTCATATGCAAATTTGCTAATGTTACTTTTAATCCCTTCATCTAAATCATTAATGTATATTATAAATAGCTGCGGTCCCAGCACCGAACTTTGCGGTACCCCACTAGTCACTGCCTGCCATTCCGAAAAGGACCTGTTCATCCCTACTCTTAGTTTCCTGTCTGCCAACCAATTTTCTATCCATGTCAGTACCCTACCTCCAATATGGTGGCAAAATTAAGGCATTTGACCAATCAAGTCTGCATTTTGATCATGGCTGATTTATTATCCTTCTCAACTCCTACCTTCTCCATGTAGCCTTTGACATACTTACTAATCAAGAACATATCAACCTCCACACAAAAGATTCCTAATGACTTGGCCTCCACATCCATTTGTGGCAACGAATTCTGAAAATTTAACATCTTGCAAAAGAAATTTCACCTCAAACCTGTTTAAAAGGGATGTCGTACTATTCTGAGGCTGTGCCCTCTAAACCAAGATTCCTCCACTATTGGAAACATCCTCTCCACATCCACACTATCGAGGCCTTTCAATATTCAATAAGCTTCAATGAGATCCCATTTCATTCTTCTGAACTCCAGTGACTACAGGCCCAGAGGCACCAAATGCTCCTCATAACACTTTCATTCTTGAGGTTATTCTTGTAAACATCTTCTCTACCCTCCCAATCCCAACATAGCTTTTCTAAGATATGGGGCTCAAACCTTTTCAAAATACTTCAAATGTGGGCTGACCAATGCCTTAAAAAGGCTCAGCGTTACATCCTTGCTTTTGTTTTTTTCCAGTCTACTGATGAATGGTGGAACCTTTCAGGAGTTGGTGAGAATTTGGCATGAATAAGGAAGAAGGAAAAAGGGATGGAATGGGATTGTCTGATGAGTTGACATAGTCCCAATGGAACTTAATACCTCCGCTTATGTCCTAAAAGGATATGGATAATTCAAGGTTTAAAGTTCAAATTAAATTTACTATCAAATTATGTATATGTCACCATATGTCACCATCTGCTGGGGGAGAAGCTGACAGCGATGCAGGTGGAGGCTTTCCTGGTGTCATGGATTCTTGATTACCTGACTGGCAGACCACAGTACGTGAGCTTGCAACACTGTGTCCGACAGAGTGATCGGCAGCACTGGGGCTCCACAGGGGACTGTCTTGTCTCCCTTTCTCTTCACCATTTACACCTCGGACTTCAACTACTGCACAGAGTCTTGTCATCTTCAGAAGTTTTCTGATGACTCTGCCATAGTTGGATGCATCAGCAAGGGAGATGAGGCTGAGTACAGGGCTACGGTAGGAAACTTTGTCATATGGTGTGAGCAGAATTATTTGCAGCTTAATGTGAAAAAGACTAAGGAGGTGGTGGTAGACCTGAGGAGAGCTAAGGCACCAGTGACTCCTGTTTCCATCCAGGGGGTCAGTGTGGACGTGGTGGAGGATTACAAATACCTGGGGATACGAATTGACAATAAACTGGACTGGTCAAAGAACACTGAGGTTGTCTACAAGAAGTGTCAGAGCCGTCTCTATTTCCTGAGGAGACTGAGGTCCTTTAACATCTGCCGGACGATGCTGAGGATGTCCTACGAGTCTGTGGTGGCCAGTGCTATCATGTTTGCTGTTGTGTGCTGGGGCAGCAGGCTGAGGGTAGCAGACACCAACAGAATCAACAAACTCATTCATAAGGCCAGTGATGTTGTGGGGATGGAACTGGACTCTGTCACGGTGGTGTCTGAAAGTTACATGCCATCTTCGACAATGTCTCCCATCCACTACATAATGTACTGTTTGGGCACAGGAGTACATTCAGCCAGAGACTCATTCCACCGAGATGCAGCACAGAGCATCATAGGAAGTCATTCCTGCCTGTGGCCATCAAACTTAACAACTCCTCCCTTGGCGGGTCAGACACCCTGAGCCAATAGGCTGGTCCTGGATTTATTTCATAATTTGCTGGCATAATTTACATATTACTATTTAACTATTTATGGTTTTATTACTATTTATTATCTATGGTGCAACTGTAACGAAAACCAATTTCCCCCGGGATCAATAAAGTATGACTATGACTATGTCTATATAGTACATTGAGACTCGTTTTAGGCAGGGTTATAGCTGTTTCAGAAAGGACAGGGAGGGAGGCAAAAGAGGTGGGGGCGTGGCACTGTTGATCAGAGATAGTGTCACAGCTGCAGAAAAGGTGGACTTCACGGAGGGATTGTCTACGGAGTCTCTGTGGGTGGAGGTTAGGAACAAGAAGGGGTTATAACTTTACTGGGTGTTGTTTATAGGCTGCCCAATACTGACAGGGATATTGAGGAGCAGATAGGGAAAGAGATCCTAGAAAGAAGTAATAATAACAGAGTTGTCATGATGGGAGATTTTAATTTCCCAAATATCGATTGGCATCTCCCTAGAGCAAGGGGTTTAGATGGGGTGGAGTTTGTTAGGTGTGTTCAGGAAGGTTTCTTGACACAATATGTAGATAAGCCTACAAGCAGAGAGACTGTACTTGATTTGGTATTGGGAAATGAACCTGGTCAGGTGTCAGAGTTCTCAGTGGGAGAACATTTTGGAGATAGTGATCATAATTCTATCTCCTTTACAACAGCATTGCAGAGAGATAGGAATACACAAGTTAGAAAAGCATTTAATTAACGTAAGGGAAATTATGAGGCTATCAGGCAGGATCTTTGAAGCATAAATTGGGAATAGATATTCTCAGGGAAAAGAATGGAAGAAATGTGGCAAATTTTCGGGAGATATTTGTGTGGAGTTCTGCATAGGTATGTTCCAATGAGACAGGGAAGTTATGGTAGGGTAGAGGAACCGTGGTGTTCAAAGTCTGTAATCAATCTAGTCAAAAAGAAAAGCAAAGCTTACAAAAGGTTCAGAGAGCTAGGTAATGTTAGAGATCGAGAAGGTTATAAGGCTAACAGGAAGGAGCTTAAGAAGGAAATTAGGAGAGCCAGAAGGGGCCATGAGAAGGCCTTGGTGGGCAGGATTATGGAAAATCCCAAGGCGTTCTACAAGTATGTGAAGAGCAAGAGGATATGACGTGAAAGAATAGGACCTATCAAGTGTGACAGTGGGAAAGTGTGCATGGAATGGAGGAAATAGCAGAGGTACTTAATGAATACTTTACTTCAGTATTCACTATGGAAAAGGATCTTGGTGATTGTAGTGATGACTTGCAGCGGACTGAAAAGCATGAGCATGTGGATATGCAGAAAGAGGTTGTGCTGGAGATTATGGAAAGCGTCAAGTTGGATGAGTCACCAGGACCAGATGAGATATACACCAGGCTACTGTGGGAGATGAGGGAGGAGATTGCTGAGCCTCCGGCAATGATCTTTGCATTATCAATGGGGATGGGGGAGGTTCCGGAGGATTGGAAGGCTGTGGATGCTGTTCCCTTATTCAAGAAAGGGAGTAGAACCACAGGAAATTATAGACCAGGGAATCTTACTTCAGTGGTTGGTAAGTTGATGGAGAAGATCCTGAGAGGCAGGATTTATGAACATTTGGAGAGGTATAATATGATTAGGAATAGTCAGCAGGGCCTTCTCAAGGGCAGGTCAGGCCTTACGAGCCTGATCAAATTTTTTGAGGATGTGACTAAACACATTGATGAAGGAAGAGCAGTAGATGTAGTGTATATGGTTTTCAGCAAGGCATTTGATAAGGTACCCAATGCAAGCCTTATTCAGAAAGTAAGGAGGCATGGGATCTAAGGGGACATTGCCTTGTGGATCCAGAACTGGCTTGCCTGCAGAAGGCAAGAAGTGGTTGTAGACGGGTCTTATTCTACATGGAGGTCGGTGACCAGTGGTGTGCCACAGGGAACTGTTCTGGGACCCTTACTCTTCGTGACTTTCATAAATGACCTGGATGAGGAAGTGGAGGGATGGGTTATTAAATTTGCTGATGACACAAAGGTTCGGGGTGTTGTGGATAGTGTGGAGGGCTGTCAGAGGTTACAGCGGGACATTGATAAGATGCAAAACTGGGCTGAGAAGTGGCAGATGGAGTTCAACCCAGATAAGTGCGAAGTGCTTCATTTTGGTAGGTCATATATGATGGCAGAATATAGTATTAATGGCAAGGCTCTTGGCTGTGTGGAGGATCAGATGAATTTTGGGGTCCGAATCCGTAGGATGCTCAAAGCAGCTGTGCAGGTTGACTCTGTGGTTAAGAAGGCATACAATGTATTGGCCTTCATCAATCATGGAATTGAATTTAGGAGCCAAAAGGTCATGTTGCAGCTATATAGGACCCTGATCAGACCCCACTTGGAGTATGTGCTCAGTTCTGGTCGCCTAACTACAGGAAGGATGTGGAAACCATAGGGAGGGTGCAGAGGAGGTTTACAAGGACATTGCCTGGATTGGAGAGCATGCCTTATGAAAACTGGTTGAGTAAACTCGGCCTTTTCTCCTTGGAGCGATGGAGGATGAGAGGTGACCCGGTAGAGGTGTATAAGATGATGAGAGGCATTGATCATGTCGATCATCAGAGGCTTTTTCCCAGGACTGAAATGGCTACCACAAGAGGGTGCATGTTTAAGGTGCTTGGGAGTAGGTACAGAGGAAATGTCAGGGGTAAGTTTTTTTACTCAGAGAGTGGTGAGTGCGTGGAATGGGCTACTGGCAATGTTGGTGAAGGCAGATATGATAGGATCTTTTAAGAGATTTTTGGATGTGTACATGGAGCTTAGAAAAATAGAGGGCTATGGCTAAACCTAGTAATTTCTAAGGTAGGGACATGCTCGGCACAAATTTGTGGGCCAAAGGGCCTGTATTGTGCTCTAGGTTTTCTATGTTTCAAATGTGCAAAAGAAGGCAAACAGTGCAAACAATAAATAAACAAACAAATAATAAATAAATAAATGGATATATAGATTAATAAATGAAAAAATGGATGAATAATAAATAACTAGACATACATAAATGAATGAATGAATAAATAAATAAATAAATAAATAAACAATCTCATAAGTAAATAGATGACTGAGTAATACTGAGAACATAAGTTGTAGAGACTTAAAAAGTGACACTATAGGTTGTTCAATCAGTTCAGAGTTGTGGTTAGTGAAGTTATCCAACACTGTTTCAGGCACCTGATGGTTGTTGGGTAATAACTCTTTCCTAATTAGTGGTGTGCGTCCTGAGGCTCCTGTACCTCCTTACTGATAGGAGCAATGTGAAGAGAACATGGCCTTGTTGGTGGGATTCTTGAAGATGGATGCTGCTTTCTTGTTGTAGTGCTCCTTGCAAATAGACTCAGTGATGGAGAGGGTTGTGTCTGTAATGACTGAGCTGTATCTCCCACTTTTTGTAGACTTTTCTAGTCTTGGGTATTGGTGTTTCTGTGCCAGGTTTAGCTGTAGTCAATGAAAAGCATCCTGTTGTATGTATCTTCACTGTCCAGATGTTCCAGAGCTGAGTGAATAGGCAATTGCATTTGTTGCTGATGGGTGCATTGTGACAATGGCAGAGCTGAGCTGTGTCCCAATATCTGGAAGAACAAACGTTGTACCAGGATTGTGAATGGGTCTATTGAGCCTCAGCCATCAGAGCTCTTTGCGGTCATCTACAAGCAACTTCAACATGGTGTATCACTCTTCAGCGAGGTCACTGGGGTCAGAGCACATTACTGAGGATAAGAACTCATGATCCCCCAGTTATTAGACAGGTAATTTTGGTCAGATGAGACAGAGAGCAGTTATAAAATAACTGCAGGAAATCTGCTGACAGTTGATTGCTATTGATTGGATTCAGTCCTTCAAAACAAAGGGCTCTAAAAGTAGTTTATCACTCTGAGACCTTAAGACACCTTCCCTAATTGTTACTATCTCTGGCAGAGTAAGTTCCTGCAGTTTTCATCTGTACCTCCATCCCTACTCAAACATCTCCCTGCCACCTGCACAAGACCTTCAATATTTATTAACACTACAGCCAGCAAAACTTTTTGAAGGACATTTCAAAGGGTTTTTCAAAAGATGGTATACAAAATTATGAGGGGAATAGAAAGAATAAATGCAACTAGGCTTTTTCCAGTGAGGTTGGGAAATCTTGGGGTTGTGTATGGTGACATATAAATGTACTTTGATAATAAATTTACTTTGAACTTTCTACTAGGAGTAAAGAATCTGTTGGGAGAGACACGAGTTACTGTAGGCCTCCAGATGTCATGATCTGTATTTTGGAGTTGTTTTTGCTTTATTTTGTGGTGGAGATGCTGTTCATGTTGGTCTCCCCCAGTATACTGGTGCTAGTGCATCTGTCCTTCTAGAAGATCATCAGAATTTTTCTTAAGGATTTCTGTTCCAGGGATTGTTCTTGGGCTTTCAGGTGCCTTCATGATTTTCTATATTCAGCAATGTCGAAAGGACGACTGTTCTATAGACCCAAAGTTTTATTTGGATCTATTAGCTCATTCCTGAATGTCTGGAGCCATGTGTATGTCTTTGTGCAATGCTTCAGTTGCAAGCACAATGGAATAGTGTACAATATGTTGTATTAAGATGCAGAATTATTATTTTTTGTAGTTAAGCTTTCCTATGTGCGCTTGCATTTTTATAAAATCACCTACATACATGCAATTTTTCAGTGAATTTTCCAGTTATTACAGTGTAGTTGATTCTGTATTTTACTAGAACTTTCTTATTTTTTAGTAGCATGTCATTTGAATCTGGCTATTTTATAAGTTAATTGTTATAAATGGAATTTTTATTTTCTCTAATCTCAGTACATGATAACTACAACTACCTTTTCTTTGTCTTTTCTTTGCTCTCTTGTCTCTCTCTCTTGTTCATTTTCCCCTCTGGTAACACTTAATAAAATGATCAAACCAATATTTTATGCCTCATCCTTGACTTCCAAAGAACCTTTGCACCACAAAAGTATCAGAATCCAGCAAATGATGAATAAACAGTTCTATTTTTGACTTTGTGAGGAGGAAGTTAGAAACTCCTTTCACACATGATATTTATTTATGCTGGCCCTATTTGGTTGCAATAGGCTTATATCCTTCAAAATCATTCCTATCCAAGCACCTCTCCAACTGCATTTTAAATGCAGCTGTATCATTGATAAAGTACCTAATGATTTTTGAGCCTTGAAGACTGACCGGTGAATGATGTCCTGGGACAGAGTTGATTAAACTCCAACAACTACAGTCAGAATCAGAAGCACATTTATTATTGTTGATGTATGTGACATGAAATTTGGTGTCTTGTGGCAGCAGTACAGTGCAAAGACATAAAAGTTGTTATAAATTACAAAAGCAATACTGCAATAAAAAAGAATAATGATAAAATGTTCATGAGTTCATGGACCATTCAGAAATCTGACGGTGGAGGAGAAGAAGCTGCTTCTAATTCGCTGAGTGTGACTCGTGGACCATAAGACCAAAGACCATAGGTCAAAATGGCACCAGTGAACAATGGTTTCTCAGGTGACATTTTCCAGATAGTTAATTATTTCACTTTTTCTACATCTACTTATTCATTTTATGTTAATATGTGTTTCAGAAACTGTTGCAGCCTGTGGCTTACAGGTTGGAATTTTACTGAGTGCTCTAGTGCTCTGCTGTCCCCAAGAAAATTCCAAAGAGGACTGCAGACACAAATTGTGTCATGGAAAAGATCAGAGACGGGGCGTGGGGCCAACAGTGACTCTATTTCTCACCAATCCAAGCATCGAGGAAGATTGAAACATTGAGGCAAATGCGGGTGACGCCATGTCGATGGTTGCTCTCCACAGAAGCTGTGGGATGGTGGTCGCTCTGCATGGAAGAATTGTGTTCGACGGTCGTTCTCCTCAATGCTGATGGAGGATGTTTTTGAAATACTGATATTTATGTGATTATTGGCATGGACTGTGGATTGGTGTGATCTCCTTCAATTTTTTGTGTTCTCTTTCTTGTTGCCGATAGACAGGTTGGGGGTTTGATTTCCGTGTGGGTGATATGTTAGTTTTTGTGTAAGGGAGTGGTTGAGGATTTAAGATCTGATGTTCTTGTCAGTGTTTATCGGTGTTTGTCGATCTGTTTGTTTTCTGTGCGTGTGAGATGGGGCTGAGGGTTTGACGTCATTGTCACTGTTTTTTTTTGCTTTTGGGAAATATGTTAGATTTTGTGAGGGAGGGGAGTGGGAGCTTGGGGTTTGATGTTCTAGCTGCCGTTTTCCTGGTGGGCAATCCGTTAGTTTTTTGCCAGGGAGGGTTTTGGAGGTTTAGGGTTTGTGAGTTTTTGTTTCTTTTTCTTTTTCATGTGGGGGAAGGGGTGCTTGTTGTTTTTCCTTTCAATGACTCTATGGTTTTTCATGTATTTCATGGCTGTCTGGAGAAGACGAATCTCAGAGTTGTATTCAGCCTACATAATCGAAAATAAAATTAACATTTGAATCTTTGAATCTTCAAATTTAATTTATTAACAAAGTGCATATATGTCACCATATATAATCCTGAGATTCATTTTCTTCTGAGCATACTCAGTAAATCCAAGGTCCATAATGGAATCAATGAAAGACTGTACCCAACAGGACGGACAAACAGCAAATGTGCAAAAGGCAAAAATTGTGCAAATAGAAAAGAGAAACAAATAGTAACAAAATATGTAAATAAGCAATAAGTATCTAGAACATGAGATAAAGAGTCCTTGAGAGTGAATCCATGGTTATGGGAACAGTTCAGGGATGGGATGAGTCAACTTGATTGAAGCTATCCTCATTGGTTCAAGAGCTTGATTTTTGAGGACTAATAACTATTCCTGAACCTGATGATGTGGGTCCTGGGGCTCCTGTACCTTTTTACTGATGGCAATGGTTAGAAAAGAGTATGACAGTGGTGGTGGGCAGTGGGGATCCCAGATAATGGATGCTTCTTTCCTGCAACAAAGCTCTGTGTAGATGTGTTCAGTGGTGTGGAGGACTTTGCTCATGATGAACTAGGCTGTATCCACTACTTTTTGCAGGATTTTCTGTTCAAGTACTTTGGTGTTTCCATATCAGGCCGTGATGCAAGGAGTCAATATACTGTCCATGTCACATCTATGGACATTTGTCACTGTTTTAGATGTCATGCTGAATCTTCACATTACATAGTCCTTTTTCCTACTCTTCTATCTTACTGCAAAATCAACTTCAAAGTAAACTTATTATCAAAGTACGTACATACTCAGTTGTCACATTATTGTACACCAGCTCGTTAATGAAAATAACTAAACTGCCTATCATGAGGCAGCAACTCAATGCACATAGTCATGCAGACATGGTCAAGTGGTTCAGTTATTTTTCAGACAAACATCAGAGTGGGGAAGAAATATGATCTAGACGACTTTGACCATGGAATGATTGTTGTTGCCAGACAGAGTGGTTTGAGGATTTCAGAAAATGCTGATTTCCTGCACTTTTCATGCACAACAGTATCCAGAGTTTCAAGTTTCAAGATGGTTTAATGTCATTTCCAGTATATAAGTGTGAAGGAGAATGAAACAATTGTTACTCTGCAGCAGCCAAAAAGACACACAATAATATAAAGAATGCATTAATGATAAAACACAATAAATATAAATACATAAGATAGCTGATATGCATAGATTGATTGTATACCCATAAAGTGATGCACAGGAGTGTCTGTACATAAGGTAACTGACAGGATATGACAAAGTGTTACACGGGCGCGGCGGTGGACGAACCCAAGTGCAGAACACGGCCGCGGGGGCAAAGTCGGGAGGCGTTATTGCCGTAGTGAGCATGGAATCGGTTTCCAGGAGAGCCTTTAACCGAAGTCTTGGGTTTGGAGAGAATCCAGAAGAGATGCTAGACCTAGAACTGATAGTCCTAAGAACCATGAAACAAGGTTACTCACACTGGAGTTGACCAACGAACTGGCAGCTCCTTGTCATGTTCACAGGATCTTTATCTGCATTTTCTGATGAAAAGCAGGTATGTGTAGTTAGTGGAACCTGGGAATGATTGGAAATTAAACAAGCAGTTTGAGGCCCAATTCCTGAGGTAAATAGCAAGGTGGGGAGATGGCCAGAAGGGACCATGACATAAAGTAATGGTGGTTGAGGGGTGTGGAGGGGTGGGTTAGTGGCTGGAGGAGTTGATCAGTCTTACTGCTTGGGGAAAGTAATGGTTAATGAGTCTGGTGGTCCTGGCGTGGATGCAACATAGCCTCCTCCTGGATGGGTGTGGGATAAACAGATCATCAGCAAAGTGGGTGGGATCCTTCATGATGTTACTGTCCCTTTTCCAACACTATTCTGTATATATATCTTTGATGATGGGTAGGCTGGTGCCGGTAATGTATTGGGTAATTTTGATTAAACGTTGTAAAGCATTCCTGCCCATCACAGTGCTATTTCCATAACATGTGCATCTGTAAAATCATGTGAGTATACTGTAGATGTGTGCACTCTAGCTCTCCTCAGCCTCCTGAGAAAGTTGAAACGTTGATGATCTTTCCTGATTGTGCTTCATATGTTCTGGGAGCATGAAAGGTTGTGTGAGATGTGCACTCCCAGGAGTTTGAAACTGCTCACAGTTTCTATTGTGTGAGTTTTCCTGAAGTCGAAAACCACCTTGTTTGACTTGTTGAAATTGAGAATGAGATTATTTGCCTGGCATCAGGCCTCGAGATTTTACACCTCCTCTCTGTAGGCCATCTCTTCTTCGGTATAAGCCCCACCATTGGCGAAACTGGCAATGCGCTTACTTGCGTGCTTGGCCCCATGCATTCGTGGGTGAACAAAATGTACAGAAATGGGTTCAGCACACAGCCCCATGTTGAGCATGATAAGGAGGGAGAGCCGTTGTGCATCCTGACTATTTGAGGTCTATTCGTTAGGAAACCCAACACCCAGCTGCACAGTCGTGTGCTTAGGCTGAGGATTAGCACTTTGTTCATGAATATCTGTGGGACAACAGTATTGAATGCTGAACTAAAATCCAGAAACAGTTTTCTTTGTTTTCTATGTGTCAGGGCCAGATGCATGACAGATGCTATGGCATCTGTCCTAGAGCAGTTCTGTCGGTAAGCATATTGGTGATTGTCCAATGTGACAGGAGTGGTGTTTTTGATCTGTGCCATTACCAGCCGTTCAAAGCACTTCATGATGATTGGCATCAGTGCCACTGGGTGGTAGTCATTTAGTTTTGAAAGTGTAAAGTTCTTTGGTACAGTGATGATGGTGGCTGATTTGAAGCATGTGGAGACAGGAGCCTGATGAGTGATGAGTTGAAAATGTCCATAAAGATATCAGTGAGCTTGCGTGCACACTCTCTGAGTACGGCCTGGGATGTTTACAGAGAATGATGTGAGAAAACAAAATTTAACTTCCAGTGAGTGGCAATTCTGTAGGCAAAAATGCCTTATTAAGGAGAGAAATCATAGGAGAATGGCTAGACTGTTTAAAGCTGACAGGAAAGCAACAGTAACTCAAATAACCACAAGTTATAACAGTGGTGTGAAGAAGATCATCTCTAAATGCACAACCCATCAAATCTTGAAGTGATTGGGTGACAGCAGCAGAAGTCTACCAACATACAATACGTTGAGATTTATTTTTTTACAGGTACTTATAGGGAAAAAAGAAATACAATAGAATTTTATGGAAAACTAAGACCGAGTAATCTACATGCGAAAAAAAAACGTACCGGTTGCTCTGGTTTCCACCCACATTCCAATGATGTATGAGTTTGGGTTAGTGAATTGATGACACCAGAAGTGTGGCAACATTTGTCAGATGCCCCCAGATCAATCTTCAGCCTGAGTTGGTCATTGATGCAAAATGACGCATTTCACCGTATGTTTCTATGTTTCTCTGTACATGTGACAAATAAAGCTAATCATTAATCTTTAAAAACTGAAACCTAACTTAGATGTGAGAGAGCCACCAACTCACCTCCGTTGATGCAAGAGAAGAAAGTGTATAAAAACAAATATTTCTCTTTCTTCTTCGTCACTGCCAAACTTCATTTGCCAGAATCAGTCTGATGGCAAGTGGATGCCAAGTCTTTTCTTTCTAAATCTCAACAGCAGTTGACAGGAAGCTGGGACTTATCTGAAGATATGCCAGCTAGTTTTAGGAAATGTTTGGAAAGCAAATTGTGTGAACTTCTCACCTGAAAGTAAAGAATATTCACTGCTGATTAGGAGTTTTATGTTTTGTAGGGCGGCTCATTATGACTTTTATTCAGCTTATGCCCCTTTTACGTAGTCTCTTCTTCCTACTTGTCTATCTTATTGCAGCATCAAAGATAAAGTAGTTTTATTATCAAAGTACGTACACATTACCATATACTACCTTGAGCTTCATTTTCTTGCAGACATTCACAGCGAAAAAATGCAATAAAATAGAATTTTATGATAAATGATATATAACCAAAGACTGAGAAACATCGAAAGTTAAAAAGATGAATTGTGCAAATAAATATAATACTGCGAATACGTGTTGTAAACAGTCTTTGAAAGTAAGTCTGTAAGTTGTTGATTCATATTAGCGAGATTGTCACAGTCA
Organism: Mobula hypostoma; assembly: GCF_963921235.1. Taxonomy (NCBI): domain Eukaryota; kingdom Metazoa; phylum Chordata; class Chondrichthyes; order Myliobatiformes; family Myliobatidae; genus Mobula; species Mobula hypostoma. The sequence goes on along the minus strand of NC_086110.1, from coordinate 70,225,780 downwards.
TTCAGCATGGAAGCGGGGCCTTCGATGTGGCTTGTCCATACTGACCTAAGCTAGTCCCATTTTCCTGCATGTGATCCATATCCTTCTGAACCAGGAGTTCTCAACCTAGGGTAAATGGACCTATTGCTTTATGGTTAGGGTCCATGGCATAATGAAATTTGGGAACACCTGCTCTGAACATTTCCTATCCATGTAACTGTCCAAATGCCATTTAAGTGTCTTCATTGTACCTGCCTCTACCTCTGGCAGGTTGTTCTAGGTATTCACCAACTCCTGCTTTTGAATTTGTCCCTCAGGTTCTTTTTAAGTATTTCCCCTCTCACTTTAAACTGTAATGCTCTAGTTATTGGTTTCTTTTCACTGAGAAAAGTAACATGTGCACTCACCCTATTTATGCCCCTCATGATTTTACGTGCCTCTATAAGGTCACCTCTCAGTCTCCTATGCTCCAGTGAATGAAGACACGACAAAGGGTCTCAGCTCGAAATGTCAACTCTTTATTTCTTTCCATAGACACTGCCTGTCCTGCTGAGTTTCTCCAGCATTTTGCTCTGGATTTCCAGCACCTGCAGAATTGAATTGAATTGAATTGACATTATTATTTACATCCTTCACATACATGAGCAGTAAAAATCTTTATGTTATGTCTCCATCTCAATGTACAATGTGAAATTTACTACTTATTTGTAGTAAGTCAATATAGCATAGAAACACAATTGCATCAGCGTGAATTAATCAGTCTGAAGGGCTGGTAGAAGAAGCCGTCCCAGAGCCTGGTGGTCCTCACTTTTATGCTGCGGTACAATTTCCCAGATAGAAGCAACTGGAACAGTTTGTGGTTGGGGTGACTTGGGTCCCCAATGATCCATCGGGCCCTTTTTACACACCTGTCTCTATAAATGCTCTGAATAGTGGGAAGTTCACATCTACAGATACACTGGTCTATCCATACCACTCTCTGCAGAGTTCTACAACTGAAGGAAGTACAGTTCCCATACCATGAGGTGATGCAGCCAGTCAGGGTGCTCTCAATTGTGCCCCTGTAGAAAGGACTTGGGGACCTATACCAAACTTCTTCAACCATCTGAGGTGAAAAAGGCACTGTTGTGCTTTTTTCACCACACACTCTGTATGTACCTACCATGTGAGATCCTCGGTGATGTATATGCAGAGGAACTTAAAGCTGTTCACCTTCTCAACCCCAGATCCATTGATGTCAATAGGGGTTAGCCTGACTCCATTCCTACTGTAGTCTACAACCAGCTCCTTTATTTTTGCAACATTGAGAGAGAGGTTGTTTTCTTGACACCACTATGTCAGGGTGGTGACTTCTTCTCTGTAGGTTGCCTCATTATTATTTGAGATAAGGCCAATCAATGTAGTATCATCAGCAAATTTAATTAGCAGATTGGAGCCGTGGGTGGTGACACAATCATGGGTATACAGAGAGTAAATTTCTTGTGTTCATGAACGAAGTCCCAACCTCTCCCTACAACTTCACTGCTTGGGTCCTGGCAACATTCTTGTAAAGTTTCTCTGTATTCTTCCTTGCTTAAAGATATCCATCCTACAACTGGTGAACAAAACTGTACATGATATTCCTAAGACTGACCTCAGACAGGGGTTGTGGGTTTCAGACTACGTCTGGAGCCTTGAGTTTGAGCTGAGGAATGACTGCATTTTAACAATGGATCATAGAATTGGCCTTCTTGGATGTGATGCAAGCAATACTGAGGCACCTCCTAAACCTTGTGGCACAACTTATTTTCATTTGATTTCATTCGGAGATACAGCCCAGAACAGGTGGTTCCAGCCCAATGAGCTGAGCAAAGCAGCAACCCACCTATTTAATACTAGTCAAATCAGAGGACAATTTACAATGACCAATTAACCTACAGCACTGTGCAAAGGCCTTGGCACATATGTATAGCTAGGACGCCCAGGACTTTTGCACAGCACTGTAACTTCAATTTAATGCTTGCAATTTACAGTTTACATTAAGAACCGACGACTGGTCCTTGCTTGAATTAATATCTGCTATATTCACATTACTCCAGAATACATCCTAACAGGAAGCATAAAAGACATTGAGCAAACCTCAATGTTGCAAAGGTCTTTGGCTCATACTTACAGTTCGGGTGCCTTAAAAGTTTGCAAAGTACTGCAGTAATTTTATGTATTGCACTGTACTGCTGCGAAAAAAAAATCATGACATATATAAGTGATGATAAACCTGATTCTGATATGGGTCTCTATTGTGGACTGAGAGTGGAAAGGGGGCAGAGAGAAAAGAATCATGTTTGGGAAAAGGAGAAGGGAGAGGGGAAGGAGTGGGAAGCACCAGAAAGACATTCTGTAATGATCAATAAACCAATTGTTTGGAATCAAATGACCTTGCCTTGCATCTCAGGGCTGGGTGTGTCTGCACCCATGCCAACCCCTACCCCTGGCACTTCATCTCTGCCACCTGTTCCACACATCTCCCTTGCCATTCCCAACATCCATTGCTTCCACCACATTTACAAACTTGCTCTCCGCTCCACATTGTCAATACAGCACTGTGCAAAAATCTTAATTACCCAAACTATATAAATGTGCCTATAACTTTTCCACAGTTCTGTACTAACCGGGTCATTTTTGGGCTGTGGGAGGAAACTAGAGCTTTTAGAGTAAACCCATGCAGTCATCAGGAGAACATAGAATCTCCTTACAGAAGTGAACTCTGAGCTCCAGAACATCCTGAGCTGTAAAAGTGTTGCGATAATGTCCTGGTCTGTAAAAGTCACTCTAAAGTCCTAAGTTGTAATAGTGTCACACTAACACGCTGAGCTGTAATGGTGTCACTCTTATGTCCTGACCTGTAATAGTGTCACTCTAATATCTTGAGCTGTAACAGTGTCACCCTAATGTCCTGAGCTGTAATGGTGTCAATCTAACATGCAAGCTGAAATTGTGTCACACTAATGTCCTGAGCTGTAATAGTATCACACCACTGTACTGAGCTGTAATAGTGTCAGGCTAATATCCCAAGCTGTTATCGTATCACACTAATCTCCCAAGCTGTAATTGTGTCACACTAATGTCCTGAGCTGTACTAGTGTCACAATAATGTCCTGAGCTGTAATAGTATCACACTACTGTTCTGAGCTGTAATAGTATCACACTACTGTTCTGAGCTGTAATCGTGTCACACTACTGTTCTGACCTGTAATCGTGTCACACTACTGTCCTGAGCTGTAATAGTGTCTCTCTACTGTCCTGAGCTGTAATAGTGTCACACTACTGTCCTGAGCTGTGACAGTGTTGTGCTACCGTGGCATCCCACTTCTGAGCTGCAGTCCCATATGTAGCTTGTAGTACACTCTATCTGAAAGCTACAGCAGTGTCTAACACTCATGGTGTTATCTGAGTGTAGTGATATGTTAGAGCCCTAACACAGTAGGATAACCTAAGCCAGAGATAGTTATTCAAGATGGGAGCACGTGTTATTGAAAGATAAAACAGAGATCACAGCCTTGACAGATGCTGCCAATTTCAGCTTTGATCTAATCTTGACAATATGTTTTGGAAAGACCAGTTGCTTAAACAGAAGTAAAGATGTGGCTATCTGCTCCAAGTTCTTATAAAGCAAAAGCAAGAATTCAGCTAAACTTCGTTGAATCTACCAGGTAGCACTTCAGTTGCATCAATGTGTCTCTCAAGGAGGAAGTGCAGGAGCCTGAAGACACACACTCATAGACTCAGTGTTTGAGGAACAGCTTCTTCCCTTCCGTGATTAGATTTCTAAATGGACAGAGACTATCTCACAACCTTTTCCTCTTTTTGCACTACTTACAGTAATTAATTTTTATATATGTTTCTTGTGATTTTTAAAAATTATTATGTAATTCAATCGACAAATTTCACGACATGTGCCAGTAATATGAAACCTGATTCTGATCAGGATAAAGCACAATGTATCAAAATGCAGATGATACAAAAAAGATGATGCTTTTGAGAAAATGAAGAGTCTGCAGAAGGACTTAAAGAAATTAGAAGAATGGGAGAAGAAGGTGGCCGATGAATTATCATGTGGGGAAATGTATAGTCATGCACTTTAGTAGAAAGAATAAAGGCATAGATGATTTTCTAAAGGGGAGCAAACTCAAAACTCAGATGTACAAAGGAGATTAATGCTGAATAATCTCAGTGCAGGATTCCCTAAAAGTTGACTCGCAGTTGGAATTACTAGTAAGGAAGGCAAATGCAAAGTTAGCATTTCTTTTGAGAAGACTAGAATATGAAAGTAAAGGATGTAATGCTGAGGCTTTATTAGCTACCGGTCAGACCACACTTGCAGGAGTGTGAGCAGTTTTTGACCCATATCTAAGAAAGGATGTGCTGGTTTTGCAGAGGCTCCCCAGGAGGTTTACAAGAATGATGTCAGAAATAAAAGGGTTAACATATGAGGAGCACTTGATGGTTCTGGGCTTGTACTCACTGGAGTTTAGAAGAATGAAGGGTGATCTCATGGAAACCTATGAATATTGAAAGGCCTAGATAGAGTGGACATGGAGAGGATATTTCCAGTAGTGAGAGGATCTCGGGCCAGGGTGCACAGCCTCAATGTAAGGATATCTCTTCAGAACAGTGGTATAAGAATTTGTTTAGATAGAAGGTGGTGAATCTGTGGAATTTGTTGCTACAGACAGCTGTGGAGGCCAACTCAATAGATATTTTTAAAAGTGGAGGTTAATAGGTACTTAATCAGTAAGGGCTCCAACGATCATTGTGATAAGTCAGGAGAATGGGTTTGAGATGGAAAATAAATCAGCTATGATCAAATAGCAAAGAAGTTTCGAAGGGCCAAATAGCCTAATTTCACTCAATCTTATAGTCTGAAATGGTCAGCAGATCTGCCATTCTTTTCCAATGAATGTGATAATTTAATTGGGGTAGAGTCACAGAACATTACAGCACAGAAACAGGCCCTTTGGCCCATCTACCCAAACTTGCCTATGTTGCAATTGAACAGGCATCCATCACTTCTCCTAGCAGGTCATACAATACCCACACCATCAGTTGTGTACTATTGAGTGTTCTGAGGGTACAATTGGATTGGAGAGCATAAGATTTTCTCTGGAGCATTGTAGGCTGGGAGCAAAACTGAAAGATGTTTATAAAGCAACGTGAGGCAGAGATAGCCAGGATCAAATGCCAAAGAAGTTTTGATGGGCTGAATAGCCTAATTCTACTCCAGTAACTTTTGGTCTAAAATGGTCTGCAGGTATACCCTTCCATCCAGCAACCTCTTTGACTTTCTACCATCAGGCAGGAGAGTCCGATGCATAAAACAAGGATAGCAAGGAAGAAAAACTATTTCTTCCTCAGGCTTCTGAACTCCATGACCAACACATTCAAAGTGTCATTGGTTAATCTGTTCTGTATCTTACACATAAACAAACAACTAAAGTGCATATATTAAATATATATGCACTTTAGTTGTTTGTTTATGTGTTATCCATCTGTAGATTTTATCTTTATTTGAATAAGTCAATGTACGCTATGGGTACCTTGGTGCTTTACACCCTGGTCCGGAGAAACATTGTCTCATTTGATGGTATACAAGCATAGAGTTAAATGACAATAAACTTTATACTTTATACTTTATGGTCGCCAAACAATTGATACTAGAACGTACAATCATCACAGCGATGTTTGATTCTACGCTTCGCGCTCCCTGGAGTACAAATTGATAGTAAATATTAAAAATTTAAATTATAAATCATAAATAGAAAATAGAAAAGAGAAATTAAGGTAGTGCAAAAAAAAACGAGAGGCAGGTCTGGATATTTGGTGGGTACGGCCCAGATCTGGGTCAGGATCTGTTCAGCAGTCTTATCACAGTTGGAAAGAAGCTGTTCCCAAATCTGGCCGTACGAGTGTTCAAGCTCCTGAGCCTTCTCCTGGAGGGAAGAGAGACAAAAAGTGTGTTGACTGGGTGGGTCGTGTCTTTGATTACCCTGGCAGCACTGCTCCGACAGCGTGCGGTGTAAAGTGAGTCCAATGACGGAGGATTGGTTTTTGTGATGTGCTGTGCTGTGTTCATGATCTTCTGCAGCTTCTTCCAGTCTTAGACAGGACAACTTCCATACCAGGTTGTGATGCACCCTAGAAAAATGCTTTCTATGGTGCATCTATAAAAATTAATGAGAGTTTCAGGGGTCAGGCCAAATTTCTTTAGCTTTTTCAGGAAATAAAGGCGCTGGTGGGCCTTCTTGGCAGTGGACTCTGCTTGGTTGGACCAAGTCAGGTCATTTGTGATATTGACCTCGAGGAACTTAAAGCTTTTGACCTGTTCCACTTGCGCACCACCGATGTAAATTGGGTCGTGCGGTCCGCTACTCCTTCTGAAGTCAACAACCAATTCCTTCCTTTTGCTGACGTTGAGGGATAGGTTATACTTGATAGCTTATAGGTTAAACTTGATATGACTTGACCTGAGATAGGCTAAGCAGGCCAAATCTCTTTCTCCCGGGATAGAAGTATTATCTGCTATGGGGCATGCATTTATTGTAAAAGGACGAAAGGTCAAAGAGGATATGTGGGGTCACACTTTTACACATATGTGGGTTGTCACTGGAACAGACTGCTAGCGGTGGCAGTAAAGAAGATATGGGTAATGTGACAAACATTATTCCTATGTACAAGAAAGGTAATGGATATAATCCTGTGAATTATAGATCAATGAGTCTTATCATCAGTGGTGGGGAAACCACTAAGAGACAATTACGAGAGACCGGATTTACGCGTATTTAGAGAAGTGTAGTCTGATTAGGGATAATCACCATGTCTTTGTGAGGGGCAGGTGGTGCCTCACAGGCCTGATGTATTTTTTTGAGTCAGTGAGAAAACAAAGAGATAAAGGAGGAGCAGTGGATATAGTGCATATGCATAAGTTCTATGCCTTAGGTCCCAGCGTCTATGATTGGATAGTTTGCAAGAGTTAGTTATTTTTTAGCAGAGACATGGTTGTTAGAAGGATCTGTTCCTGTACTGAACTGTCCTACTGTATGTCTATGCAATTGCTGTCAGCTGTTTGGTGTTTTGCTCATGCACCTCTCTCATATGTAAGGCTGGTCCATGAACGCTGCATGGACTGTAGTAATTCATTAATAACACAGTGATGAAAGACAATGGGTGCAATAGAACAGCATACCCCATTATGACCTCTTGATCCTGAAAGAATCATAGACACATAGAAAAGTACCGCACAGAAACAGGCCCTTCGACCCATCTAGTCCATCCATGCCAAGCCATTTAAACTGCCTACTCCCATAGCCCACCATACCACTACCATCCATGTAACCATCCAGATTTCTTTTAAAGGTTGAAATAAAGCTCATGTGTACCACTTGCATTGACAGCTCATTCCACACACTCATGGTTCTTTAAGTGAAGAAGTTTCCCCTCATGATCCCCTTAAACTTTCACCTTTCACACTTAACCCACGATCTCGAGTTGTAGTTTCACCCAATTTCAGTAGAAAAAGCCTGCCTGCATTTACCCTATCTATACCCGTCATAATTTGCATACCTCAAATCTTCTCTCAATCTTCTATGTTCTAAGGAATACAGTCCTAACCTATTCACTCTTCCCTTTTAAGTCAGGTACTCCAGACCCAGCAACATCCTTATGAATTTTCTCTGTATTCTTGCAACCTTATAGATTGCAAAGGAAGTGAATTAGATGGCAAAAAGTGAGGGAAAGATCAGGCAGATACTAGGGCTGAGGTGAAGACATTGGATTTGTATTTTTAATTTAAACCTCTATGCCATCTAGTATTAGACTCATCTAACCTGGGATAAAGATGATGACTATTTACCCTGTCCTCCCAGAGGGCCACAACCTTGTCGTGATTTGGAGGCTTGCGTGCCTTAATGACCTGGAGAGCTATGATGGCTGTGGACAGGGCCTTATCTTTGGCTCTTGGTAGAGTCACCCATGCCAAATAGGTCGAAGAGTAGAGGCCAGACTAAGAGTGGTCTACTGGTCCACCAGGTTCAGGGGTTCAGCTCAAGGCTAACAACTCTGACTGGTCAAACAAAATTGTTATGGAAGCAGCAATGAAGAACCCTTCTGCGTCTATGTGCAAAGGTGCCAATGAGAGAAAGAGATGCAGGACATTCATTGCTGCCCTAAACGCCAGCAGGTGTACCGAGCAGTAAGTAGGTAAGTGAATCTACCCTGTCTATGCCCATTACTGTATAAACCTCATAAGGTCATCGCTCATCCCCTTTCACGCTAGCGCAAACAGCCCCATTCAAACTCTCCTTGAAGCTCAATCCTTCCATCCCAGGCAACATTCAGAGTCGTACAGTCATACAGCACGGAAACAGGACCCTTAGCCCCACTCGCCCATGCCAACTGTCCCATCACTTCTCCTATCCATGGACTCACCCTGATAATGTTTCTATTTTGTGAATGTGTCCAGCTTACCTAATATTTCTGACAGCTTGTTGCCACCTACCCTTTCTGAGAAGAAGCTGTTCTCTGATTACCCTTTTAAACCTCTTAACTCTGATCTTAAACGTCTGCCCTTTTGCTTTTAGCACACTCTCCGTGGGAAGAAGACTATGTGCTTTCGCCCTGTCTCTTCCCCTAATCATTTAATATACCTCCATCAGGTTATCCCTATATTCCAGGGAATAAAGTCCTAGCCTACATAATCTGTCCTTGAAACTCACGTGCCCAAGTCTAGACAACATCTTGGTAAATCCTGATGAAGGGTCTCAAGCTAAAACCTCGACTGTCTACTCCCCTCCATAGATGCTGCCTGAACTGCTGAGTTCCTCCAGTATTTTGTGTTTGTTCCTCTGGAGTTCCTGCAGCATCTCTTGTGCTCCTGGTAAACTCTTTCTAACTTAATAATAACTTCCATAAACAGAACAACTAAAACAAAATATAATGCTCCCTGTACATCCTGACTAACATCTTATACACCTGCAACATAACCATTCCAGTCAACCCTCCTATGAACCTACTTGCAGTCTCTCCAGATTAATCAGATCCTTCTTAATATTGCTCCTGCACTAGGTGCAGCTGTTCTGGTAAGTGATCATTCAGAAGTCATCTGATTTTACTTTTACACAGAAAGCCAAGTAGTGAAAACCAAATACAACTAGGAAGGATTGCAACATACTGCTCCATCTGGAGAAGATCATTTGTACTAAGGATGATGGTGATAGATTAATGTGTAAAGTTGTTTTTTTTGTATTTTTCTTGTGTATAACCTACTGTGCTTGCTTGTATATTTTATAAAATCACCTATGTGTGTGAAACACACACAGAATACTGGAGTAACTCAGCAGGTCAGGCAACAGCTATGGAAAAGAGTACAGTTGATGATTTGGGCTGAGAATCTTCAACAGGACTGGAGCAAAAAAGACGAGGAGTCAGAGCAGGAGGTAGGGGAGGGGAGGAAGAAACACAAGATGATGTGAAAGCAGGAGGGGGAGGAAGAGTGAAGTATAGAGCGGGTGAAAGAGATACAGATCTGGAGAGGAAGAAATCTGATAGGAGAGGACAGAAGCCCATGAAATAAAGAAAAGGGGGAGAAGCATCAGAGAGAAGTGATGGGTGATAAGATGAGAGAAGAAAATGGGAATGCAGAATGATGAAGGTGGGGGGGAGACATTACCGAAAGTTCGAGAAATCTCTGTTCATGCCATCAGGTTGGAGGTTACCCAGGTGGAATATAAGGTGTTTTTCCTCCAACCTGAGGGTGTATACATCCTGACAATAGAGGAGACCATGGACTTGCATGTCGGAATGGGAATTAAAATAGGTGGCCTCTGGGAGATCTCACTTTTTCTGGCAGACGGAGGGTAGCTATTCGGTGAAGTGATCTCCCAATCTACGTCAGGTCTCATCAATATAAAAGAGGCCAGACTGGCAGCAACTGGCAGGTGGAATCTCATGTGGATAGGGTGTTGAAGAAAGCTTTTGGTATGCTTTATTAATAAAGCTATATATTATTAAAGCTTTATTAATCAGAGCATTGAGTATAGGAGTTGGGATGTAATGTTGAAATTGTATAAGGCACTGGTGAGGCCAAATTTGGAGTATTGTGTACTGTTCTGGTCACCGAATTATAGGAAATATGTCAATAAAATTGAGAGAGTACAGAGGAGATTTACAAAAATGTTGCCTGGGTTTCATCTCCTAAGTTACAGAGAAAGGTTGAACAAGTTAGGTCTTTATTCTTTGGAGCATAGAAGGTTGAGGGGGGACTTGATAGAGGTATTTAAAATTATGAGGTGGATAGATAGAGTTGATGTGGATAGGCTTTTTCCATTGAGAGTGGGGGAGATTCAAACAAGAGGACATGAGTTGAGAGTTAAAGGGCAAATTTTAGGGGTAACATGAGGGGGAACTTCTTTACTCAGAGAGTGGTAGCTGTGTGGAACGGGCTTCCAGCAGAAGTGGTTGAGGCAGGTTCGATGTTGTCATTTAAAGTTAAATTGGATAGATATATGGACAGGAAAGGAATGGAGGGTTATGGTCTGAGTGCAGGTCAGTGGGACTAGGTGAGAGTAAGAGTTCGGCACGGATTAGAAGGGCCAAGATGGCCTGTTTCCATGCTGTAATTGTTATATGGTTATAACAGATTTAGTAGATAATCCGAACAGACTCACAGGTTAAGTGTCGCCTCACTTGCAAGGTCTGTTTGTGGCCCTGAATGGCAGTGAGAGAGGAAATATAGGGTCAGGTGTAGAACCTGTGCTGCTTGCAAGGATAAGTGCCAGGAGGGACATCAGCGGGGAGGAACAAATGGACAAGGGAATCGTGTAGGGGGCGATCCCTGCAGAAAGCAGAAAGTAGTGAGGGGGAGGTTATGGAGGGAAGGCATGCTTGGTGGTGGGATCCCTTTGTAGATGACAGAAGTTACAGAGAATTATTGCTGGATGCGAAGGCTTGAGGGGTGGTAGGTGAGGACAAGAGGAACCCTGTCCCTGGTAGGGTGGTGAGAGCATAGAGTGAGAGCTGATGCGCGCAAAAAGGAACATGATGCAACTGAGGGCAGCATTGATAGTGGAGGAAGGGAAGCCCCTTTCTTTGAAGAAGGAGAACATCTCTTAGATCTAGAATGCAAAGCCTCATCTTCAGAACAGATACGGTGGAGATGGAGGAATTGAGAGAAGGGGATGGTATTGTTGCAAGTAACTGGATGGAAAAAGGTAAAGTCCAGGTAGCTGTGAGAGTCCATGTGTTTGTAATAGACATCAGTAGATAAGCTGTCTCCAGAGATAAAGACAGAGAGTTTGAGAAAAGGGAGGGAGGTGTTAGAAATGGGCCAGGTAAATTTGAGGGCAGGGTGGAATTTGGAGGCAAAGTTAATGAAGTCGATGAGCTCCGCATGTGCGCAGGAACCAGTGCAGTTGTTAATATAGCGTAGGAAAAGTTGGGGAGTACTACCAGTGTAGGCTTGGAACATAGACTGATCAACATAGCTACATGAAAGGTAGGCATAGCGGGGACTCATGCTGGTGCCCATGGCTAAACCTTTTGTTGGAAGAAAGTGGGAGGAGCTGAAGCAGACATTACTGAGGAGAACTGGTTGGTGGTGGAGGGGAACTGGTTGGGTCTGGTATCCAGAAAGAAATGGAGAGCTTCAAGGCCTTCCTTGTGGGGGATAGAGGTGTACAGGGAGTGGACATCATAGTGAAAATAAGATGATCGTGGCCAGGGAACATCATTGAAAAGTTCAAAAGAGTGTGAAGTGTCACAGATGTAGATAGGAAGGGACTGAACCGGGGGGATAAAACTGTGTCAAAGAATGCAGGAGTTCAGTGGGGCAGGAACAAGCAGAAATAATGGGTCTACATGGACAGGGACGTTTGTGAATATTGGGTAAGAGGTAGAAACAGAAGGTGCAGGGTGAGGGAACTATGAGTTTGGTGCAGAAGATGGGAGATCCCCAGAGTTAATAGGGTTGATGATGGTGTGGGAGACAATGGCCTGGTGCATCCTAATGGGGTCATTTTTGAGGGGTAAATAAGAGGAGGTGTCAGACAGATGTCGCCAGGCCTCAGCAAAGAGAAGTCAATCCGTCAGAATACTATAGCCTTATCTGCGGATTTGATTGTGAGGTTAGGATTAGTGCGGAGAGATTGGAGAGTGGTGCGTCGGAAGTAGGGAAGCTGGAATTAGAGAGAGGAGTGGTGAAATTGAAACAGTGGATGTCCTGTCAGCAGATCCCATTCCTATTCCGAAATGTAAGTCCGTGGCCTTATCTACTGTCATGATGAGGAGCAACACATTACATTCTGTCTGGGTAGCCTCCAACTTGATGGCATGAACATCGATTTCTTGAGCATCCAGTAATGCACGACCCCTCTCTCACCATTCCCCATTCCAATTTCCCTCTTTCACTTTATATCTTTCCCTGCCCATCACCTCCCTCTGGTGCTCCTAAAATTTCCTTCTTTCATGGCCTTCTGTCCTCTCCTACCAGATGCCCCCTTCTCCAGCCCTGTATCTCTCTCACCAATCAGCTTCCCAGCTCTTTACTTCACCCTTCCCCACTCCCGGTTTCACCTATCACCTTGTATTTCTCCCTCCCCTCTCCTCATCATTCTACTCTGATTCCTCATCTTTTTTTCTCCAGTCCTATTGAAGGGTCTTGGCCCAAAATGTCAACTGTACACTTTTCCACAGATACTGCCTGGCCTGCTGAGTTTCTCCAGTATTTTGTGTGTGGATTTCCAGCACCTGAAGATTTTCTGTTGTTTGTGTTTGGACTTATATGTGAGAAGGCATATGGTGTATTGGCCTTCATCTATCGTGGAATTGAAGTTAGGAGCCGAGAGGTAATGTTGCAGCTATACAGGACCTTGGTCAGACCCCACTTGGAGTACTGTGCTCAGTTCCGGTCGCTTCACTACAGGAAGGATGTGGAAGCCATAGAAAGGGTGTAGAGGAGATTTACAAGGATGTTGCCTGGATTGGGGAGCATGCCTTATGAAAAAAGTTGAGTGAACTCTGCCTTTTCTCCTTGGAGTGACAGAGGATGAGAGGTGACCTGATAGAGGTATATAAGATGATGAGAGGCATTAATTGTGTAGATAGTCAGAGGCGTTTTCCCAGGGCTGAAATGGTTGGAACAAGAGGACACAGGTTTAAGGTGCTCGGGAGTAGGTACAGAGGAGATGGCAGGGGTAAAATTTTTAGAGAGTGGTGAGTGCGTGGAATGGGCAGCCAGCAACGGTGGTGGAGGCAGATACAATAGGGTCTTTTAAGAGACTTTTGGATAGGTACATGGAGCTTAGAAAAATAGAGGGCTATAGGTAAACTTAGTAATTTCTAAGGTAGGGACATGTTCAGCACAACTTTGTGGACTGAAGGGCCTGTATTGTGCTGTAGGTTTTCTACATTTCTATGTTTCTGATTGTTCAGTATTGTAAAACAGGTTAAGTGCCTCTCACATTCCAAACCCATCATGAAAAGGTGGAAATGGGTAAAGCCGGGCAACAGAGCTCTGGGGACACGAGGAATTCTGCAGGTGCTGGAATTTCAAGCAACACACATTAAAGTTGCTGGTGAACGCAGCAGGCCAGGCAGCATCTCTAGGAAGAGGTGCAGTCGACGTTTCGGGCCAAGACCCTTCATCAGGACTAACTGAAGGAAGAGCTAGTAAGAGATTTGAAAGTTGGAGGGGGAGGGGGAGATCCAAAATGATAGGAGAAGACAGGAGGGGGAGGGATGGAGCCAAGAGCTGGACAGGTGATTGGCAAAAGGGATATGAGAAGATCATGGGGCAGGAGGCCCAGGGAGAAAGAAAAGGGGGAGGGGGGAAATCCCAGAGGATGGGCAAGGGGAATAGTCAGAGGGACAGAGGGAGAAAAAGGAGAGAGAAAGAATGTGTGTATATAAATAAATAACGGATGGGGTACGAGGGGGAGGTGGGGCATTAGCAGAAGTTAAAGAAGTCAGTGTCCATGCCATCAGGTTGGAGGCTACCCAGACGGAATATAAGGTGTTGTTCCTCCAACCTGAGTGTGGCTTCATCTTTACAGTAGAGGAGGCCGTGGATAGACATATCAGAATGGGAATGGGATATGGAATTAAAATGTGTGGCCACTGGGAGATATGGCTTTTTCTGGCGGACAGAGCTTCAGGGAAGTTGTATCGACCAATCCCCTATTTAGTAGATACAATGGGCTACAGAAACATTGACAAACTCCATCCATATCATCGCCTTTGGACGATGGGGACACGAGGTCAATGGGCTATGCTCCATTGGGAGCTAAGGGCCAAAGTATTCCTTATCCAAAATACTTAGGGAGAGAAGTGGTTCGGATTTCTGATTTTGGAATATATAATGAGATATTTTAGGATCACCAACAGTTCTGATTCTGAATTTACGTGCTATCAATAAGCAGTTTTTGTCTTGCACTTGCTCATCGCACATATGTACTTAACAGTAAAAATTATTACATACTATTGATATAATGAAAATATAATGTGTGCAGGGTAAAAAAAGCAGCACAGCAGCATCGGGAGAACACCTGAATCAGCTATTGATCAACAACAAACAACGGCAGGCTTTCAGTCTCCACCTCCGATGTTGTGTTTTGATTAAAAGATTACAGTACACTGTATTTGGAAATTCCTTATTTTTAGCTTTTATGTAAGGTATAAAAGCAATCAGCATTGTAGACTTGTTCAGGTTTTGGATTTTCATCAGTGATGATCCTTACAAACTGACCAGTGAATTTCTCTGCTGCTCCCTGATCAGCAGACACTTTATCATTAAAATGTTTTAAATTTTTAAAGATTTAATGCCATGCCTTTTCTTACATTCTTGCAACCAGCCTGCTGAAGGTCCACAATTGCCCTCAGTTTTCAGTTTGTCGTGATAGATTTTTGCTCGTTTCATGATCAGCATATGTTCATTCCAACATGGACAAATTTATTCTTTCAATACATATTTGACATCTTCATTATTTGCTTTATGCAGTTTTTCTATTTTCAATAATTTCTGTTTATTAAATATGTAAGGTCAGTTCTCAGAACTGTCCATGATGCACAAAGACTTGCATATCAGCTGGGAACCTTCCCCAGCACCTTGTGGATTTTTCCTTTTGCGACGTTATGTCAGCATTCAAAAGAATTTCAGATCTCAGAGGTTTTTGGATTTGGAATTTCAGAAAAGAGGTACTCAACCTGCAGAGCTGATTCATTTTTTTTCCAGAAGTTTCTCTGTAGCCAATGTCATGCCACTGAATCTGACTATTTCATAGGTTATTTGTTATCATTGGAATGTGCTTTATCTCTCTAGTTTGAGCTAGTTTTTAGCATAGTGCAAACACAATGTCATTCTTTTTCTTTCTTTGTTCATTTTTTTTAACTTCCAATAAATGTACATGTAGTACAATTTCTTAGTTCTTCAAAATTCTTAGGAACATATGTATAGCTAGGGTGCCTAAGTCTTTTGCACAATGCCATAGTAATTTTATGCATTGCATTGTACTGATGTCATAAAAAAACTAATTTTATGACATATGTGACTGATGATAAACCTGATTCTGGTATGGGTTTCTATTGTGGACTAAGTGTGGGAAGGGGGCATGGAGAGGGGAATCATGGTTGGGAAAAAGGGATGGGAGATGGGACGGAGCGGGAAGCACCACAGAGACATTCTGTAGTGATCAATAAACAATTATTTGGAATCAAATAACCTTGCCTGATGTCTCAGGGTTGAGCGTACCTGCACCCGAGCCACCACGCCACCACCCCGGCACTCCTTCTCTGCCACCTGTCCAACACCCCTCCGTGATGCTCCACCCTTACTATTCCCAACATCTTTTGTTCCCACCAGATTTACAAACTCTCCACTCTACGTTGACAAATACAGTACTGTGCAAAAGTCTTAGGGATCTTCTAATATATATGTACCTTATACTTCTGGATAGTACTGTATTATAAATATTTATGCCCCATTTGTTACTTCTGAAGAATATCTGGATCACAATATCTCCACAGACAACAGTGTGAAGAGATGAGGTGAAATAACAGGTCTTTCATCTCCTGCTGTTGTATGTGAACCTTCTGTTCGCTTACTTTTATCTTGGATAATTTTACATCTTTATTAAACTCTGCTATTACTTTTAAGAATCTGTGACTCTGTTTGACTGCATCACTATTCTCCACTGAATAAACTTTGTCTTTATGCCAACTGTATTCTGTATTTATTTTGACAGATGATCTGCATAAAGTCAATTAGATGCTTACATTCTCAAGGCTGTCTGGCATCTCTCCCCTCAGCTATATATCAGAGAGTTATTGAGTCATGGAGCACTACAGTGTGAAACATCCCATCGACCTGCACATGTCCCATAACCCACTGTATCCTTCCCATCTAAGTACTTATCCAAAAATCCCTTAAGTGTTTCAATCAAACCTAAATCCACTGCTTGTGCTGGCAGCTCATTCCAGTCTTATACCACCTTCTGAATGAACAAGTTTCCCCTTAGTTTCCCCTTAAACATTTTCCTTACCTCCAGTCCTAGTCTCACCCAACCTCAGTGGAAAAGGTCTGCTTGCATATACCCTGTCTATACACCTCATAATTTTATATATCTTTATCAAATTTCCCCTCATTCTCCTGCGCTCTATGGCAGTGGTCCCCACCCACCGGGCCACAAAGCATACGCTACCGGGCCGTGAGGGAACGATATGATTTGGCGATATGAGTCAGCTGCACCTTTCCTCGTTCCCTGTCACGCGCTGTTGAGCTTGAACGCACGCGAGGTCATTACCCACGCGTCATCCATGTCAGCGCGGGAAGGAGATCACCTACTCGAGCTTGCAAATGACGGCGGGCTGAAAAGTATGTTTGACGTAACATCTCTGCTGGCATTCCGGATCAAAGTCAAGTCTAAATATCCTGAGATAGCCACGAAAGCACTGATGACGTTGCTTCCAGCATATTTCTGCGAAGCGGGGTTTTCTGCAATGAATGCAACGAAAACTAAATTGCGGAATAGACTGGACATAAGGAACCCCCTTTGAGTATCGCTGTCTCCCATCACCCCTCGATAGGACCGTCTCGTTGCAGGAAAACAAGCCCAGGGCTCCCACTGATTCAGCGATATTGGTGTGTTGCAATGATTTTATATGTTCGTACGGGGAAAATAGGTGCTGTGTGTTTAATATCCAAACATTACTTAAAATGTTATGATGCTATTGACTTACTTATTTAACCATGTAACAATTACAGCACAGAAACAGGCCATCTCTGCCCTTCTAGTCCGTGCCGAACGCTACTCTCACCTCGTCCCACCGACCTGCACTCAGCCCATAACCCTCCATTCCTTTCCTGTGTATATACCTATCCTATTCTTTAAATGATAATACCGAACCTGCCTCTGCTACTTCTACTGGAAGTTCGTTCAACACTTACTTCAAGCTCCCCTGATAATTATCACTATATTCATGTGAGGAAAATACGCGTTGTGTGTTTAATATTAAATTCGTTAGTTAAACCCTTTTAGAAACGAAACTGAGTGTATTAGCCACTTATCAGCTATATTCCGGTCGTGATTAACACCCCCCCCCCCGCCGAACAGAATCGCAAAACGATTTGCAGGGGGGGGAAAATCAGGAGGCACACGCATGCGCATTGGTGCCCGCGCAAGGCTTCATGGTCATTGTAGTCTTTCTCTGGGTAAACACAACGTATTTGACTGGTACTCTTGTCCGTTGGCAACACTCCCCACCCCCCCCCCCCACCTGGGTAGACCGGTCCGCAAGAATATTGTCAATATTAAACCGGTCCGCAGTGCAAAAATGGTTGGGGACCCCTGCTCTATGGAATAAAGTTACAACTTATTTAACATTTCCCTCTAACGCAGGTCCTCGTTCCCGTAACATTCTTATTAATTTTCTCTGCACTCTTTCAATTTTATTCTATTTTTTCATTTTCACATCTGTCCTGCTGAAAATGGCTTCTGTAAGTAACACTTGCAAAATATCAAAGATTATAAGGTCCCTTATGTGAATGCACAAAACATTTACAGTATTGTAAGATGAATGTTTGACAGCAGAAGTTGAATTAAAAGAGTTTGATTAAGAGGTTGTTATGGAAGCATATTTACAGGGTGACCAGGGTTAGGGATTCCAGATATTCAACATTCCTGAAGAATAAACAAAAAGTACAAGCAGATGCAGCACTGTTACTAATCATGGAAGGTCATGCGCTCTTCTTGCTGCTGCCATCAGGTAGAAGGTCCAAGAGCCTCAAAGCTCACACCACCAAGTTCAGGAATAATTATTACCCTCAACCTTGAGGCTCTTGAACTAATGGGGATAACTTCACTCTCCCAAACACTGGAATGTTTCCACAACCTATGAACTCACTAGGATTTTCAAGGACTCTTCAGCTCATGTTTTCATTATTTATTGCTTATTTATTATTATTATTTTGTTGGTTTTTATTTCTTTTTGTATTTGCACAGTATGTTGTCTTGCACAGAGTGAATTGATAGAATGGCTCTGAGATGGCTTTTTAGAGCAGATTAGGGGATCAACTATACCGGATTGGGTGTTATGAAATGAACCAGAGGTGATTGGAGAGCTTAAAGTAAAGGAACCCTCGGAGACAGTTATCACAATATGACTGAGTTCAAATTGAAATTTGATTGGGAGAAAACAAAGACTGATGTCCCAGTTTTTCAGTGAAGTAAAGGAAATTACAGTGGTATGAGAAAGGAGTTGGCCAAAGTAAATTGGAAGGAAATGCTGGCAGGGATGACAGCAGAGTAGCAATGGCTTGAGTTTCTGGGGAAAATGAGGAAGGTGCATGATAGATGTATTCCTAAAACAAAGAAACACTCAAACAGCAATATAGTATAATCATGGTTGACATTGGAAGTCAAAGCTAATGTAAAAGCAAAAGACAAAGCATACAACAAAGAAAAAAATAGTGGGTAGATAGGGAATTGGGAAGCTTTGAAAAACCTGCAGAAAGCAACTTAAAGAATGATTAGAATGGAAAAGACGAAACATGAATTCAAGCTAGCAAACAATATCAAGGTGGATAGAAAAAGATTTTTCAAGAACATAAAAAAGGAGAGAAGAGAGTACATATAGGACCGCTAGAAAATGAGGCCAGAGAAATAATGATGGGTGACAAGGAGATGGCAGATGAAGTAAATGAGTATTTTGTATCATTCTTCACTGAGGAAGACACTGGCAGTGTGTCAGGTGCTGAAAGGTGTGAAGGAAGAGAACTGAGTACAATTACTATTACAAAGGAGAAGGTGATCAAAAAGCTGAAAGACCTAAAGGTGCATAAATCAGCCAGACCAGATGAACTGCACCCTACGATTCTGAAAGTGAGATTGGTAGAGATTGTGGAGACATTAGTAATGAACTTTCAAGAATCATTGGACCCTGGCATGGTTCTGAAGGACTGGAAAATTGCCAATGTCGCTCCACTCTTTAAGAAAAGAGAGAGGCAGCAGAAAGGAAATTAAAGACCAGTTAGCCTGACCTCAGTGGTTGGGAAGATGTTGGAGTCAATTGCTAAGGATGAAGTTATAGAGTACTTGGTGACACAGGACAAGACAGGACAAAGTCAGCATGGTCTCCTTCAGGAAAAATCCTGCCTGACAAACCTGCTGGAATTCTTTGAGGAGATTACAAGTAGAATAGATAGAGGGGATGCAGTGGATGTTGTAAATTTGGACTTTCAGAAAGCCTTTGACAAGGTGCCACACATGAGGCTGCTTACCTAGTTAAGAACCCATTGTATTACAGGAAAGTTACTAATATGGTTAGAGCATTGGCTGATTGGTAGGGAGCACCAAGTGGTAATAAAAGGATCCTTTACTGGTTGGCTGCCAGTGACTAGTGGTGTTCCGCAGGGGTCAGTTTTTATGCAGTATGTTGATGATTTAGCTGATGGAATGGATGGCTTTGCTGCCAAGTTTGCAGATGATATGAAGATTGATGGAGGGGCGGGTACTGTTGAGGAAACAGAAAGACTTAGACAGATTAGGAGAATGGGCAAGAAAGTGGCGAATGAAATACAATGTTGGAAAATGCGTGGTCATGCACTTTGGTAGTAGAAATAAACGTGCGGACTATTTTCTAAACGGGGAGAAAATCCAAAAATCCAAGATGCAAAGGGACTTGGGAATCCTTGTGCAGAACACCCTAAAGGTTAAATTGCAAGATGAGTCAGTGGTGAGGAAGACAAATGCAATGTTAGCAAATTCATTTGAAGAGAACCAGTCATGATTGAATAGCAGAGCAGCTTTGATGGGCCAAATGGCCTAATTCTGCTCCTATGTCTTATGGTCTTATGGTCTTTTTCACGTTTGTTGTCTGTCCATCGTGTTGTGTGCAGTTTTTCAATTATTCCATTGTGTTTCTATCTATTTTCTGTGAATGCCCACAAAAATGAATCTTAGGGTAGTATACAGTGACATATACAGTATATACGTTGATAATAAATCGCTGATGTCGCCGACTGAAGCTTTGAGTGAGATTGAAACATGGAGGCAGAGGGTGTTGGAGGCCTCTGCACTCGAGCAATTACTCTCTCTCCCGCTATCTCTCAATGATGTGAGTGAGTCTGCTGATTCTTGAGTCAGGAGAACTCAATGTAAATGACTCTGCCTACTGTAACGTCAGAACAGTGAGCTGTCGGGCTCCTCTTTCGCTGTGGCAGGGGCAATGTCTCTTTTCCCTCATTAGTCAGATATTGAGATTTTTAGATGAACGATAGTTTTCGATGGACTACAAATCATGGTTTTTGGGGCCTTTTGAAGTGTCTAATGCTTTCTGCTGGAACAATTTGTGGGGAGGGGAGAGGGGAGGGCTGATGCTTCACTGCTTCCTATGCGTGGCGGGGGGGGGGGCTTTGGGGTTCTAACATTTTTCTGTCAATCATTTTTTTGGGTCTTTTGATGTCTGTGAAGTGTAAGAATTTGAGTTAGTATACTGTAATACATTTTCTGACATTAAGTTGAACTATTGAACAATTGTTAAACTTTGTACTATGACGTCTAGTCTCACCCAACCTCAGTGAAAAAAAACTGCTTGCATTAACCATATCTTTACCCCTTCAAACCTATTTATGCTTTCCCTATAATTCAGGCCATTAAGTTTTTGCATATTCCTTGTAACATTTCTAGTGCACCTTTTCCAAAGTTTCAACATTCTTTCTGTAATGGGACAACAAGAGTTACACACATTACTGTTCATTCACTTGTTTCACTTCATTGATTCATTTAATATTCTCTGGGGTGGGAGGATTGTCCTATCATAAGCAATTAATATTGTTAGAGCTGTATTCTTCAGAGTTCAGAGCAATGAAGGTAAAAATATTCAAGTATATATAAGATGCTAAGATGGCATGACAAGGTAGATGGTGAGGGTGCTCCACTTGTTGCTACTTTCAAGATAACCAAGTTCAAAAATACATTTATATCAAAGTATATGTATGTCAGGGATGGATGAGTCCCGGGCTGGACGTCGTGTAAACTTAAGGAAAGTGAAGTTCCTTCCATAGCCTCTCCTTTCCAGCTGTAGCGATCGCCGTAGGACCACGATTTGGTTTGCCATGCAAGAGGCCACTTGAATATGGCCTCTCCTTCACTATTGTGCCCACAGCAACGGCATCATGTGGTGTCCCTGTTCTTACTGAGTTTGTTATATCATGATGCGACTGAATGTTCAGCTGTATAAGGCTGGGCTTATCACCCTTGGCTGGCAGCCAGTCTAGGAGAAGGACAACTCTGATTCCAAACCTGGGTAGATAGGACTCGTTAGCCTTGACAGGCAGTCTGTCTAGGAGAAGGAAAACTTCAATACTTAACTTACAGTCTTGTGGTCGACACAGTCATCTTAGCTCACTGGGATGCCCTCCAGCCTAAAGAGTGGACAGATCCTCACTATAAACCTACGCGGTGCAGGCAGAAAGAAACGTCCTTCAGCGATGGAAATATTCCCTCCTGATCTTCACAAGTGAAGGACCAGCCATCGTATATATGTCTCCATATACTACTCAGGGATTAATTTTCTTTGAGTTTGGGAGCATTTCATCCATAAAGCCCCTGAATCAGTGTGCATAACTTCATTCACCCCAACACTGAACTGATTCCACCAACCAGTGGACTCACTTTCAAGGACTCTACAACTCATGTTCTCAATAATATTTATTAGTTATTTAAGTAGTGGGTAGTGGCTCCAGATGTCACTACTACAGGGTGTGACGACCCTGCCTTACATGAGTCCTGGGCTCAACTGGTTCCGGCTGACAGTACCCGGTATGGGGCCCTATCCAGGGTTACGGATCCCACTGCCTTGTGGGTATCTTTGGCAGAAGAGAAGACTAAGGAGTAAACCCTACACACGCCAAATGTACTGCCTCGCATTCCTTTGGACCACATCTGCAAGGCCGAGAGGGGGTTCTTGATGTCTGGGCAGCCCAGGATCTCCATATTCATCGCCCATGTCTGCGCCCCAAAGGGCACATCCGTTGTCTACTTAGACAGACGGAGCCATTAAGTAATTAATTAATTATTAGTTATTTATTTAGTCGAGCCATAGAAAAGTACAGCACAGAATTAGACCCTTTGGCCTATCGAGTCCATGCTGAAACATTTAAACTGTCTGCTCCCATTGACCTGCAACAGGACTGTAGACCTCCATATCCCTACCATCCATGTACCTATCCAGACTTCTCTTAAATGTTGAAATCAAACTTGCATGCATCACTCGTGCAGGCAGCTCATTCTACACTCTCACAATCCCCTGAATAAAGAAGTTGCCCTTAAACTTTTCACTTTTCACCCTTACCCCTTGACCTCTGATTATAGCCCCACCCAACCTCAGCAGAAAGCCTGCTTGCATTCACCCTATCTATACTTCTCATAATTTTGTATCTCTCTATCAAATCTCCTCTCAATCTTCTACATTCCAAGGAATAAAATATTAACCTATTCAGTCTTTCCTTATAACTCAGGTCTTCACTACCCCCTGCAAAATCCTTATAAATTTTCTCTGTACTCTTTCGACATTGTTTACATCTTTGCTATAGCTAAGTGATTAAAATTGTACACAGTACTCCAAATTAGGCTTCACCAACGTCTTAAAAAATTTCAGCAGAACATCCGATCTCCTGTACTCAGTACTTTAATTTATGATTCTATTGTATTGTTTCTTTGTATCTACTGTGGATGCCCACAAGAAAATTTATCTCAAGATTGTAAATTTATTTATTTATTGAGATACAGCATGGAATAGACCCTTCTTAAGAAAGGGGGCAGGAGTAGACTATCTGGCCCATCGAGCCTGCTCTGCCATTCAATAAGATCATGGCTGATCTGGCCATGGACTCATCTCCACCTACCTGCCTTTTCCCCATAACCCTTAATTCCCTTAATTCTCTTTGAGCAACATCACCCAACAATCAACCAATTTAACTCTAGCCTAATCACGGGACAATTTACAATGAGGAATTAACCTACCAACTGATATGTCTTTGTACTCTGGGAGGAAACTGGAGCATCCAGAGATAACCCACTCAGTTCCAGGAAGGACGTACAAATTCTTTACAGGTAGCGAAGGAATATATGGTGCCATGTATGTACTTTGATCATAAATTGACTTCGAACTTTGAACTTTACGCTGTTCTGTTTACTTTCTTCACCACCAGAATCATAGGACATCTCACAAATTGATGTACACTGAGGTATTTACTGTAAGACAACCAGAAAACATTCATTTTTATTGCATTGGATTTAGTTATACTTTTAAATGTTGAATTAATCCGTAATTAGCCCCTCACAAACCCCCAGTCAGGTTTAAATATAAGATTGCAATTTACGTTCTTTTTAGAAATAACAAAATATGTTATTTTGTTTTTAAAGAGAATTACTTATGACATTTCAGCTTAATCATGATCTCCATAATTATAATGTAGCAAACTTTCTGTTCCCAACAGTCCCCTAACTTTATGTATGTGGATTATAATTTAGTTATTTTAAAATAAAACTAACATAACTTTGTTCAGGAAGGGAATTATTAATATTGTTTTAAAATTTAGGGATGGCACAGTAGTGTACTGGCTAGCGCAATGCTTTTCAGCACCAGCGACCTGGGTTCAGTTGTCACTGCTGTCTGTAAGAAGTTTGAACATGTGTCCCACGACTGTGTCGGTATCCTCTGGGTGCTCCGGTTTCCATCTTGTTTACAAAGACCTACGGTAAGAATGTTAATTGGTCACATGGGTGTAATTGGACGGTGCAGGCTCATTGGGCCAGAAGAATCTGTTACTGTATTTCTCTATAAATAATTCCCCATTAAACTTTTACCTTCTCACCTTCAACCTGAACCTTCTGACGTTCCACCCATGGAAAAAGACTCTAATTTCCTAACCGATATAATTCAATCACTCTGTGTTAAAAAAAAATAAACCAAGACTTAATCTGGTTTGTTTGGACGCATGAAAAATGATAGAAGTGCTAAAATCAATTTAATAAGAAACTTAAGTACAGTCAACTAATATAATTAACAAATGGACCAGCAGATCATTTGTTGATGCTATTTTTTAATACTTCAAAAGTGGGTTACTCACAAATAAGGGAAAACACTTTTCAAGTGATTTAATGTTTAAAAAATCATTTTCAACTGTACTTATCAAGACTGCAGGAGACCAGATATTAAACTAGATCTTTTATAAAGGAGAAAACACATTAATTTCTAATCAATTGGATTCAGGCTGGCCCTTGATTGATTTGTGAATAGCCCTCTAAGAGTCAGAGGGTCTTAGAACATGGAAATGGGACCTTCATTTCAATTGGTTCATGTTGATCAAGATTTAGATTTAAGCTAAGTTTAATAGTCCCATATTCCTCTAAACCTTTCTTATTCATGTACCTGTTCAAGTCTTTAAAATTTGTTACTGTACTTGAAAAGTGTGGTAGAACAAAGGGATCTGGGAATACAGGTCCATAATTCATTGAAAGTGATGCCACAGGTAGATAGAGTTGTAAAGAAAGCCTTTGGCTCATTGGCCTTCATAAATCAATTAATTGAGTACAGGAGATGGGACATTATGCTGAAGTTGTATAAGATATTGGTAAGGCCTAATTTGGAATATTGTGTACAGTTTTGGTCACCTACCCACAGGAAAGATGTAAACAAGGTTGTAAGAGTACAGACAGAACTTACAAGGATGTTGCTGGGTCTGGAGGACCAGATTTATAAGAAAAGCTTGAAAACGTTAGGACTGTATCCTTATCTGTATTCCTTAGAACGTAGAAGATTGAGAGGAGATTTGGTGGAGGGATACAAAATTATGAGTGGTGTAGATAGGGTAAATACAAGCAGGCTTTTTCCACTGAGGTTGGGTGGGACTAAAACCAGAGATCATGGATTAAGGGTGAAAAGGGAAAAGTTTAAGGGGAACATGAAGGGAAACTTCTTCACTCAGAGAATCTTGAGGATGTGGGATGAGCTGCCAGACCAAGTGGTGCATGTGAGCTCAATTTCAATGTTTAAGAGAAGTTTGGATACACACATGGATGTTAGGTGTATGGAAGGGTACCGTTTCAGTGCAGGTCGATGGGAGCAAGCAATTTAAATGGTTTCAATATGGACTAGATGGGCTGAAGGGACTTTTTCTGTGCTGCTCTTCTCTATGATTCCATGACTCTCCCTGCCACCACCACTTCCTCTGGAAACTCATTCCACATCCTGAATAACCTCTGGGTGAACAAGTTGCCTCTCTGGTTCCTATGTAATCTCTTCCCTTTCACCATAAACTAATGCCCTTAGTTCTCGATTCAAGATTTAAGCTTCAAGTACATTTGTTATCAAAGAATGTATAAATGCTTTACTCATTATAGGGAGGTTTTACTATATCCACCTACTCTTTAAGGACCAGCTTGCTTCCCTATCCAATTCCTCTGATGAGATCTAGCTACCAATTTCCACAGTTTAAGTGGTGGATCCCACCTCCCTACCAAGGAGTAGATACTTCCAGCTAATGAACTTATTTAAGCACAGCTTACTTTATTTTTAATGAGACAAGTCTGAATTTAGACTAATAGTTCTTAACACACATTTAGACCATAAGGTATAGAAGCAGAATAAGACCATTCAGCCCATCGAGTATGTTGCTGCTCCATTCAATACTGGTCTGATCCAATTCTTCATATTTAACTCTCACACAGAGGATTTCTGATTCAAAAAAGATTTCCATATTACAAAAGATTTCAAAACATAGGTACAATTCTTACAAATTAGAAGAACTTACTAATGAGTTGCAGATGAACCAGTTGTCATCACAGAAACCATAGGATAAGGAATGAAGCAACACACATCAAAGTTGCTGGTGAACGCAGCAGGCCAGGCAGCATCTCTAGAAAGAGGTACAGTCAACGTTTCAGGCCGAGACCCTTCGTCAGGACTAATAAAGGGTCTCGGCCTGAAACATCGACTGTACCTCTTCCTAGAGATGCTGCCTGGCCTGCTGCATTCACCAGCAACTTTGAAGTGTGTTGCTTGAATTTCCAGCATCTGCAGAATTCCTGTTGTTTGGATAAGGAATGAATTCTAGTTCTTCTTTCTGTAGCCCGATCTTCTGTAATTCTCCTTGTCATTACAAACAATCCCCAATGCTTCTTATATTCATGCTACTTTCTTTTAGATGACATCATCTGCATTTGATATTTTCCAGATAATTTTCCTAGGACAAAGTAACTCACACAGATGGTCCCAAAAGCTTCTGGCAACAGAAATTCCCAACATTCTGAATCCCTGATTATACAAACATCCAAACTTGTAACCACATCTGATTTACTAAGTGACATGGCCCCATTGTCTTCAAATTGATGAAAGCAGAATGAGAAATCTCCTAGTCATTTCATGTTGCAAATCTGTGCCTCCAACTTCAAATTTCTTGCTATCATCAATTAACAGCAAGAACTGGAGACTGGTTCTTGCTTACAACAAAAGGCTGAGCAAAGAATATTTATTAAAAGTTTAACTTTATTACCAACAGCACTGGCTCTTTGGAAAGGTCATGTCACTCTACTGGAAAGCTGAGGTTAGCAATAAGCCCTTCAGGCCCTGGAAAGTGACTATCCAGCAGATCTTCTCCTCCTATTCAGGTCAGCCCCTGTGACCAAGCTGTCTGTCATCTTCCAAATGCCGAGCTGCTAATACTTCCTACATATGTTCAGCACAGAAGGTAAAAGGTTAATGATATTGTATTAGAGCACCTTCTTCTGTATAACAGCAGTGAACCAGATCCTTTTGAAGCCAATATGGATACCTGCCAGGGACATAGAAGCTGGATGTCAGATAGCTGCTCCATTGTTTGTTAGTAGGAAGCTGCAAACAGGTACTTAGGCACAGGTCCCAGAGGTGACTATTTACAAGCTTTTATGATGAAAGTGCACGCTTGCAAGCAGCTGGTCCCATTCACCAACAAAGCACATTGAGGTTTGGCACTAAGCGGTAGGGTAAATAAAGATAAACATTACAGAGGCTGATTAATAATGATTCCCTTTGGTCTGTGCCAGGTTGCAACAAAATAAACACAGCAACATCACTCCATTTGCTCCCTGAGGAGACTCCCACTTGCCATGTATATACTTATGAATCAGAATCAGGTTTATTATCACCGATGTATGTGGTGAAGTCTATTGCTTTGTAGCAGCAGTGCAGTGCTGTAGATTAAAAATACTATAATTTACAATAAAAATGTTAAAAAATAAACAAGTACTATTTGTCCCACTCTTATCAGGGAAGATGCTACATAGCATCCATGCCAGCACCACTAGACTTAAAAGCAATAACCTCCCCTAAGTCCATAAGATCATAAGATGCGAGAAGAATTAGGCCATTTGGCCTGTTGAGTCTGCTCTATCATTTAATATGGCTGAAATATTTTTCCTCTCAGCCCCAATCTCCTGCTTTCTCCCTATATTCCTTCATGCCCTGACCAGCCAAGAATCCATCAGCATCTACTGTAAATATATTTAAAACCTTGCCCTCCACAGCTGCCTACGGCAACAAATTCTACAGACTCACTAATCTCTAGCCGAAGAAATTCCTCTTCATCTCCACTCTCAAAGGAAACCACTCTATTCTGAGGCTGTGTGCTCTGGCCCTAGACTCTCCCACCACAGGAAACATCCTCCCTACATCCAACACTGTCAAAGCCTTTCACTATTCAATAGGTTTCGATTAGCTCATCCCTCATTCTTCTGAATTCCAGTGAACAGAGTCATCAGATACTCTTCACATGACAAGCCGCTCAATCCTGAAATCATTTTTGTCAATCTCCTTTGTACCCTCAACAGTGCCAGCACGTCTTTTCCAAGATGATAGGCCCAGAACTGCTCACAATACTCCAAGTGAGGACTCACCAGTACTTCACAAAGCCTCAACATTACAACCTTGCTTTTATATTCTAGTCCTCTTGAAATGAATGCTAACATCACATTTACCTTCCTCACCACAGACTCAACCTGCAAATTAACTTTTTGGGAATCCTGCACAAGCCCTCCCAAGTCCCTTTGCAACTCAGTTTTTTGTACTTTCTCTCCATTCAGAAAATAGTCAACCCTTTCTTTTTTTCTACCAAAGTGCATCACCATACATTTTCTGACACTGTATTCCATTTTACACTTATTTGCCCAATCTCCTAATCTATCTAAGTCCCTCTATAGCCTCTCTACTTTTTCAAATTTACCTGCCCCTCCAGATGTCTTAATATCATACACAAACCTTGCCACACAGCCATCAATTCAGTTATCCAAGGCATATTGACATATAATGCAAAAAAAAGTGATCCCAACACAGACCCCTGTGAAAACACCATTAAGGCAGAAAAACTGCATTTATTCTCACTCTCACACAAAGAAATCTGCAGATGCTGGAAATTCAAGCAACAAACACAAAAAATGCTGGTGAACACAGCAGGCCAGGCAGCATCTATAGGAAGAGGTACAGTCGATGTTTCGGGCCGAGACCCTTCATCAGAACTAACTGAAAGAAGAGGTAGTAAGAGATTTGAAAGTGGGAGGGCGAGGGGGAGATCCAAAATGATAGGAGAAGACAGGAAGTGGAGGGATGGAGCTAAGAGCTGGAAAGTTGATTAGCCAAAGGGATACGAGGCTGGAGAAGGGAGAGGATCATGGGACGGGAGGCCTAGGGAGAAGAAAAGGGGAGGGCAGCCCAGAGGATGGGCAACGAGTTATAATGAGAGGGACAGAGGCAGAAAAAAAGAGAGACAAATAAATAAATAAGGAATGGGGTACGAAGGGGAGGTGGGGCATTAACGGAAGTTAGAGAAGTCAATGTTCATGCCATCAGGTTGGAGGGATGGAGCTAAGAGCTGGAAAGTTGATTAGCCAAAGGGATACGAGGCTGGAGAAGGGAGAGGATCATGGGACGGGAGGCCTAGGGAGAAAGAAAAGGGGAGGGCAGCCCAGAGGATGGGCAACGAGTTATAATGAGAGGGACAGAGGCAGAAAAAAAGAGAGACAAATAAATAAATAAGGAATGGGGTACGAAGGGGAGGTGGGGCATTAACGGAAGTTAGAGAAGTCAATGTTCATGCCATCAGGTTGGAGGCTACCCAGATGGAATATAAGGTGTTGTTCCTCCAACTTGAGTGTGGCTTCATCTTGACGTCGACTGTACCTCTTCCTATAGATGCTGCCTGGCCTGCTGCTTTCACCAGCATTTTTTGTGTGTGTTGCTTGATTCTCACTCTTTTCCTTCAGCCAATCAGCCACTGCTTTATCCATGCTCGTGTCTTTCCTGTAATGCCATGGGCTCGTAGCTTGTTAAGCAGTCGCATATGTGGCACCTTGTTAAAGACCTTCTAAAAATCCAAGTACACAACATCAACTGATTCTCCTTTGTCCATCCTGCTTGTTATTTCTTCAAAGAATTCCAACAGAATTGTCAGGCAAGATTTTTCGTTGAGGAAACCATGCTGACTATGGTCTATTTTGTCCTGTGCCTCCAAGTACCGAAAACCACATCCTTAGAAATCAACTCCAATATTTTCTCAACTACTGAGGTCAAACCAACTGGCCTATAATTTTCTTTCTTCTGCATCTCTCCCTTCTTGAATAGCAATGCATCATTTGCAATTTTCCAGTCTTCTCAAACCATTCCAAAATCTAGTGATACTTGAATGATCATTGCTAATACTTCCATGATCTCTTCAGCCACCTCTTTCAGAACCCTGGGGTGTGCACTATCTGTGCTAGTTTACTTATTTACCTTCAGACCTTTCAGTTTCCTAAGAAACTTCTCCATAGTCCTGGCAACTTCACACACCTCTGACTCTTGATATTCTGGAAATTCCACCACACGGCTGGTGTCTTCCACAGTGAAGGCTGATGCAAAATACTTGTCTGCTATATCCTTATCCCATTACTACCTCTTCAGTGTCATCTTCCAGGTGGTCCAAAATTCACTCTTGCCTCTCTTTTACATTTTATGTATCTGAAGAAATGTTTGGTATCATCTTTAATATAATTGTATGGCTTACTTTTGTATTCCATCCTTACCTTCTTAATGACTTTTTTAGTTGTCTTCTATTAGTTTTGAAAAGCTTTCCAATCTACTATCTCCTCAGTAATTTTTGCTTCATTATATGCCCTCTCTTTGGCTTTTATGTTGACTTTGACTTCTCTTATTAACCATGGTTGTGTTATCTTGCCTTTAGAATATTTCTTCCTCCTTGGGATGTATATATCGTGTGCCTTCTGAATTGCTTTCAGAAATCCCAACCATTGCTGCTCTGCTGTCATTCTTGCCAGTGTTCTTTTCCAATCAATTTTGGCCAACTTCTTTCTCATCCCTCCGTAATTCCATTTACTTCACATTAATACTGATACATCTAACTTTTGCTTCTCCTTATCAAATTTCAGAGTGAATTCGATCATATTATGATCACTTGCCCCAAAGAGTACTTTTACCTTCAGTTATCTAATCATTTCCAGTTCATTGCACCACACCCAATCCAGAATAGCTGATCCACTAGTGGGCTCAACCATGAGCTGCTCTAAAAAATCCATCTCATAGGCATTGTAGCAATTCCCCATCTTGGTATTCAACATGAACCTGATTTTGCCAATCTACTTCCATATTGAAATCCCCTTGACTATTGTAACGTTGTCCTATTGGCATGTATTTTTTTTATCTCCCAATGTAATTTGTAGATCAATTGTTACTACTTTTCGGGGTTTGTAGATAACTTTCATCACAGTCTTTTTACCCTTGCAGTTCCTTAGCTCTATCCACAATGATTCAACACCTTCCAATCTTATGTAATCCCTTTCTAATTATTTGATTTCATTTTTTTAACCAACAGAGCTACGCACCCCCTCTGCCTACCCTCCTGTCCTTTTGATACAATGTGTATCCCATTAAGCTCCCAGCTATGGTCTTATTTCAACCTTGATTCAGTGATGCCTACAACATCATATATTACAATCTGTAACTGTGCTACAAGTTCATCTACCTTATTCTGTATAGTGCAAACATTCAAATATAACACCTTCAGTCCTGAGAAAGGACCTGTTGTTTTCCTGGTATATATGACAAATAAACTCTTCTTGGGCTTCCAGCTGGGTACAAGGTTAAAATCAATATCTGTACCCAGCTGGAAGCCCGAGAAGAGCTTATTCACCTTCAGTGCTGTATTCACCCCTTTCTATTTTGTCCACCTTTTACATTGCAACTCATCTTATTGACTGCAATTTTGTCCAATCATCAGCTCTCCTTGCTGGAGTCTCACTACACATTGCCTTTGTTTGTAAATCAACTAACTCATCTTCAGTGCTATCACTCTTGTTCCCATCTCCCTCTCAGACTAGTTTAACAATGCCCTCCTCCCACCCAACAACTTTAGCAGACTTGCCTGCAATGATTTTGGACCCCCTCTGGCTCTGTTTGTGCAATTGTACAACCCTCCTCAGCTTTTTTTCTGATCCTGTGCAGTGCCCCCACCAAACCAGATGATGACACAAGCAGACAAGATTCAAGATTCAAAGATGTTTAATGTAACTTCCATTACACAAATGTAAATGAGAATGCAATAATTGTTACTCCGGATCTGATGCACCACACAAAAAAATAAGGTAAAGAACATAATAATACAAAAACACAATAAATATAAGTACATAAGATAGCTTTTATACATAGATTGATTGTATGTACATAAAGTGATGCCAGGCACAGGAGTGTCTGTACATAAGGTGACTCTGACTATGTCAATGATTTGGATGACAGAATTGATGGCTTTGTGGCCAAGTTTGCAAAGGATAGGAAGATAAGAGGAGGGACAAGTAGTGTTGAGGCAGCAGGGAGTCTGCCAAACAACTTAGACAGATTGGGATAATGGGCAAAGTAGTGCCAGATGGAATAGTGTCGGGAAATGTACGGTCATGCAACTCAGAAGAAATAAAGGTGTCGACTATTTTCTAAATGGAGAAAAAATTCAAAAATCAGAGGTACAAAAGCACTTGGGAGCCCTTGGTCAGGATTCTTTACTGGTTAGCAAGCAAGTTGAGTTGATGGTAAGGAAGGCAAATGTAATTTTAGCCTTCATTTTGAGAAGATTAGAAAATAAGAGCAACAATGTAATGCTGAGGCTTTATAAGGCATTGATCAGAATGCACTTGGGGTATTGTGAGCAGTTTTGGGCCCCTTATCTGAAAAAACAATGTGCTGGCATTGGACAGGGTCCAGAGGAGGTCACAAGAATTATTCCAGAAATGAAAGGGTTAACATGAGGAGTTTTTGATGGCTGTGGGCCTGAACTCGCTGGAGTTTAGAAGAATGAGGGGAAATCTAATTGAACCCTATTGAACATTGAAAGAGAAGATGGAGTGGATATGGAGAAATAAACAAGGATGACAACTACCCTAACATTTCCTATAGTGGGTGAGTCTAGAACCAGTTGGCACAATCTCAGAACAGAGGGACATCCATTTAGAACAGATATGATGAGGAATTTATTTAGCCAGAGAGTAGTAGACCTGTGAAATTCATTACTCCAGATTTCTATGGATGCCAAGCTATTGGGTATATTTAAAGTGGAGGTTGATAGGTTCTTGGTTAGTCAGGGCATCAAACATTGTGATGAAAAGGCAGAAGAATGGGGTTGAGAGGGTTAATAATTCATCCATGATGGGATAGCAAAGCAGACTCAGTGGGCTGAATGGCCGAATTCTGCTTCCATATCTTATGGTCTTGTGACAGGAAATGATAAAGTAGTGGTGAAGGAGGGTGGGGATGTAATGGGTGGTTTAGTGGGTGGAGGTGTTGATGAGCCTTGCGGCTTGGGGAAAGGAATTGTTTTTGACTCTTGTGGTCCTGGTGTGGATGTTGCATAGCCTCCTCCTTGATGGGAGTGGGACAAACAGTCCATAAGTGGATGGGGGTGGGGGACGGGGGGGGGTGTTGGATCCTTCATGATATTGCTAGCTTTTTTCTGGTACCTTTCTGTATATACGTTCTCGATGGCCAGTAGGCTGGTGCTGACGATGCATTGGGCAGTTTTGACTACCTGTTGCAGAGCCCTCCTGTCCTCCGCGGTCCAGTTTCTGTACCATGCAGTAATGCAGCATGTTACGATGCTCCCTACTGCGCAACTATATAAGCTTGTAAGTGTTGAAGGAGGGTGCCGCTGGCTGCGAACAGTATGGTTTATGAATCAGAATCGAGTGTATTATCATTGGCATAGGTTGTGAAATTTGTTTTATGCAGGTTGTTTCTGCCCCCTACCTATTACATAGCCCTATATCATCATGAAATTTGTTTTATGCAGGTTGTTTCTGCCCCCTACCTATTACATAGCCCAATATCATCAATGTGTGTGGCGCGTGGCCAAGTGATCGGGGCGCTGGACTAGCGATCTGAAGGTTGTGGGTTCGAGCCTCGGTCGGGGCAATGTGTGTGTCCTTGAGCAAGGCACTGAACCACACAATGCTCCAGTCTACCCAGCTGAGATGGGTACTGGCAAAAATGCTGGGGGTTAACCTTGCGATAGACTGACATCCTATCCGGGGCGGGGGGGGGGGGCGCGGGTAGTCTCGTATTCTCAGTTGCCACGGAAACTGGCATAAGCACCGGCCTGATGGGCCACAAGGCTCGTGACAGACTTTAATCTTTAAATATCATCAATGTGACTAACTAAGACTTTCTGGAATGCCACTAATGTATCTGTCTCTACTACCACCCTGAGAGGCCATTCCAAGCACACACCACTCAGTGTAAAAATATCCCTCTGACATCCCTATGGTTGATTGTCCATCGTACCTGACGATGGCAGTTAGATTTGTGCACTTCTGTTGTGTGTCCCCAGGCGGCTGCTGAGTCCAGGTTGTGAGAGACACAGGTGTTTACAATAAGGACTTGCTGGATCTGGAATTGGAGCCTCTGCTATTGCTTTCTTTCGTTGT
This sequence comes from Mobula hypostoma, assembly GCF_963921235.1. Lineage (NCBI taxonomy): Eukaryota > Metazoa > Chordata > Chondrichthyes > Myliobatiformes > Myliobatidae > Mobula > Mobula hypostoma. The sequence goes on along the minus strand of NC_086110.1, from coordinate 70,191,287 downwards.
CAGGCAGCGATTAGTACTACTCAGTGTCACTCCTCCAGTGTTGGGAGTGGTCCTAACCAAAGTTCACCAGCCACTCCGGTCTTGTGCACACTGTTCCAACCATTTTGGTACAAGCCCAACCACCTTAAAATTATGCCCCTTGGTATTTGACCCGGCGACAACAAAAGAATAGCATTTCCAACTCTGAGTGTTATATTTGTAACTTGGATCTGAATATGTATATCTTGGAGTGGTATATATGTAACTTAATGTCCTGTCTGCTTGTGGCCTTTATTGTTCCTGCTGATAGAGATTTTGTAGTTGGGAGATGCTGATCACAAAATAAGAGCTATTGATTTCATTTTAAGGTGGTGCTGGTGAATCTCAGCGACTTCTGTCTGGGGACCAATGAAAAAAAGAAGCCAACTAAATACAAACAAGAGAAAATTTACAGATGCTGGAAATCCAAGCCACACACACAAAGTGTTGGAGGAACTCAGCAGGCCAGGCAGCATCAAGGGAAAAGAGTAAACCGTCAACATTTTGGGCTGAGACCCTTCATCAGGACTGGAGAAAAAAGATGAGAAGTCAGAGTAAGAAGGTGGGGGAGGAAATACCACGTGATAAGTGATCAGTGAAACTGGGAGAGGGTGATGGGGGAAGTAAATAGTTGGAAAGTTGATTGGTGAAAGTGATAAAGGGCTGGAGAAGGGAGCATCTGATAGGAGAGTTTGGAAGAGCACCAGAGTGAGAAGGTCAGCAGGTTAGGAGGTAAGGTGAGAGAGGGAAATGGGAATGGGGAATGGTGAAGGGGTTGCAGTTACCAGAAGTTTGAGAAATCAATGTTCATGCCATTAGGTTAGAGGCTGCGCAGATGGAATACAGGGTGTTGCTCCTCCAATCTGACAACTGAACAACTAAATACTTGGTTAATCACTCTTTTTCCGGTAAATGATCATTGCAAACAATAGCATGTAACTTCACTTTGGATTTGGAGGCATTACAGTGTGCCAGAACTGAGGCGAGGGAGTGAACCTGTTGCCGAGTGCGAGGAAGTTCCGCACTTCAATCGATTTAAGCACTGGGCCGGTCAGAAAGATCGGGTAAAGGCTGATTCAAGGGGACAAGGTCCAGGCCCCAGGAATGACTGAACACAATGTTTGGATGACAATTTAGGGGCTGGGCCAGTTTGAAAAGGTCAGGGTTTTGGGGCCTAAGGTGAAGGATGGGTTGGTGTAACTTGCCACTCCACGACATTCATTCGGTTCTGCGCTGAACTAAGGAAGGATCTCTCTGTGGACTTCAGTTCAGAATGCCATTTGCTTGCATTTGTTGTTTACATGATATGTTTTTTTTCTGCACATTGGTTGTTTGACAGTCTTCTTTTTTAATGGGCTCTTTTAGGTTTCTTTGTTTTGTGGCTGCCACTTTGGAGATGGTTCTCAATGTTACTGTATATATAATGTATATACTCTTTGATAATAAATATACTTTGAACTTTAAATTGTTTTATATATACAAATGGTGCCACAGTTTGATCACTGTGGAGAGGGTTAACCTTGAAGGTGATGGACAGAATGTCATGGGTGGTGCTAAATTGGACCTATTGATAAAAATCACATCCCTGATTTGCATCTTTTATACAACATAAAGGATACCAGAAAATGAGTCTCTCTCCATTGTTTGGGGTGGTGCCTTAAGAAGGTGACAGGCACCACTAGGGACCCTCATTATCTGGGACATGGCCTCTTCTTATTCCTGTAATTATGGTGGAGGTACTGGAGCTTGAAGACTCACAATCAATGGTTTTGGAACAGCTTCTTCTCCTTTGCTATTAGGTTTCTGAACAAATGAACATTGGCTCATTATTCCTTTATATCGTCACTATTTACAGCATTTACAGTCAACTTTATCGGGACAGGACTAGAACCAGGGGTGGTCTTCAGCTGCTGTACCTGATTCATTTCAATGTTCAATATGTTATGTGTTCAGGGACACACTTCTGCACATTAGTGTTGTAACACATGGTTATCTGAGCTACTGTTGCCTTCTTGTCAGCTTAAGTCAATCTAGCGACTTTCCCCTGACCGCCCACATTAACAAAGCATTTTTGCCTGCAGAACAGCTGCTTGCTCAATGCTTTCCCATTGTTTCGATCACCATTCTCTGTAAACTTTTAAGACTGTTGTGCATGAAAATCACAGGAGATCAGCAGTTCCTGAGATACACTAACGGCTCTGACTGGCACAAACAATAATTCCATGGTCAAATTCACTTTGATCACATATCCACCTCCATTCTGCAGGTTCATCTGAACAACTGAATCTCTTGACCATTTCTGCATATTTTTATGCATTGAGTTGTTGCCATATTATAGGCTGACATTAACGGGCAGGTGTAGAGGTGGCCACTGAGCGCAAAGTGCAACATACAGAAAAGGAACACAGCAGGTCAGGCAGCATCTCTGCAGGGGAATAAACAGTAAACGTTTTGGGCCAAGACTCTTCATGGGGACAAGATGCTGAATGGCCTGCTGAGTTCCTCTGGCATTTTGTGTGTGTTGCTTAAGATTTCTAATATCTGCAGTCAATATAAAGTGCAAGTCCTTTATCTACCCACTCTGTTCTTTAGCTGGACCATGCGACTGGACATCCAGTGCCTTAATGTCCTTATTTGTTCTATCATATTTGTATGTTCCCAGATAACTCCCACATCACGGTGTCTCTAAATATATATCCACATACTAACTCCAGTGGGAAGGACCACAGTCAACATCGATGCTGGGAGCTTTGATGTTTGTGGTATGTTTTAATAACTCGGATGTAAATGCAGAAGGCATAAATCAGATTTATTATAAATGTCTTAGAGTACTGTGCAAGAATGTTAGGCACATACAGTATATATAGCTAGGGTGTCTAAGACTTTTTGCACAGTGAACGTGGAGGGGAGAAAGAGTTTGTAATTCTGACATGAGGAAAGAATGTTGGGAATGGTGAACATGGAGAGTGGAAGTGCGTGGGACAGGTGGCAGAGAAGGAGTGTCAGGGGCAAGGGGGAGGCATGGGTGCAGACACACCCAGCCCTGAGACACCAGGCAAGGCCAGTTAATTCCAAACAATTGGTTTATTGATCAACACAGAATGTTTTCCTGGTGCTTTCAGCTCCCTCCCCGCTCTCTTCCCCCTTACCTAACAATGATTTCCCTCACCCTGCCCCTTTCCCACTCTCAGTCCACAATAGAGGCCCATAATAAAATCAAGTTTATCATCACTCACATATGCCATGAAAATTGTTTTTTTTTGCATCAGCAATACATAAAATTACTACTGTACTGTGCAAAAGTGTTAGACACCCTAGCTATATACAGTCGCATGCAAAAGTTTGGACACCCCTGGTCAGAATTTCTGTTACTGTGAATAGCTAAGTGAGTAAAAGATGAACTGATTTCCAAAAGGCATAAAGTTGAAGATGTCACATTTCTTTAATATTTTAAGCAAGATTACTTTTTTATTTCCATCTTTTACAGTTTCAAAATAACAAAAAGTTCTATTTTAACTTCATCAGTCCACAGGACTTGTTTCCAAAATGCATCAGGCTTGTTTAGATGTTCCTTTGAACCTCTTGAATAGAACCTTTTGGCCGCAATGAGCAAAGGTATGTTTGAAGAAAAAAGGATGGAGAATTTCATGAAAAGAACTCCTCTCCAACTTTTTAGAATGGGGGTTGATCGATCATGCTTTGGGCTTGTGTTGCAGCCAGTGGCACGGGGAACATTTACTGGTAGACGGAAGAATGAATTCAATTAAATATCAGCAAATTCTGAAGCAAACATCACACCGTCTGTAAAAAAGCCAAAGATGAAAAGAGGATGGCTTCTACAACAGGATAGTGATCCTAAACACACCTCAAAATACACAATGGACAACTTCGAGAGACACAAGCTGAAGGTTTTGTCATGGCCCTCACAGTCCCCTGACTTAAACATCATCAAGAGTCTGTGGATAGACCTCAAAAGAGCAGTGCATGCAAGATGGCCCAAGAATCTCACAGAACTAGAAGCCTTTTGCAAGGAAGAATGGGTGAAAATCCTCCAAGCAAGAACTGAAAGACTCTTAACTGGCTACAGAAAGTGTTTACAAGCTGTGGTGCTTGCAAAAGGGGGTGTTACTAAGTACTGCCATGCAGGGTGCCCAAAGTTTTGCTTCAGGCCCTTTTCCCTTTTTGTTATTTTGAAACATTAAAAGATGGAAATAAAAACGTTCTCTTGCTTAAAATATTAAAGAAATGTGTCATCTTTAACTTTATGCCTGTTGGAAATCAAGTCATCTTTTATTCTCTTAGCTATTCACAGTAACAGAAATTTTGACCGGGGTGCCCAAGATTTTGCATGCCACTATATATGTGCCTAAGACTTTTGAACTGTATTGTGTATGACAAGAATTTTTGTGTGTGCTGCTTTGGATTTCCAGCATCTGCATATTTTCTTGCGTTTGTGACAAGAAATGTATTGTTTTGCAGCAGCAGTACAGTGAAATACATAAAATTGCTATAAATTACATTATAAATAATTAGTGTAAAAAATGGAATAGCAATGCCATGTTCTTGGATTTATGAACTACTCAGAAATTTGATGGCTGAGGGGAAGAAGTTCTTTCTAAATTGTTGAGAATCAGAATCATGTTTATTATCACTAATATGTTGTGAAAGTTACCTTGTCCTCACCTACCACCCCACCAGCCTCCGGGAGCAACATATAATTCTCTGTAACTTCTGCCACCTCCAACGGGATCCCACCACCGAGAACATCTTTCCCTCCCCCACCTCTTTCTGCTTTCTGCAGGGATTGCTCCCCACCCGACTCCCTTGTCCATTCATCCCACCGATCTCCCTCCTGGCACTGGTCCTTGTAAGCGGAACAAGTGCTACACAAGCCCTTACACTTCCTCCCTCACCACCATTCAGGGCCCCAAACAGTCCTTCCAGGTGAGGCGACACTTCACCTGAGTCGGCTGGTGTGATGTACTGCGTCCGGAGCTCCCGATGTGGCCTTCTATATATTGGTGAGACACAACGCAGACTGGGAGACGGTTTCGCTGAACACCAACGCACTGTCCGCCTGAGAAAGCAGGATATCCCATTGGCCACACATTTTAATTCCACATCCCATTCCCATTCTGACATGTCTATCCACGGCCTCCTCTACTCAAGATGAAGCCACACTCAGGTTGGAGGAACAACACCTTATATTCCCTCTGGGTAGCCTCCAACCTGATGGCATGAACATTGACTTCTCTAGCTTCCGTTAATGCCCCTCCTCCTGTTCTCACCTCATCCCTTATTTATTTGTTTGTTTATTTGTTTGTTTGTTTATTTATTTATTTATTTATTTTATAGTTTTTTCCTTTTTTTCTCTCTCTGTCCCTCTCACAATTACTCCTTGCCTGCTCTCCATCTTCCTCTGATGCTCCTCTCCCCCTTTCTTTCTCCCTAGGCCTCCCACCCCATGATTCTCTCCCTTCTCCAGCCTCGTATCCCTTTTGCCAATCAACTTTCCAGCTGTTAGTTTCATCCTCCCCCTCCTGCCTTCTCCTATCATTTTGGATCTCCCCCTCCCCCTCCCACTTTCAAATCTCTTACTATCTCTTCTTTCAGTTAGTCCTGACGAAGGGTCTCGGCCCGAAATGTCAACTGTGCTTCTTCCTATGGATGTTGTCTAGCCTGCTGCGTTCCACCAGCGTTTTGTGTGTGTTGCTTGAATTTCCAGCATCTGCAGAATTCCTCGTGTTTGCAATGTTGTGAAATTTGTTGTTTTGTGGCAGCAGTACAGTACAATGCAAGACATAAAAAATTACCATGAATTACCAAGATAATTAAATAGCACAAAAGACAAATAAGAGGGTGATGTTCATGGGTTCATAGACCATTCGGAAATCAGATGGCTGTTTCTGAATTGTTTGGGTGTGGGCTTTCCGGTTCCTATGCCCTCTCCCTGGTGGTATTAGCTTGAAGAGGAGATGTCTCGGATGGCGAGGACCTTTCATTCTGGATGCTGCATTCTTGAGGCATCTCCTCTTGTGGATGCCCGTTGGTGGCGAGGATTGTGTCAGTGATAGAGCTCTGCAGCCTCCTGCAACTCTGTGCATTGGAACTTCCATACCGTCATGTTGGGCTCGTTTTTTTATAGAGAGTGGTGGGTGCCTGGACTCCACTGCAGGGGTGGTAGTGGACGCAAATACCACAGAGGCATTTAAGAGACTCTTAGACGGGCACATGAATATGCAGGGAATGAAAGGAAATGGATATAGTGTAGGCAGAAGTGCATGGTTTAGTTAGGCATTTAATTATTAGCTTAATTACCTTGGCACAACCTTGGGAGCTAAAGACTCAAGAGTTTCTGCAGATGCTGGAGATCTTGAGCAACACACTCACAAAATGCTGGAGAAACTCAGCAAGTCAGGCAGCAGAAATTGACGAGCTCAGCATGGGTGCAGGAAGAATCGTGGCGGACAAGTTAGAGAATGTTACCAGTGTAGGCTGGAACATGGACTACGGAACATGGACTACGAGGCCTCTCTGACTTAGAGTAAACACACCCCTTTGTTTCTTCCCTACTCGTGCTGTTTTTGATTTTCAGAATTTCTGTTGGCCCTCTCCACCTTTTCATCTTCAGCCTCGCCCTCATAACCTGCCCATCACTTCCTTTGATGCCCCACTTTATTCCATTGCCCTATCCTATCAGATTCCTTCTTCTTCAGCCCTTTAACTCTCCTACCGATCACCTCCCAGCTTCTCATATCATTTCCCCTCCCTCACCCACCCACATTCCCTCTCACCCGGTCTCAGCTATCACCTGCCAGCTTGTACTCCTTCCCCATCTTATTATTCTGGCTTCTGCCCTCTTTCTTTCCAATACTGATGAGTGCTCTCAGCCCAAAATGTCAACAGTTTATTTCTTTCCAAGGATGCTACCTGACCTATTGAGTTCCTCCTGCATTTTTATCATGGGCTGAAGAGCTCGTCCCTGTGCTGCTTTGTTCTATGTTTTGTATTCTATGTTACGTAGAACATTACATCACAGTATAGCCCCTTCGGCTTGCAATGTTGTGCCGACATTTTAACCTGCTCTAAAATCAATCTAGCCCTTACCTCCCATATCGCCCTCCATTTTTCTATCATCCGCATGCCTACCTAAGTGTTTCTTAAATGTCCCCTATGTTTCTGCCTTTACCACAACAGCTAGAGGTCATTCCATGTACCCAACACTCTGATATCCCCCTATAAGTTCCTCCAGTCATCTTAAAATGATAGCTCCTTGTTTTAATAGTTTCTGCCCAGGGAAAAAGCCTCTGACTATCTGCTCTAACATTTCTTATCTTCTTGTAGACTGTTACCAAGTGACCTCAAATCAAGCTTATGGTCATTTAACTATATACATGTATACTGTCAAACTCTCATCTTCCTTTATTTGAAAAAGAAAAGTCCTAACTCTAAATATGTTCTAAATACATGTTTCTAAAGTGTCCATAGCATGTACAGGAATTTCATGAAAAGAGGAATTATGGTACATAAAGACCAACAGATTTTCTCCCGCTTCCTTTCATCCACAGAGGGAAACTGGTTCTTCCTATTTCTACACACTTGTAACATCACACAATGAGCATTTAGTTACATGCTGCTGTGATTACAGGAGTACGCATTCAATCTCATAAAACTGCATACACTCAGTGGCCACTTTATTAGGTACACCTGTACACCTGCTTGTTAATCCAAATATCAAATCAGCAGATCACGTGACAGAAACTCAATGCATAAAATCATGCAGACATGATCAAGAGGTTCAGTTATTGTTCAGACCAAACAGCAGAATGGGGAAGAAATGTGATCTAAGTGATTTTGTCTGTGGAATAATTGTTGGTGCCAGATGGGGTGGTTTGAGTATCTCAGAAAGTGTTGATCTCCTGGGATTTTCTTACATAACAATCGAGTTTACAGAGAATGGTGTGAAAACAAAAAAAAACATCCAGTGAATGGCACTTCTGTGGGCGAAAACACCTTGTTAATAAGAGAGGTCAGAGAAGAATGTTTAACCTGTCAGGAAGGCAACAATAATTCAGCCACGCATTACAACAATGATTTGCAGAAGAGCATCTCATTGTGCACAACACATTGAACATGTTGAAGAGGATTGGTTACAGTAGCAGAAGACGATAAACGTACATTTCGAATGTTGAAAGGCATGTGTGGATGTGGCAAAGTTGTTTCCCATGATGGGGGAGTCTAGTACAAGAGGGCATCACTTATAGATTGAAGGGTGCCTATTCAGTACAGAAATGCGAAGAGATTTTTTTAGTCAGAGGGTGGTGAATCTATGGAATTTGTTGCCACGGATGGCAGTGGAAGCCAAGTAATTGGGTGTATTTAAGGCAGAGATTGATATGTATCTGAGTAGCCTGGGCGACAAAGGTTATGGTGAGAAGGTGGGGGAGGGGGACTAAATGGGAGAATGGATCAGCTCATGATAAAATGGCGGAGCAGACTCAATGGGCCGAATGGACGACTTCTGCTCCTTTATCTTATGGTCTTACAGTCTTATGGTACACTTAGTGGCCACTTTATTAGGTACAGGAGGTGATAGCTCTTGTGAAACAGGAATAAAAGTTAGAGCTGATTGTTGTTGTGCAGAAAAATTCTTTGTAAGTGCAACATTAATGTGGCTTCATTAAAATAAGAAGAAACGGAGTAATGAGGCTGTAGTTCAAGTTCAAGTTTAGTGTCATCTGTATGTACATGTATACAGCCAAATGAAAGTAATTGTAAGTTCCTCTAAATTAGGTGGATCCGCAACACTAAAAACGCACAACACATAAAACCAAAATATTACCCCACTTACACTAATAAAATATAATTCAGAATTCATGTGAAGTACATGGTATAGGTAAACAGTACGGAGCACTGGTACAAAGCAAAATCAATTTTTTGACACAGTGACCTTCATAAAATCAATGTATTGAAATCAGGAGTTGGAATGTTATGTTGAAGTTCTATAAGATATTGAAGAGGCCTAATTTGGAGAATTGTCTGCAGTTCTCATCATCTACCTCCAGGAAAGATATCAATAAGATTGAAGAGTGCAGAGAAAATTTACAAGGATGTTGCTGGGACTGGAGGACCTGAGTTACAGGAAAAGATGGAATAAATAGAGATGTTATTGATGGAGTGTAGGAGATTGACGGGAGATTTGATAGAGGTTTACAAAATTATGAGGGGTATAGATGGGGGAAATGCAAGCAGGGCTATTCCGCTAAGGTTGGGTGAGACTAGAACTAGAGTTCATGGGTTAAGGGTGAAAGGTGACATATTTGAGTGGGAACTTCTTCACTCAATGGGGGGTGAGAGCATGAAAGGAGCTGCCAGTGGAATTGGTGGATACAGCTCAATTGCAACTTCTGGATAGGTACTGTGCATGGATAGCATTATGTGGGAGGACTTTGGTCCAGGTGCGGGTTGATAAGACTATGCAAAATAACAGTTTGACCTGGACTAGATGAGCCAAAGGGTCTTTTTTTCTGTGCTGTAGTGTCCTATGACACTCTAAAATCAAAATGAGTAAGAACTGAACATCAGTGAAGCTGCCTTGCAGACTTGACCTTTGTCAATCTTTATCACATTTTCCTGACACAACTACTAACTGCAGGCTCCTGGTGAAAAGGATTGCCGAGCTTGACAGCGGTAGAAGTGAAAGCTTTATAATCTCATGAGCACTGTGGATTTTGTTACAGCATATAACCTTGGCCCCTGGAACTGCAGAGAGGATCCTAATCACACACCTTCACTTATGTTCCTGTACAGAGAAAATCCTCAACTATATGCAGAGACAGAAAATGAGTGAGAAGCAAGTAAGTGAATCTAATGGAGAACAGAGGGTCTGAATTTCCAGTGGCTGGACGCTGGACTATTTCCCCTGCTTTTAGCAAATAACTTCCTTCAGGAATGCAATGTATACAATAAAAAAATTGCAGGAACTCAGCAGGTCAGGCAGCATCTATGAAGAGGAATGAACAATCAACGTTTCAGACTGAGACCCTTCATCAGTGGGTGAAGTAAAATCTGTGGTGGTGTTAGGAGGGTGGAGGAAGGAATTATCAATGTTTCAGGCTGAAGCAAAATGTCAAACACCCTCACAAAAGCTTTGACATCCTTTCTTTAAAGAGGCAAACAGAACTGAACGCAATACTCCAAGTGTGGTCTAACCAGAGTTTTATAGAGCTGTGACATTAGTTTGTGACTCTTAACCTCAGCTTCCTGACTCATGAAGGCCAACATATTATACACTTTCTAAACTACTGTATTAACTTGCCCGGTAACTGTGAGGGATCCATGGAAGAGGACTTTAAACTCCCTCTATTCCTTCTCACTGCTACGAATCCTGTCATTAACCTTGTTCTCTTCTATAAACATTAGTATTAGCTTTTTCAGAGCCACCACAATACTTTGGGGTGGCACGGCAACATAACGGTTAGTGAAAGGCTTCACAGAGCCAGCTATTCGAAGATCGAGTTTTAATTCCCACTGTTGTCTGTACGTAGTGCGTATGTTCTCCCCATGAATACATGAGTTTCCCCCAGATGCTCTGGTTCCCTGCTACATTCCAAAGACGTAAAGGTTACAGTTGGTGGGTTGTGGCCGAGTTATGAGCTATTGGTGCCAGAAACAATGCTATTCTTGAGGGGTGCCACCAGCATATCCTTGGACTGTGCTGGTCATTGATGCAAAATGATTAATTTTACTGTATGTTTTGAAGTTTCAATGTACTAGTGACAAATAAAGCCAATCTTTAAGTCTTTAATCTTTAATCTCAAATTAACATAAATTATACATCATTTAGATGTGAGAAAAATAAACAACAAATTAAACTCAAATATAAGAAAATCTGGAAATGCTGGAGATCCAAAACAACACACAGAAAATGCTGGAGGAACTCAGCAGGTCAAGCAACATTTATGGAAAAGAAAACAAAATAAACTTGACGCTAGTACATATATCACAATGAAACTAATGAATCTAACGTGATGTGAAGTAATGCCCCATTAGGGCATCATTTTGATTCATATAATCCTTCTCTAGTCATTACTCTCTGTAGCCACTGTATTAGGTACAGAAATGGAACCTGGTGTGGTCCTCCGGTGCCGAAGCCTATCCACTTCAAGTTTCTAAGTGTTGTGTATTCAGAAATGCATAAATCCTCATGTCCCAGCAAGATCCTTGTGAATATTCTCTGCGCTCTTTCAATCTTATTCATAACTTTCCTGTAGGTAAGTGATCATACTTGCACACAATATTCCAAATTAGGCCTCACCAACGTCGATAGAACTTCAACATAAAATTCCACCTCCGGTACTAAATAGATTGATTTATGAAGGCCAGTGTGTCAAAAGCTTTCTTTATGACCATATCTACCTGTGACACCACTTTCAGGGAACTATGGACCTGCATTCCCATATCCTCCTGTTCTACCATAGTCCTCAGTGCCCTACTGTTCACTGTTTAAGACCTACCCTCCCAAAATTGCTTTATCCTCTCAAATTGCAACTCCTCACACTTAACTGAATTAAATTCCATCTGTCATTTTTCAGTCCATTGTTGCCGCTGGTCCAGATCCTGCTGCAAGCTTTGATAGACTTCCTCACTGTCCACTACACCCCAGTCTTGTTCATTTGCAAATTTGCTGATCCAGTTTGCAGAATTATCATCCAGATCATTGATATAGATGACAAACAACAATGAACCCAGCACTGATCCCTCTGTCGTACCGGTAGTCACAGGCCTCCAATCAGAGAGGAAATCATCTACTACCACTCTCTGGCTTCTCCCACGAAACCAAGTCTAATCCAATTTACTATCTCACCTTGAGTGCCAAATGACTGAACCTTGTTTATCAACCTTTTAAAAACCAATGTTGAAGCCAATGAGGATTTAGAGCAATCTATTAGCTCCGAAGCCATCATTACACATTTTTCTTTCAGAATTAGTTAATTACTAAAATCGATTTTCTGGATGTTGTGGTGGATTTGAACTTGAGTCTCTGGGTCAATATGTGGCCTTCTGGGATATCTCCTAGTAACTAAATCACAGTGCCTAAAAGATGGTGGAAGTGGAAATGCTCAGTGTATTTAAGAAGTACTCGGATAATCCTGTGATGTCTTAAATCCCCCTGGAGCAATGGTTGGATAGAGGAACCAAACTAGTATGAAGATAATCGGCCAAATGGTGATGTCAGTGTTTTTAGTTTCTATGGTTCCATGACTCCCTCCCTTCCAGTATATATTTGTGGGCAATGTGTTTGTTATACCAGCCTCACTGGTTTAAAGAATTCACCTGCATTTACATTCCCAGACGAGGTTGTCTGTTAGACTTGTTCATTAAATGTGATTTTACACAAATACTCAAAGCTTCTGTGATGGCAACACATTTAAAATGAAAACAATTTATACAATGCTGGTTTTATTACATGCTGACTTGCATTCAATGTGAAACGTTGCCTTTGAAGGAACACATCATGATCACAACGACCTTACGAAACAGAACAGAAAGCTGTTTTAAAATCATTAGAATGACTGCAGTTGCTAAAATATTGTTATTGTTATATCTAATAGTCCCAGCTACACGTATAAAACACAGCAAGGAAACTGCTGTTTCAGCTTAAATAATTTCCGTGCTTAAATGTTTTCTAACTTGAAAGCTGTTCATTATTGTTAAGGAGATGTCAAGAAAATGCAAACTGTTCATTCACCAAAACAGAGTCAAATCTGACATGGGGATCACCCGGCCAGAATGATAATCATAATCAGAATCAAATTCCGGTTTATTATCGCTGACATATAGTACGCCATGAAATTTGTTGTTCATTAGCAGTACAGTGCAATACAAAAAAATACTATGAGTTACAACCAGAAACATCAGAAATAACTAGGTAGTACAAAAAGAGAACAAAATATGAAATAGGGTTCATGGCCTCATGGTCTGTTTAGGAAACTGATGGCAGAGGAGAAGATGCAGTTTCTAAAACATTGAGTGCATATCTTTCATCTCCTGTACCTCCTCCTGGATGCTAGTAATAAGAAGAGGGCATATCCTGGATGGTGTGACTTCTTAATGATGAATGGTACCTTGCAAAGGCATCGCCTGTTGAAGATGTCCGTGATGGTGGCGAGGCTAGTGTCCATGATGGAGCTAGCTGAGCTCACAACCCTCCTTCTTCTGATCCTGTGCATTGGAGCCTCCATACTAAATGAAGGTGCAACCAGTCAGAACACCCTCCACAGTACCTCTGTAGAAGTTGATTAGAGTCTTTGCTGACATACCAAATCTTCTCAAGCTCCTAATGAAGTAAAGCCACTGGCATGCTTTCTACATAATTGCATCAATATGGTGAGCTCAAGTAGATCTTCACAGATGTTACATCATATAACTTGGCTGATATTTTTTAAATTGTATTGGTGTAAATTGGAATCATGTCAAAACATTCCATGGCATGATGCGTGAACTTTAGCATCAAAAAAATGCAAGATCTGTTCTGTACCACTGCCATTCTCCTACTTGTTCTCCATAGTATTCTCCTTTGACAGTGAGACCCATGCAACAAGTTGCCATCAGGAAGACATTAAAAGTCCATCACCACCTACACGTCATCTCTGAAACATCATTCCTGTAGCTCTCCAGCTTCTCAACAAAACTCACTCAGATGTAATACCACCACTGTCCCTGCTCAACAGTCCTGCCGAAGAGTTTCAGCCCGCAACGTCGACGGTATATTTTTTTCATAGATGCTGCTGGGCCTGCTGAGTTCCTCCAGCATTTTGTGTGTGTTGCTCAGATTTCCAGTATCTGTAGATTTTCTCTTGTTCCTGCACAAGATCGGTTAAGTGGTCTGTTCTGCTCTCCATGTTCTGCTGATGGTTATTTCATCTGTTCATACTGTATGTTCGTATTTATTTAAGTTTGATTATTGACATTTGCGCATGTGACTATTCTGCTGATTGCTCATGGCTGTTTATGCTATTGTTTTGTAAATTGTTGTTTGCTTTTGTGTTGTTTGTTATGGTATTTTTCTGTGTTTTCTGCTTGACATTGAACCACAATCAGTTCTGGTATGTTTCACATACTGGCAATAGAGTTATTCTGATTCTGATTGTAAAAATGACCCTTATATACATTTAACAATATTTATATACATCACATACAGCAGAAGTCCTGGTACAGATCCCTGCAGAGCAACACTGATCACAGACCTCTAGCTAGAATAAGACCCTTCAACCACTCCCCTGTGTTTTCTATGGGCAAGCCAGTTCTGAATCCAATCTACTAATTCACATTGAATCCAGTGCATTTTAATCTTATGGATAAGCCTCCCATGAGGGACCTTATCAAAGGCCTTACTAAAGTCCATTTAGACGACATCCGCAGCTCTACTTTCATTAAGAATTGGAATGTCAAGTTACAGCTGTACAAGACGTTGGTAAGACCACTCTTGGAGTATTCTGTGCAGTTCCATTTGCCCAGCAGGGCTGAGTGTTGACATTATGGAGGTTTATAATAACATGATAAGCACAGATAAGGTGAATTATCGGTCTTTTTTCCCCACGGTAGAGGAATCTAGAACTAGCGGGGATAGCTGTAAGTTGAGAGGAGAGAAATATTACGGGGACCTGAGGGGCAACTTTCTCACACACAGAGAAGGTATATGGAATGAGCTGCCAGAGGAAGTGGTAAAGGTGGGTACAATTACAGCATTTCAAAGATTCAAAGTACATTTATTATCAAATATTTATTCAGTGTACAACCCTGAGGTTTGTCTTCCCATTGGCAGCCATGAAACAAAGAAGACCATGGAAAACATCAACCCCCCCAAAGAAAAACATCAACCCCACCCCCAAGGGCAAAGGAATAAATTGCACAAACAGCAAAAAAAGCAAAAAAGCACAGAATATAAAACATAAAATCAAAAAGGTCTAGACGTATTAAGTTCAACTCAGCTCAGTTCAATCTTGCACTGTGTCGTTCATTATCTGCAGGCCGTCCTGATCAAAGTCACGCAAACTAACATAAAAAAGGAAGACATTTGGACAGGTATATAGATAGGAAAGGTTTAGGAGGATATTGGACATCGCCTGCCCTGGTCAAGCCAAATTGAGATCACGTCCATCAAAGTTCACCAGCTCCTCTACTTCCTCAGGAGGCTACAGAAATTTAGCAAAACCCTCTTGACCCTCACCAATTTTTATCGAGGCACCACAAAAAGCATCTGATCTAGATGCGGTATGGCTTGGTATGGCAACTGCGCTGCCCATGACTACGAGAAACTGCAGGCTTTTGGGCACAGTTCAACACCATCACAATAACCAACATCCCCACCATGGACTCTTTCTGCCCTTCTTGCTACCTCAGTAAAGCAGCTAGCATACCTACCCTGAACATTCTCTTTACTTCTTTCCTCCCAATGAACGTTGATAGATAAGCCTAAAAGCACTTGCAATACAGCTCAAGAACAGTTTCTACTGCACTGTTAAAAGACTATTGAATGATTCATTAGTATGGTAAGACTCTTGATCATACAATCTAACTTGTTACGACCTTGCATCTTATTCTTTCCATGCACTGCACTTTCTCTATAACTGTAACACTTCAGTCTGTTATTGTTTTACCTTGAACAATGTCAATGCCCAGTTGCAATGAGTTACACTGTAGAAAACGTATGGAAGGCATATTTTTTCCCACTGTACCCCAATTCATGCGACAATAATAAACCAATTTTTACCAGCTTACCAATTTCATGTACAGAAGTAAATTGGGAAGGACCTGTATCTTGAACAGAAGATCATTGGTAATGATTTTACCCACTTATTGAGCCAGATAAATTTGAACGTAATTAGGTCAGAAAGAAAGGAGATTGTTCAGTCTCTCCCTGGTCTAGCTGTAATTTTATTCTTCACGCACTACAGAATAGTGTTCTATTTATACCCAAACACTCCACTGCAATCAAATGCCTATTAACATTTCTATAACAATTTCAATGGCTTTTTCTCAATTGATGTTGACCTTGCACTTCCAGGATACAAAATTCTTTTAGATTTCTGTTAACAAGTTTTCAAACCTGCTTTTGAGTTCTATAGTCGTTGTGAAAGAGGCAAAATACATTCCTCAACTAGATCTTATCTATATCCTTCATTATTCCAAACAACTTGATCAAGGCTCCTCTCATGCTTTCCTTCAAGTTTACAACTTAATTTGCCGATGTCATGGAATAAACCCCATCCCTCTGTAAGGCAATTAACCCCTGCTGTGTTTAATATATCACATCAAGCATTTTAACCTTTGCATTCATGATTGGTTGCTGCCTGAATTCCTTACCAGTATGATTATGTTTTCAAATCAGTAGATTCTAGGTAATTGGGACACACTGGGATCAGTACCTTTTGTCCCAATTAAGCAGCTACCCCAATTATGTGAAGTTTCATGAAAATAGTTAAAGAGGTATTAAAAAAGACAAACTATTGTTCAACTGAATAACAAATTATGTATTTAAGTGAAATACAGAACAAATTAGAACATGACTAATATTACTTATATCTGACAATGACCAAACACCTGTGCAGGAGTTCTTTAAAGTGGAAAACCGTGCCACTGGGGCAGGTCCATTCTCACAGCCTTGGAAGTCAGGGTTCGGTGGTATGAGGAGACGTCACAGCTAGGGTCTTCCCTGGTCACAGTGGAGACCACATAGCTTCTTCTGTGCCTTGACATGGCTCTCGCTCTCCACGTAGAAACGCAGAACTGTCTTCCTTGCCATTGGATCTCACTGAGGATATCACTCACCCAGTCTGCTGGATCTGACTTTGCATGTTTAGACGGGCATGTCCCTATCTCACCGGGGCATGAGGTCCACTGGCTACCCTCACCTGGTTTAGCCTGTTAGTCGAAGCCGCGTATCGGGGTGTGGCTGCTGTTGTATGCAAACAGCTACTTGGAGCCACAGGCGAGAGCTGAGTGTTCAGTGGGGCCCAAAGGTAACATTCAAGATGATTGTTAATACCTTCAAATTCTTCATAGCTCCTAACTTGAAGTAGTAAAATTGTTTGTTTTCACTTCTGGCTGTGTCTGGCTCCTCCAAATCCGAATTCATGAAACACCAGTGAGCAAAACAGTTTTGAATTGTCTTACTGCTTATTTCTCAGAATTATCGGGGACAATAATCACTGCATTTTGAACTCAAGCACATGCAACTGATGCTATTCAAAAACTGTTTGCTCTAAGTACCATGTAGTGTCTAACTAACGGCCACACGACATGCTCGTGACTGATACTAGTTAGAAAATGTTTGGCAGCAGCCTCTTGTCCCAATTATATGTCATAGTTTCCCAAATAAACAATGAGAATCTTGGCTATTTTCATGATTTGCTTTTGTTCTTTAAAAGTTGTCCCAAATAAGTGGCTGTCTCGACTAACCATTGGCCCAATTAACCGGAATCCACTAAACATTGAACGTGTGATGTGGTACAATGGACAGGTTGGTTACATTGAAGTTGGGAAGGAATTATCTAGCACATAGAAACATATCCTAACTTCATTCAAGAGGAGTTTCTGTGATCAAATTTTTTTAAAGGATAAAAAAAAGATTAACTTGTCACATGTACATTGAAACATCAAAATGTACAGCAAAATGCATTGTTTTGTGTCAGCGACCAACACAAAGTAACTTGAACCTGTATGTCTTGGAATGTGGGAGGAAACCAGAACACCCAAAGAAAACTCACGCGGTCACAGACAGCAGCAGGAATTGAACCCCCATTGCAAGCACTGTAATGTGGTACGCTGGCCGCTAGACAACTGTGACACTCACCTACGCCGTTGTGCCACCCACCTACACTGACTCTGAGACATAAGAAAAGCTTTTAGCTAACCCAAGACTTGTTCAAATAGGTAGGAGTTCCTTTAAAGGGGTTGTCGTAGCCGGAGGTGGTAATGGGGATAAGCTCCTGCTACTTATTAACTGCTCCCAATGGCATGCATCTCAAATAGCCTTTGACAACTAAATCCAGCTCCTGGCCTGCACGTGTGACTTAGCTACAAAACCCAGTGGAACTGTATCTACTGACAGGAGAAGGGTTAAAGCGGGTTACTGGCACCTTAAAACTAGGCATTTTCGGAAGATGGGGTTCATCAGTCATGGTTGGCAGCTCATCTAGTAGAAGGAAACTATACCCACTCATGGGGAAGTCCTCAAGAGTAAACCCTGAGGAAAAATCCAGAGATGGAGTCCTTAAGGAAGTCCTACATTGAACTCAACCAATACAGGCAACTCTCCCGGTGCCAAACTGCATCAGTCTCTATCTTCCTTTGGATTTATCAGCAGTGTGGAGAGGGGAAGACTGCTTCATGGACAACAGCTTTCTCTTCATATCATTCTGCTCTGACTAGCATATCCCATTGACAGCTAAGACACTAAGACACTATATCCATGGCTGATCCTGACCACAGATGGTCTCTTAAAAGGGGAATGCTTTGGGGTGGAAACTCTAAACATTAGATCCTGAATGCTGAATCAAATTTCAAAGTAAGTTTATTATTAAAGTACATACATATCATCATAAACTATCATGAGATTCATTTTCTTGTGGATATTCATAGAAAATAGAGAGAAATATAACGGAATTAATGAAACAAATACACACAACAGAGATGGACAAACAACCAATGTACAATAGACAACAAACTGTGCCACTAGAAAAGGAAGGAAAAGAAAAAGTAGTTGTAATAAATAAGTAAGCAATAAATATTGAGATCATGAGTTTTAGTCTTTAAAAGTGAATGCACAGGTGAGTGATGATCAAATTGATGTCAAACAAGAGTCCATTATTCAGCAACGTGGAGATCTGAAAAGATTATAGAGCAGGAGATAGGAAAGATTACAGGGAGTTGAAACAGTTTGCAGATTTGAGAATAAGACTAGGGGTTGGAGGAGGTTGCAGAGACAAGGTAGGAAGGCATTACAGAAAGCAATGAATTGCAGAACTCACAAAGGTAGGGAGATCAGAATCAGAATCATTAACATACGCCATGGAAATTATCGTTTTTGCAGTAACAGTGCAATGCAATACATAACAATTATTTTAAGTTACATTAAGATATATAAAAATATAAATAAGCTATGCACAAAGAGAAACGTGAGAAGGTTTGCAGACTCATAGTTCTTTCAGAAATCTGATGGTGAAATATAAAAAAATAAATAAGCCATGCATGCAAAAAGAGCAAACAGTGAGGATTCATGGTCTGTTCAGAAATCTGATAGTGGAGGGGAAGAAGCTGTTCTGAAAATATTGAATGATTTTACCTCCATAGTCATCTGTGGCAATGAATTCCACAGATTCATCATTATTTGGCTAAAAAAATCATCTCTGATCTAAAGGGATGTCTTTCTATTCTGAGGCTGTGTCCTCTGGTCCTAGGCTCTTCCATTATTGGAAATACCTTTTCCACTTCCAGTCTGTCTTGGCCTTGCAATCAATATTCAATACTATCAATGAGATACCCTCTCATTCTTCTAAATGTGAATGCGGACAGACCCAAAGCCATCAAATGTTCCTCATGCATTAACCTCTTTCATTCCCAGGATCATTTTTGTGAACCTCCACTGGGCCTCTTCAATGCCAGCACATCCTTTCTTAGTAAAGGAGCTGAAAACTCTGGTATCCGGTACAAGAGGCACAGCAGCGTAGATGCCGTGTTGGTGGCCTGATGACAGTGATCAATTGGGAATTGAGAATCTATAAGTTATGCTTTTTGGATATCGTTGTAAAAGAGCAACATGATAAAGAGGACAGCAATGAAATACTGATGCTCCACCATCCCTGAGAAGGTCATTGGGCCATGTTGCCCAACAGGAGATAATCAGAAATGTCCCATTATCCAACTAATGACAAATAACACCCTTCAGAATGAAAAAAAGAATTTTTTTCCCTCTAACTAAATAATAATTACATGGGTAAATAAATAATAGACCACCATTATTTTCATTGTTAAAGACTTCGCTGTCAGTATTTTGTTTTTAAATACTTTTACACTTAAAAATTCAACTGTATTTTTAGTGTAATGAGACATAAATTAATACTATAAGAATCCTAATGCTTAATCAGTGTGTACCCTCTCAAGCATGTTCCCCCTGGTAATGTGCTGGTACTGACAGCACAGTACTTGCTCTATTGCTTTGCTCACTCACGATAAAAGATTAATGAAGAGGAGTGCATTTTAGTTGGCCGAGATTAATTGCATCCCCGAGCTTTCCAACTGTAGATGTATTTGCAAGCACAGAGAAAAATTAATAGACATTCTTTTACAAAGATCCCTGGAGGGTTTGACAATGCACTCCAAACATCTGGGGAACAACTGCCGATAAGATGGCTTAGTGTAAGAAAAGCATTAATTTAGCTACTATTTTAACATCATCTGATGATACTTCACTTCTTTTTCACCCTCTGCTGAGAAAATGATTCAATTTCTAGACTATGTTCCATTTCTACGTGACTGGGGGCTGATTCTGTTCTTAGAATCCTCATCTCCTCTTGACCATATTTTGTCTATTTTTTTGCAAAACCATCATTATCTCTTCTATCACTAACTTATTTGCTTACTGCCCATAACACCATCTCTGTCTGTCCATATTTTTGCAAATAGATATAGAAGAATTCTTCATTGCTGTTTCTGTCACATTTTTTTTGACCAATCAGGGTTTCTAACTCTGAGCTGAAACCTTGAACATGGAGGATAGGTGGACCACTCTTAGACTTGCCAGTACCCTTTGACCTGTTTGCTTGGATGACCCTACCAAGAGCCAAAGCATAGTTCTGACTCCAGCCAACATAACTCTACAGGCCATTGAGGAATACAAGCTTCCAAACCCTATGAAAAGGTTGCGTTATGCTTAGAAGTTCTAGCTCTAAGCCACTCATGAATTTCATTCAACCAGTGACATAACATCACCATCATCATTATGTACCAATTCGTATGATGTAGATGATTGTGGTCTTTTGAACATGGCAAAAAATGGAAAATTTTTCTACAGAAAGAGCTTGCCATTTCTTTCTTCTGGGCAGTGTCTTTACAAGACTGGTGATCCCTGCCATTATCAATACTCTTTGGAAATTGTCTGCTTAGCGTCAGAGGTCACATAACTAGCACTGTGATATGCATCAGCTGACCATGTGACCATCTACCAGCCGTTCCAATGGCTTCATGTGACCATGATCAGGGGTATAAGCAGGTGCTACATTTTGCCCAAGGGTGAGTAGCAGGCTAGCAGAAGGAAGAAGCATGCTACAACTCCTTTGGTAGAGACGTATTTCCACCCTGCCACCAGTTCATTGGTGACACCAATGGCAGAGAAGAGCATTGGGTATTTGTAAGTTGTCCTGTGATTAAGTTAGGGTTAATTGGGGTTGTGGGGTTGCTGGGGTGGTGTGGCTCAAAGGGCCAGAAGGGTCTATTCTTTGCTGTATTTCTAAATATACAAATAAATAATGACAGACGATTTCAAAATGAAACATCAACAATTTCTTTCCCCTACAGATGCTGTTCAACCTGCTGAGTTTCTCCAGAAACAACATACATCAAAGTTGCTGGTGAACGCAGCAGGCCAAGCAGCATCTATAGGAAGAGGCGCAGTCGACGTTTCAGGCCGAGACCCTTCGTCAGGACTAACTGAAGGAAGAGTGAGTAAGGGATTTGAAAGCTGGAGGGGGAGGGGGAGATGCAAAATGATAGGAGAAGACAGGAGGGGGAGGGATAGAGCTGAGAGCTGGACAGGTGATAGGCAAAAGGGGATACGAGAGGATCATGGGACAGGAGGTCCGGGAAGAAAGACAAGGGGGGGGGGTGACCCAGAGGATGGGCAAGAGGTATATTCAGAGGGACAGAGGGAGAAAAAGGAGAGTGAGAGAAAGAATGTGTGCATAAAAATGAGTAACAGATGGGGTACGAGGGGGAGGTGGGGCCTTAGCGGAAGTTAGAGAAGTCGATGTTCATGCCATCAGGTTGGAGGCTACCCAGACGGAATATAAGGTGTTGTTCCTCCAACCTGAGTGTGGCTTCATCTTTACAGTAGAGGAGGCCGTGGATAGACATGTCAGAATGGGAATGGGATGTGGAATTAAAATGTGTGGCCACTGGGAGATCCTGCTTTCTCTGGCGGACAGAGCGTAAATGTTCAGCAAAGCGGTCTCCCAGTCTGCGTCGGGTCTCACCAATATATAAAAGGCCATATCGGGAGCACCGGACGCAGTATATCACCCCAGTTGACTCACAGGTGAAGTGATGCCTCACCTGGAAGGACTGTTTGGGACCCTGAATGGTGTCTCTGTCTCTGGAGACAGCTTATCCACTGATGTCTACTATAAGCCTACTGATTCTCACAGCTATCTGGACTATTCCTCTTCTCACCCTGTCTCTTGCAAAAACGCCATCCCCTTCTCGCAATTCCTCCATCTCCGCCGCATCTGCTCTCAGGATGAGGCTTTTCATTCTAGGACGAGGGAGATGTCTTCATTTTTTAAAGAAAGGGGCTTCCCTTCCTCCACTATCAACTCTGCTCTTAAACGCATCTCCCCCATTTCACGTACATCTGCTCTCACTCCATCCTCCCACCACCCCACTAGGAATAGGGTTCCCCTGGTCCTCACCTACCACCTCACCAGCCTCCGGGTCCAACATATTATTCTCCGTAACTTCCTCCACCTCCAACGGGATCCCACCACTAAGCACATCTTTCCCTCCCCCCCTCTCTCTGCATTCCGCAGGGATCGCTCATTACACAACTCCCTTGTCCATTCGTCCCCCCCATCCCTCCCCACTGATCTCCCTCCTGGCACTTACCCGTGTAAGCGTAACAAGTGCTACACATGCCCTTACACTTCCTCCCTTACCACCATTCAGGGCCCCAAACAGTCCTTCCAGGTGAGGCATCACTTCACCTGTGAGTCGACTGGGGTGATATACTGCGTCCGGTGCTCCCGATGTGGCCTTTTATATATTGGTGAGACCCGACGCAGACTGG
The DNA here is from genome assembly GCF_963921235.1 of Mobula hypostoma. Taxonomy (NCBI): domain Eukaryota; kingdom Metazoa; phylum Chordata; class Chondrichthyes; order Myliobatiformes; family Myliobatidae; genus Mobula; species Mobula hypostoma. The sequence goes on along the minus strand of NC_086110.1, from coordinate 70,168,207 downwards.
GAGACCGCTTTGCTGAACATTTACGCTCTGTCCGCCAGAGAAAGCAGGATCTCCCAGTGGCCACACATTTTAATTCCACATCTCATTCCCATTCTGACATGTCTATCCACGGCCTCCTCTACTGTAAAGATGAAGCCACACTCAGGTTGGAGGAACAACACCTTATATTCCGTCTGGGTAGCCTCCAACCTGATGGCATGAACATCGACTTCTCTAACTTCCGCTAAGGCCCCACCTCCCCCTCGTACCCCATCTGTTACTCATTTTTATGCACACATTCTTTCTCTCACTCTCCTTTTTCTCCCTCTGTCCCTCTGAATATACCTCTTGCCCATTCTTTGGGTCACCGCCTCCCCCTGTCTTTCTTCCCGGACCTCCTGTCCCATGATCCTCTCGTATCCCCTTTTGCCTATCACCTGTCCAGCTCTCGGCTCTATCCCTCCCCCTCCTGTCTTCTCCTATCATTTTGCATCTCCCCCTCCCCCTCCTGTCTTCTCCTATCATTTTGCATCTCCCCCTCCCCCTCCAGCTTTCAAATCCCTTACTCACTCTTCCTTCAGTTAGTCCTGACGAAGGGTCTCGGCCTGAAACGTCGACTGCGCCTCTTCCTGTAGATGCTGCTTGGCCTGCTGCGTTCACCAGCAACTTTGATGTATGTTGCTTGAATTTCCAGCATCTGCAGAATTCCTGTTGTTTGAGTTTCTGCAGAAGATTGTTTGTCAACTTTAGACAGCCTTGCAGCTCCCCAGCATTCTTTAGGGAATACAGTATTCTCTTGGTTGTCCAATAAGATGGGGTGGTCCTGCTGTGTGGAGTAGACCTCAGGCTGATCATCAAATAACTTCTTATACTGACCCTGGGAAACACAAGAGGCTGTAGATATGGAACCTGGGGCAACAAGTAATGTGTTGGAGGAATTTGGTAGGTCAAGCAGCGTCAGTGGGATTGCCAGTGTTTCGGGTTGAGACCCCGATGGTCTTCTGCCGCCTGGAGGGTCCCTCTCCCGGCCATCCATTCACCACCATGCATCGCACAACAGCTTTGACCCTCGGTGAGACATCGCTATGTAAGATTTAAAAAAAAAATAAAGATTAGATTTATTTGTCACGTGTACATAAAAGACATAGTGAAATGTGTCATTTGTGTCAATTCAAATCTTCAAGGATTGTTCTGGGGGCAGCCTGCAAGTGTTGCCACACTTCCAGTGGCCAACATAGCATGCCCAAAACTTAACAAAACTAATCTGTACCTCTTTGGAATGTGGTAAGAAACTAGATCACCCAAAAGAAATTCACGCTGTCACAGAGGACGTACAACCTTCCTACAAACAGTGGTGGGAATTGGACCCTGATTAGTGAAAGCTGGTGCTATAAAGTGAGGCATAGACTACCACATAACAGTGCTGCCCAGGCACCCATCTTACCCCACCCCTGAGTATGTTATCCTCCCTCATCCCCCTATATACATGTCTGCCCACACTCAGTCTGTTTGGGATCTTTTCCTGTTTGTGAACATCTTTGTCATTCGTAGTAATTAACTGGGATAATTAAGTCATTAAAAGGAACCTTTAGTGATTAAAACAATGAAAGACAACCTCTGTACACTTAACATCAACTCAAAATATTGAAATAGACTCGAATAAATAATATGAAAATAAAACAACTTACTTTTCTTCCAAGATGAAAGATTAATGAAGAGAAATACGTTTCAGCTGACTGAGACTAATTGCTCCTTTTCATTTCAACTGTAGAAATCTTATGAGGAGTAATTCTGATGGTTGTTGTATTAACAAATGCCAGAGAAAATTAATAGACATTTCTTTCTAGATATCCCTGCAGAGACTATGTGTAGCATCGATTTAAAAGCAACTGCCATGCTTGAGCTGGGTTTAACCTGGCACAGGTTTCACAACTGGAGAACTGTTAAGGCCTGAGGGGGATCACATAGATCTTGCATGGAATTTGCCAGTGCAGAACAGGGTGGTCAGAACTAGAGTAGATGTGCAGAAAATACAGTGAGGAATGGGAATATCCCTGCCAAAGCTTGGGGTGAGCCCAAGCAGTAATACAGGCTTCAGGTCAGAAGATCTTATCTGATGTCTTCAGAAAATGAAGTGGGATAAAGCCATGAAGTTGTGCTACCAAGATGGAGTTCCTGCAGAGAGTAATGGACACAGCTTAGCATACCACGAAAATCAGACAGCAAACATATTCACCTACTCTCACATTCTTTCTTCTCCCCTCCCATCAGGCAGAAGATACAAAATCCTAAGAACATATATCACCAGGCTCAAGATCAGCATCTATCCCGGTGTTATAAAACTAGAGAATCATTCACCTCATAGTCTACATCATTATGGCTTTGCACCCTTGTTTGTTTGTTTGTTTATTTATTTATTTATTGAGATACAGCACTTATCAGGTTCTTTTGGCCCTTCGAGCGGTGTCACCCAGTAGTCCACAATTCAGCCCTTGGCTAATCACAGGACAATTTGAAATGATCAGTTAATCTACCAACTGGTACATCTTTGGACTGTGGGAGGAAAGTGGAGAGTACTTACCTGCACAGCTCTTACCCTGTAACTGGAACTGTTATTGTTTTCCTTTGTGCACTAATGGAATAAAATAATCCATATGGACAGCATCAACACAAAGTTTTTCACTGGCTTGTACCTCAGTACATGTGGTAATAATGCATCAAATTAACAAGTTTTTCCTCTAATTTGTACAGATACATCAGGTGGTTTCTCACCTCACTATACCTGTGTTCGCACCAGAATATCAGGTCTTTGAAGCTCTACTTGTTGTTAACTTGATGATCTTACCTCCATTCATGGTCAGTGTTCTTTAACAATATTTTCTTCCAAATATTCACTGATGTAATCTTTTAAAAATGTGCAAAGAACCAAAATCTGAATTAAATTTATTATCGCTAGCTTATATGACATGAGTTAGTTATTTTGCAGCAGCAGTATAGAGCCATGATATAAAATTACTATAAAACACAAAAATGTAAAAAATGGACCAACAAGTTGTGTTTCTGGTTTCATGGACTGTTCAGAGTTCTGAATGGTAGAAGAGAGGAGTTTGTCCTCGATGAATGTTAAGGAAATAGCTCTCATTTTCTCCAGCCCAAAGAAATGTGCATGATAGAAGAATGGAGAGATATGTGGGAGGGAGGGGTTCGATTGATCTTAGGGTAGATTAAAATGTCAGCACAACATCATAGACTAAAAGGCCTGTATTGTACTCTACTGTGTCTATTCTATGTTCTATATCACAAGGTCTTTCCAGCTGATGAAGTCTTTTAGGTGCACAGTCACTATTGTAATATGGATTGACCCAGCATCCTATTTGTCAACACCAGAAGATACCATTACAGTTAATCTATGTGTATACGAGTTATCTTATTTATTGTGTTATACTTTATTATTATTGTGTTCTTTACCTTATTTTGTTTTTTTGTGCTGCATTGGATCAGGAGTAACAATTATTTCATTTGTGTACTGGAAATGACATTAAAAAAATCTTGATTTACTTCATCTACTTGATTTGCATAGCAATGCAATAAAAGGTCAGACAATTATTTTAGTAATATCTGTTGAATATAAGCATATACAAGAACAGTGGGGAGCTCTCCTGTTCTTCTTAATGACGGTGTACTGTGATTTTGTCTGTCCATATAAGGAGGAAGAAAAGGGACCATGGTTTAACGTATACTCTTAAGGAAGATATTTTGATGTAACAATGTGCTATCAGACCAGGCTACATGGTCAATTACTTGAGCATATAAGCTTGGCTGACACTGGAATATGATACTGGATGTGGCTATCTCACTTCGGACCATTGCTACTCTTCACCAATGCAACTTAATGTTGAAATCTACCAACCAGCAGATGTTCTTAGACATCAAATAAAAATAAAAACAGAATAAAGTGGACAGTGAACACACATCCCCTGAAATGTGACCTTTCAACTCTTTATCATGTCATGAGGCATCAATTATCTCCTGACAGATTTCTTCTCCCCATCAGCCCCCTGTGCTAATAATCTCCGATAAAACTGAATATCAGAGAAATGCAGCCAGGAAGAACAAAACCAATGTATTAGAGATATTAGAAAATTGACTCTGTAGAAAGCAGCAATCAACTCCACTAATGGGATGGAACTAGTTAAAAGGTTTGCAAGACAATAGCAATACATACAAAACATTGGAGAAACTCAGCAGGTCAGGCAACAACTATGGTAAGGAATAAACAGTAGACATTTTGGACAGAGACCATCTCAGCCCAAAATGTCACCAGTTTATTCCTTTCCACAGATGCTGAATAACCTGTTGAGTTCCTTTGATATTTCGTATATGTTGCTCTGGATTTCCAGCATCTGCAGAATCTCAGTTCAATTCAATTGAAGTTTAATTTTCACTCAGCCATACGTGAATACTCATGAATACAGCCGATTGAGACAGCGTTACTCATTGTGTTGTCTCTTGTGTTAACACAAAGTAATAGATTATTTTTTTCAAACAAAAAAAAACATGCAAACAATAGTCAAGGAAGAGTGGATAAGATAAAGAAATATAGCATGGATCGGAGGAACGGTAAAACTGAAATAAGCTGAAAATAAAAATGAAAGAAAAGAATTGGATTGACCTAAACCAAACCACCGACACAATGGCAACTGAAAATGCTGAACAGTATCTGCAGTAAAGAGGTAAGGTCGTGCCTCAGTGGATAACGTACACAAAGAACCTCAATACATTACTTTGCTTTCTGATTGTCCTGCAATGGATGTCCAGTTTTCTCTTCTGAAATATGAGTTGTCTGAAAGAACAGGACCATAGATAGAGATGGATGAAAACAAAGACCTCCATGAGGACTATAGCCTTGTCACGGTTTGGAGGCTTGCGTGCCTCAGTGACCCAGAGAGTTATGCTAGCTGGAGTCATGGTCTCTTGGTAGGATCACCGAAGCCAGACTATCCAAAGGGTAGAGGCCAGATGAAGAGTGGTCCACTGGTCCTCCAGGTTCAGGGGTTCAACTCAGGACTAAAAGCCCTGACTAGTCAAAAGCAATTATTACAGAAACAGCAATGAAAAATCCTTCATTGTGCATGACAGGATGATGACCAAGGACAGACAGAGAGATGGAAGAGCTCCATTGCTGCCCTAAACAGCAGCGACATAACAGGCAGTAAGCAATTAAGAAAACAAAATAATGGAGCAGAAACAAAAGAAAAATACTGAAAAATGCTGTTAGGAAATTAATTATTTCTTCTAATTATCTTATTGGAAAACATAATTCTGGGTTGTGTAGTTTTGTTACCATTATGAAACAGTTGAACATATTATTACAGTGTGAAGCATATAAGTTTGGAAGAAATCAAATGGAGTCATGACGAAGGGCCTCGGCCCGAAACATCGACTGTACTTCTTCGTATAGATGTTGCCTGGCCTGCTGCGTTCCACCAGCATTTTGTGTGCGTTGCAGTCTTCATTACCAATTTTCGGTGTTGATAGTTCCATTTAAAAACTTGGTTAAATTATGGGAGTGGCTTTAATTTCATCTTTCATTACTTACAATCTCTAGACTTTTTTAGGCTAATTTAGCTTTCATTTTAAAAGAGAAGTAGTCAGGGTTTTTCCCAATTCTCTTCACTCACCTCAGTTTGGTGATGGTAATGCAACTTTAGGTTGGACTGCCAATCACTGTTAAAAGTCAAAAGAAGAAGAAGAATTATAATGGGCAATATGTAACTGCAAATGTGTTCATATCAATTTTTTTCTCTCTGATTTTGATGGAAGTAGTCATCCACTAAAAATAAGTTCTAGGAGGAATATGATAAAGATATGTTAAGCAATCTAATGTCACATATGGTAATTTCTAGATGCAGACGAGCAGCTCTGTACTTATTGGAACTTTTGAATGAATGATAAGACAATTGTCCCTGTAATGTCAAAGCTGTTACACTGTCCTCTCCAGCGACTGGCAAATCCAGCCCTGCAATATACCTGTTAATGGGCTCCAGCTCATTTAATTGCACCAAAATGCAGTGGAGCAGTTTCACAGCTGGGACAAATCTGTTGGAAACAAGGCTACATCTGGCCTAACTCAAGTTTAATTCCTAATGGCTGTCTATCTGAAGACAACAACACTAAACTAATATGACAGTTGTCAAATCAAAAGGAAGGCAAAATCTTACCTGCTTACAGCTGAGTGCATCCAAAGTGTTTGGCAAATGTTCGCCGATTGCAGGAGTAATTAGCTCAGAAAGAAATTGTCTTGTTGGCTTGTTAAGTGCTGAGATGCTTCAGGAAGCCAGAAAGTGAGAAAAAAAAACATTTTCACTATTTGAACAGTTTTTTTTTGTTGAATGTGTCCATTTGCAGGATGTGGGCATTATGAGAGAGGCCAAAATGTATTGTCTTTCTCTGATTGTCACTTGGACTGTTTGGCTTGATAAGTTGTTTCAGGAGGCAAATAAAAATCAGATTTAGGAACAAATTTATTATCACTGACTTATCTGTCATGTAATTTGTTGTTTTGCAGCAGCAGTGCAGTGAAAAATCAAAAAATTACTATAATCACATAAATTAGTAAATAGAGCAAGAAAAAAAGATTAACAAGGTAGTGTTCATGGGTTTATGGACAGCTCAGAAAACTGATAGCAAAGGGGAAGATCCATTGACTGTGCCTGTATTGCTGAGTGTAAGTCTTCAAGCTCCTCTGCCTCGTCCCGATGGTAGAAATGAAAAAAAAAGTGGGTGGCCTAGGAGGTGAAGATCCTTTGTGATGGATACTGGTACAGGAGCCTGAAGAGACACACCCAGCATTTCAGGAACAGCTTCTTCCCCTCTGCCCATCTAAAAGACAGCAATATCCTAGAAAGCACAAACACTAAGTATATCTTGCAAACCACCTCTCAAAGAAGTCAGATTTTACTGATGAAATTTCAAGATCTATATTGTATACATTTCTCTGACATTAAATTGTACCTTTGAATCTTTGAACCTTTGAACAATCAGCTTCGGTATATCAGCATAGACCGGGGTGACTGGAGGGAAGAATATAATAGAACCTTTGGGTGACAGAGCTGTACAGCACAGAGACAGGCCCTTCAGCCCATCTCATCCATGCTGACCATGATGGTTCAGATTCAAGTTCCTTTATTGTCACCTACATCGGGGGGGGGGGGGGCAATGAAATTCCCTGCACATACGAAGGACACAGAGCGAACAATGTCATCATTGTGTGCTGTGTCATATAACAAGGGAGATCATAGTCCTTGACCAAGATTATTCTTTGGCAAATTTTTCCACAGAAGTGGTTTGCCATTGCTTTCTTCTGAGCCGTGTTTTCAGTGTCTTTACAAGACGGGCAACACGAGCCATTATTGATACTCTTCAGAGATTGTCTGCCTGGCATTGGTGGTTGCATAACCAGCACTTGTGATATGCATCAGCTGCTCCTATGATCCCATGGCTTCACGTGATCCTGATCAGGGAGGAGGGTATAACCAGGTGCTACATCTTACCCGACGGTGACCTGCGGGCTGACAGAGTGAAGGAGTCCTTTGGTAGAGACGCATCTCCACTCCACCACCCAAAACAATATACATGATAATAATAAATAGAATAAATGTCGCAATGAGAGCAAAAGAGCAGAATAGTGCATGGGTTGCCGTGCAACCTGAAGCAGTACAGAATCAGAATCAGAATCAGGTTTAATATCACTGGCATATGTTGTGAAATTTGTTGTTTTGCAGTAAGCAGTGCAATGCAATTCATAATAATAAAAAATATAATTTATAATAAGTAGTATATAAATAAGTGGTGTAAAATGAGGGGAAAAATATATTCATTGTCCATTCATAAATCTGATGGTGAATGGGAAGAAGCTTTTCCTGAAATGATGAGTGTGTGCCTTCATAGTCATAGTCATAGTCATACTTTATTGATCCTGAGCGAAATTGGTTTTCGTTACAGTTGCACCTTAAGTAATTAAATAGTAATATGTAAATTATGCCAGGAAATAAGTCCAGGACCAGCCTATTGGCTCAGGGTATCTGACCCTCCAAGGGAGGAGTTGTAAAGTTTGATGGCCACAGGCAGGAATGACTTCCTATGACGCTCTGTGTTGCATCTCGGTGGAATAAGTCTCTGGCTGAATGTACTCCTGTGCCCAACCAGGACATTATGTAGTGGATGGGAGACATTGTCCAAGATGGCATGCAACTTGGACAGCATCCTCTTTTCAGACACCACTGTCAGGGAGTCCAGTTCCATCCCCACAACATCACTGGCCTTACGAATGAGTTTGTTGATTCTGTTGGTGTCTGCTACCCTCAGCCTGCTGCCCCAGCACACAACAACAAACATGATCGCATTGGCCACCACAGACTTGTAGAACATCCTCAGCATCGTCCGGCAGATGTTAAAGGACCTCAGTCTCCTCAGGAAATAGAGACGGCTCTGACCCTTCTTGTAGACAGCCTCAGTGTTATTTGACCAGTCCAGTTTATTGTCAATTCGTATCCCCAGGTATTTGCAATCCTCCACCATGTCCACACTGACCCCCTGGATGGAAACTGGGGTCGCCAGTGCCTTAGCTCTCTTCAAGTCTACCACCAGCTCCTTAGTCTTTTTCACATTAAGCTGCAGATAATTCTGCTCACACCATGTGACAAAGTTTCCTACTGTAGCCCTGTACTCAGCCTCATCTCCCTTGCTGATGCATCCAACTATGGCAGAGTCATCAGAAAACTTCTGAAGATGACAAGACTCTGTGCAGTAGCTGAAGTCTGAGGTGTAAATGGTTCATGCTCCTGTACCTCTCCTTGACGGTAGCAGTGAGAAGAGAGCATGACCTGAGTGATGGGGATCCTGACTGATGGATGCCACCTTTTGAAGTTGTCCTCGATGCTGGAACATTAAACTGACAGTAGTAGAAAACTGAGATAGGTTGAATTAAGGGCTCATGAATCGTAACTACTAGCCATGGGGGAATGCTGTTTCATTTAGCTGTAACATGTGTATGGTTGAATGGCAATGAAACTTCATCTTGAATTTGAATGTGGCAGCACCACCCGGAAGAGGATATGAAAACGGTGATTGGTTCTGAAGTCTGATAGCAATGGGAACAAACTGTTCTTAAGGCCTGTGGTCTGGGCTTTCCAACTCCTGCATCTTCTTGCAGAAAGTAGAAGAAAGAAGGGAATGACTGTGTTGAATGAATCTATGACTCTGCCCATCCCAAAGCACTTCACACCACTAAGCAGCTTGTCTTACGTTTGGATGCAAACATATTTGTGTGCATCAGACACATATTCCTCTGGGACTTTCCTCAACAAATACCTTTAATAATTATTTTATTTCCTTTGGAGACATGTCCTCTTCAGACTGCTATTGTTGGAAAGGAGGTACAGAAGCCTAAAGACTCACACTCAGTGATTCAAGAACAGATTCCTCCCCTCTGCCATCTGTTTTCTAAATGGACATTGAACCCATGAGCACTACCTCACTACACTTCTGTTATTTCTGTTATTTTACACTACTCATTTTTAAAGTTAAAGAATTCTGCACAGTTTTTACAAGAGAGAACTGAATTAGATTATGAGGACACTCAGTCCTCGTTTATTGTCATTTAGAAATGCATGCATTAAAAAATGATACAACTTTCCTCCAGAATGATATCACAAGAAAAACGCAGGACAAACCAAGACTAACACTGACAAAACCACATAATTATAACATAAAGTTATAACAGTGCAAAGCAATACCATAATTTGATAAAGATCAGACCATGGGCACGGTAAAAAAAAAAGTCTCAAAGTCCTGACAAACTCATCATCCAATGCAGCCGGAAGAAGGGAGGAACTCTCCCTGCCATGAACCTCCAAGTGCCGCCAGCTCGCCGATGCAGCACCATTGGAAGCACCCGATTGCAGTAGACTCTGAGTCCGTCCGAAAACTTTGAGCCTCCGACACAGCCCCTCCGAGCACCATCCTCTGCCGAGTGCTTCTACCCCATCCCGGCCGCCGAGCAACAAGCAAAGCCGAGGACTCGGGGCCTTCGCCTCCAGAGATTCTGGATCACACAGTAGCAGCAGCAGCGAAGCAGGCATTTCAGAAGTTTCACCAGATGTTCCTCCGTGTTCTCACGTCTGTTTCCATCAAATCAGGATTGTGCAAGGCACCCTACTTGACAAATTACAGACATTCCCACTGAAGTGGCCACTGCGAGCTGCGAGCTGCATTGCACCACCATCTTCTCACCAGGGAATTAGAACAACAAATGTCAATTTTAATGCAAAGTGATCAGAATGGTCATAGTTTTGTTAAATAGTTGTGACTGAGGTTGTGATTAGGGTTGTGCCGGTTTATCCTAGAGTTGTCATTGAACTTGATGGCGTGGAATTTCAGGTTTCAGTACCTCATGCTTGATGGTACCTGGAGAAACTTTGGTCGTTTTCCTCCACACAGAGGAGATTGCAGGGGGATATGTTAAGGGTATCTAAAATAATCAAGATTCTAGAAAAAGTAGAATGGAGCATACAAATTAGACCCCAAAAGCCTGCATCACTGTTCAGTAAAATCATCAACTCCCCATTCACATGTACCACATTTAATCTTGTAAAATGTGAGGTTTATTTTACACAGAGTGGAAGGCGCCTGAAACTTGATATCAGGTTGGTGGTGCAGATAAATATGACAGAATTATTCAAGAGGCTCTTGGATACGAAAAATAGATATGCATATATTGCCATTGCTATGTTCTAACCAACAAGGACCTTTTTAACTTCCATATTTTATTCATCTAGTAGTGGACACTAATATTCTGTTAAACTTCCCAATTAATTGCGATGCCTGCAAGCTTTCTTTCTGGGTAAATGCAAGCAGGCATTTCCCGCCGAGGTTGGATAAGACTAGAATTATAAGCCATGGTTCAAGGGTGAAAGGTGAAATGTTTAAGGGGAACAGAAGGGGGAACTTCTCACTCAGAAAGCAGTGAAAGTGTGGAACGAGCAGCCAGAGAAAGTGCTGGATGCAGATTTGATTTCAACATTTAAAAGAAGTTTGGATAGGTACATGGCTGGGAGGGGTGTGGAGGGGCTATCTCCTGGATGCAGGTCAATGGGACTTGCAGAATAACAGTTCAACATGGACTAGATGGGCCGAAGGGTCTGTTTCAGTGCTGAGTTGTGCTGTATGACTCTATGACTATGAAACCCAGGTTCATCTGTACCTCCGAACATTGTAGTCCCTCATCATCTAGACATAATGTTTCCTGTTTTAAAAACTTTTCTGACAAACTGAATAATTTCATATTTCATTTCTTCCACACCATATGCTGTTTTCCAGATCTTTATTCACTCAGAAGAATCAATAACAACCTAAGTGGAAATATTGTTATCTAGTGAATAGGCAGGGTCTAAACTGCACTCTCGGGGGAATAGTAGAGGCAGAAGCAATTGTCACTTTCAAAAGTGAGTAGGATAAATAACTGAATGCAAGCAAGAGAATGATGACAATGGAATCCCCCTATGCTGTTCTAATATAGGATTGATGGGCCAAATGACCTCTTTCTATTCTTCAGCTATTCATGCACCTCCTTCCCGTAAGATCACCTCTACTGGAACGTAGGCCACCGACAGCAGCTCCACAGATTTCTGTGTCCTGGGCAAGTCTTTCAGTCACTCAAGGTGTAACCCATTGAAGATCGTTCCTCTCCCAGTAATGTTGTCTTTGGTTATTCCTGTAACTCTGGGTTTTTACGGAATGGGAATGCTAGCCCCCATGCCCAACTCTCCTACTTTCACAGCCAGGACTGCTCATGACGGAGTTCTTCAGACAAAGTGCCACCATCATTATTAGTAAATTTGGTTATTATGGCCATATGTCCAAGGCACAGTGCAAAGCATTTCTTTGCATGCCATAGATCATTTTACCACATCAGTAGGAAACAATAACAGATTGCAGAATGCAGTGTTACAGCTACAAAGAAAGTGCTGTGCAAGTAGACAATAAGGTACAGGGACACAGCAAGGTAGATTGTGAGTCAAGAGTCCAACTTATTGTAGTAGGGAACAGATCAATAATCATATCACAGTGGAATAAAAGCTGTCCTTGATCTTGGTGGCACAGGATTTCAAGCTAACTATCAGAGGTCAAAGAAACCCAGCATAGACCAGGAACTGGACTTGGGACCTTGATTCAATTGAGTTACTGGAGTACTGTGCGGCTCTGTCAGTTTCCAACTCATTAGGCAACCATCAGTCCTCTGTCAGAAACTTACACTCAGAGGCTGTTTTATTAGGTACACCTGCTTATTAATGCAAATATCTAATTAGCCAATCATGTGGTAAGAACTCAGTGCATAAAAGCATGTGATCATAGTCAAGAGGTTCAATTGTCGTTCAGACCAAACATCAGAATGGGGAGGAAATTTGATCTCAGTGACTTTGACTGTGGAATGTTTGCTGGTGCCAGAAGGTAAGGGTTGAGTATCTCAGAAACTGCTGATCTCCTGGGATTTTCACACACAGGCATCTCTAGAGTTTACAAAAAACATAAAATATCCTGTCAGTGGTGGTTCTGTGGGCAAAAATACCTAGTTAATGAGAGAGATCAGAGGAGAATGGCCAGACTGGTTCAAGCTGACAATAACTCAAATAATCAAGCCTTGCAACAGTGGTGTGAAGAACAGCATCTCTGAAAGCACAATACATTGAACCTTGAAGGTGGATGAGCTACCACAGCAGAAGATCATGGACAAATACTCAATGGCCACTTTATTAGGTACAGGAGGCCCTGTACCTAATAAAGTGGCCAAAGAGTGTATACATTTCATTGCTTGTTGAACTTCAGCAGTAATATATCCCTCAAGAACCAGCTTGTAATCTTCCAGATACACAAATGTGTTCATTGCATCTAATATTACATGCCATATTGCAATATTACTTATCTTAACTTCTCCCTGACTGCTAATTGTGTTTACACATGGTCTATTAAAGTAAAGTGGATCATTACTGGAAAATATCCCTCCATCAGATGTAAGATGATGTCTATTTGGATGATGACAGTGTAGTTGAAAATAAACAAATAACAATTGACTAACTCACTGGGAATATATATTTATATAATTTGTTTAGGCCTACGGTGATACCCAAGACTCAGCTAATTGCCTTTCACAAGCAGGAGCTCAAATTAAATTGGTGTATTCCACATGACAAATGATATCAGCCATCCTATTTGTCCTCTGTCCATTCCTGCAAGTTTGCGTTATTAATCTGCACTTCAAGAGAAGTTGCTGAAGCATTTTCTTGTATTGCAAACAACTTATATAATACCTGCTATAACTGATAGAGTAAGTACACCAAACCAGTGTGAACCCAATGCACAGAGTTGAGTAAGCACTAAACTCATTTTCAAAAGGACTAAAATGTAAAATATATATCGGGTGCCCGGTAGCATAGCGGTTAGTGCAACACTATTACAGCTCAGCGGATTCCGGAGTTCAGAGTTCCATTCTGGTGCTGTTCTATAAGGAGTCTGTATGTCCTGCCCATGGAATGCATGGGTTTGTTCTCGAATGCTCTGGTTTCCTCTCGCAATCTAAAGACACACCAGATATTTATATATTTATTTATTGAGATACGGTATGGAATAGGTCCTTCGGGCTGCCCCACTCCACAACCCCTGATTTAAACCTAGCCTAATTATGGCCTTATAAGGCATTGGTCAGACCACACGGAGTATTGAGAGCAGTTTTGGGCCCCTTATCTAAGAAAAGATGTCCTTGCATTGATAAGAGTCCAGAGGAGGTTCACAGGATTAATTCTGGGAATGGAAGTGTTAACGTATGTGTTCAAGTTCAAGTTTATTGTCGTTTAACTGTACAAATATCCAACAAAACAAGACAATGTTTCTCTGGGCCAAGGTGCACTCCTAATGCATATATCACACACAGCACATAAAACAAAATATAACTACTAGTAAGTTAATAAAATTAATGCATGTAAAGTGCACAGCATAGGTAATCAGTAAACACTACAATAAACAGTAAACAGCTCCCTGTCCTAGTGACAAGACCTTGATGGTGGGAGGGTATTCATTAGACTCACAGTCTGAGAGAAGAAGCTGTTATCTGTCTGGCAGTCCTAGTCCTGATGCTCCTGTATCTCCTTACTGACGGTAGTGGGTCAAAAATATTGTGGGATGGATGGTTGGGCTCCTCAGAAATGCTTTAGGCTCATGAAGAGTGTTTGATGTCTCTGGGCCTGTACTTACTGGAGTTTAGAAGAATGAGGGGGGAATCTCTTTGAAACTTATCAAATATTGATAGGCCTAAATAGAGTGTATGTGGAGAGTTTGTTTCTTATAGAAGAAGAGTCTAAGGCCAGAGGGCAGAGCCTTTGAATAGAAGGAGTTCAATTTAGAACTGAGTTGAGGAGGGATTTCTTTAGCCAGTTGGTGGTGAATCTGTGGAATTCATTGCCCGAGATGGCTGTGGATGCGATGTCATTGGATGTATTTAAAGCAGAGGTTAATAGGTTCTTGATTAGTCAATGGCTATGGGTAAAAGGCGGGAGAATGTGGCTGAGAGGGAAAATAAATCAGCCATGATGGAATGGTGGAGCAGACTCAATTGGCAGTATGGCCCAATTCTGTTCCTATGTCTTATGGTAGTAAGCTTTGTTTGTAAATTTCCTAAGCCATCCACATGGCAGGAACATGACATGATGTGAAACACCCCAGCAGCATGAAATAAAACCAAACGTTGATGAAAACACTCAACGGATTAGAGGGGTCTCGGCTCAAAACTTTGACTGTATTCTTTTCCATAGATGCTGCCTAGTCTTCTTCCAGCAGTATGGGTGTGTTGTGATGGATTAGGAATAATTAATCAGAAGACAAAAACATGGTTAGTGTTTTTAGAAACACACATCAAAGTTGTTGGTGAACGCAGCAGGCCAGGCAGCATCTCTAGGAAGAGGTACAGGTGACGTTTCAGGCCGAGACCCTTCGTCAGGACTAACTGAAGGAAGAGTTAGTAAGAGATTTGAGAGGGGGAGGGGGAGATCCAAAATGATAGGAGAAGACAGGAGGGGGAGGGATGGAGCCAAGAGCTGGACAGGTGATTGGCAAACGGGATATGAGAGGATCATGGGACTGGAGGTCCGGGGAGAAAGACGGGGGGGGGGAACCCCAAGGATGGGCAAGGGGTATATTCAGAGGGACAGAGGGAGTTTGGCCAATCACCTGTCCAGCTCTTGGCTCCATCCCTCCCCCTCCTGTTTTCTCCTATCATTTTGGATCTCCCCCTCCCCCTCCCACTTTCAAATCTCTTACTAACTCTTCCTTCAGTTAGTCCTGACGAAGGGTCTCGTCCTGAAACGTCGACTGTACCTCTTCCTAGAGATGCTGCTTGGCCTGTTATGTTCACCAGCAACTTTGATGTGTGTTGCTTGAATTTCCAGCATCTGCAGAATTCCTGTTGTTTGTTGTTAGTGTTTTTAGATTTACTGTCTGGTGAATTGAAAAGCACAGGGGACAACAGATGCTATAATCTGGAGCAGCAATCAATCCGCCGGAAGACCTCGGCAGGTCGAGCAGCACCTGTGGGGGGAAAGGAATCAAAAGCCTCTATTAAGATTAGGGTTTGCATTTGGAAAACAGGATTTGAACACTTGCTCTCACCTCAAAAAGTCCCGGCCGCACCATAATGTTAAGGACTTCTTCCATCATCTCTGCCTCTGTGTCTGTTCCTTTGCCAAGGAGACCTCACCTCCTTCCTCTGATAACTGATCTCTAATGCTCCTCTTCCTCTTTGTTCCCCCGTTTTGGTCTTTTACATTCTCTTGATCTTTTCATGTCCATTAGCCACCAAACCCCGATGTAGGGTTTTGACTCTTCCCACCATCAGTATTATCTTCAGGACGTGATGCTTTATAAGAATAACATTCATAGTCAACAATCCCCACTATCTAGACCATGCCGCCTTCTGGAAGCTATCATTAGACAGGAGGTACAGAAGCCTGAAATTCCACACCACCAGCTTCAAGACCAGTTTTAACCATTGAATTCTGGAACCAGCCTGCACAATCTCACTACTCCATACAGCAACACTATGACCAACTTGCATTACAATGGAGATTTTTTTCTTTTTGTTCTAATTGTGTTCTTTCTTGTAAAATGTTCTCTAGTTTATATTTGTCTTTTGAATGTTGTGTATCTGGTGCTATGGACTAACTTTCTACAACTCATATTCTCACTACTAGTTATTAATTTTACCTATCTATTTATTTGTTTGTTTATTATTTATTTACTATTTGCACTATTTTTCAGTCTTTGTGTGTATTGCATTTTTGTACTACTGTGAGTGCCTGCAAGAAAATGAACCTCAAGGTGACATATACACACTTTAATAATAAATTTACTTTGAACTTTGAATTTGAACCTGTACTGCTGCTGCAAGTAAGTTTTTCACCTATGCACACTTGTTCTTGGGCAGATAACAATAAACTTGATTTTATATTGGACTGAAAACGTTAAGAATTCCTTTCCCTTGCCACAAACGCTGCTTGTTGCTCCAGTGAACTTCTTGTTAGTGAATCTGAAACGCTAGTGATTTTCACTTCTGCATAGACGCTGCTTGACATGCAGAGTGGTTCTAGGATTGTCAACTTTTCCCTAAGCCAGATAAATGCAAGTGGATCTTCAAGTAATCAACAGTAGCAAACCATTTCATACAATAGCTAATCACTCAAATATTTGACTGTGAAATATTGGGACAGGATTAGCCATTCAGCGCTTTGAGTCAACTCTATCATTCAATCAAGCCTGTTTTTTTTCTCCGCTCCATTCTCTCACCATCTCCTCATACCCTTAAACTCCCTATTCACAAGAAACTATCAGACTCTACCTCAGTGACTTGGCCTCCACAGCAGAAATTCCACAGATTCATCACCATCTGGCTGAAGAAGATTCTTCTCATCTCCATTTAAAAGTTACATCCTTTCTTTCTGAGCCCTCAGATACTAATGGACATATAGTATCATCTCTGCATCCACTCCTTTCAGTATCCAATACATTTCAATAAGACTCCCCCCCCCTTCATTCTTCTAAACTCTAACGAGACATTAGATCCCATAAAGAAATTAACAACAGCAATTTAAATCAGATAGAAATGTAGAGGTGAAAACATTCAGGGAGGGAATTCCAGCGTCTAGACATCAGTAACTAAAGGTACAGCCAACAACTGTGAAGAAATTTAAATCAGCTATGCGCAGGAGGCCGGAAGTGAATGAGTGAGTTTGGGCCCAGGCTTGACTTCGAGATTAGAGCGAGGTGATGCCTTGTAAAGCTGAGGAAACAAGGTGATAAATTTAAACTTAAGACCTTGTCAGACAGGAAACCAAGACGAGTCAGTGAGCACAGTTGGTGAAGGTACCAGGTGCAAAGCAGGGCAGCAGGTTTAGTGGTGCAGTCTCTTGTATGAAGACAGAGTCAAAGCTGCAGTTCCCAAGGGCTGATTTGCATAGTGGCTACTGGTCTGAGACCAGTAATTGCAGTTCAAGGTGCAGCCACAGGGAATTCTATTTACATTGCTCAACTCCTGCCTGCTGAGAGCTTTAAATGTCCTGATTATCCAAGTGCTTTGTAAAGGTCTGGGTCAAACATGAGTGGAACTCACCCATTACTGCTCTGGGAGTGCAGAGGAGAGAAATGTTCTTTTCAAAACATTTATATTAATATTAGGAGTATTTACAATGCTCTATCATGGTCATAAGATATAGAAGTCCAACATTACCAAGTTCAAGAACAGCTACTGCCCCTCAATCATTCAGTTCTCGAACCAACTAGCAAACCCCTAATCACCACAGAATCAGAACCAAGTTTAATATCACTGGTATATGTCATGATTTTTTTTGTTTTAAAAAACTATAAATTAGATATATATTGTGAAATATATTGTTTCACAGTAGCAGTACATTGCAATACATAAAAACTAAATTACAATAAGATACATATATTGTGAAATACATTGTTTTGCAGTAACAGTACATTGCAATACATAAAAGGTTATAAATTACAATAAAAATCTGTATTGATAATAACAAACAAGCAATGCAAAAGAGAACTAAAAATAAAGTAAAAAATAATGAGTTAGTGTGCATGGATTCATTATCTATTCCGACATCTGATGGCAGTGGGGAAAAAGCTGTTCCTAAAACGTTGAGTATGAGTCTTCAGATTCCTGTACCTCTTCCTTAATGGTAGTGATGAGAAAAGGGCATGTCCTGGGTGATGGGGGTCCTTAAAGATGGATATCCCCTTTTGAAAATGTTCTCGATGCCGTGGAGGCCAGCGGCCATGGCTCACTTTAGGAATGCTACAAACAATTTGACTACTTTGTATGACAGTGGGCTTTGTGTTTTTAGTTCTTATTGTGTTTTTTTCCTGTGTAATATTCTATAATGTATGTTTTGCTTGTGAATGCTGCTTATCTGATGCTCAGTGCCTGTGACGCTGCTTCAAGCAAGTTTTTCATTGCACCTGTGCAGACATGTACACATGTAAAGGTGACAGTAAACACTGACATTGAATTTGATCATTGGGGTGGATCAAGTCAACCTACCAACTCACTTTGGAAGAATCTATAGCTCATGTTTTCTGTATTATTTATTTCTCTTTTATTATTTGCATGATTTGTCTTCTTATGTGCATTGGTTGTTTGTCAGTATTTATTGAGGTATAGTTTTTCATAAATTCTATTGTATTTTTTTTATTTTCCTGTAAACATTTGCAAGAAAATGATATCAAGGTGGTATATGGCGATGTATTGTTTTGTTCTTCATAAGCACATCACCCTTACAGAGGCATAGGCTGCCAATTTCAGCTCACCAGAGACCTCTGTCCTAGGCAGGTAAGAGGTTGATTGACTCTGTGGCTTCCACTTTTACCAGACAACTTCATATGTAAGATCATTCGTCTCCCAGAGATGAGATCTTTGGTCTTCTGTTGGCATCTCTGAAGTTCTGGCATTTTAGAGGATGGAGTTGCTAACCCCAAGCCCAACTCTCCTCCTTTCACAGCTGAGCTTGGGACCATCCATGACAGAGTTGACATATGTGTACTTTGATAATAAATTTACTTCAACTTTTTGAACCTTGAGCTTGAACAAGTGCCCTATGTATCTTTTGCCACATGCTGGCAAATATAAATAATACTTCAAACATAACTAACAATCTGCTGGAGGAAATCAATGGGTGGAACTGCATCTGTGGGGTAAGAGGATTTGCTGATGTTTTCAGTTTTGATGCAAGGTTTCGACCTGAAATGATGACTTTTCCCTCCCACAGATGTTGCTTGACCTGCTGAGTTTCTCCAGCAAGATCTGTTGCTCTGGATTCTGCCCTCTGAAGACTCTCTTATCTCAATAGTATTTCAAATTTAAGTCCAGAATCTTAAGCTCTTTACCCAGGCTGACACACCTGTATAGAACCTATGAATCTGATTGACTTGACAGAGGTGTACAAGATGATAAGAGGCATTGATTGAGTAGATAAATGGTGACTTCTTCCCAAGGTGAAATGACCAGTACAGGAGGGCACAATTATAAGGTGATTAGAGGAAGGTAGGTTCTTTATAGAGAGAGTGATGAGTGCATGGTATGCCCTCCTAGAGGTCTGTTCTAGACGGAGATAACTTAGGGGCATTTAAGGAACCCTTAGATAGGCACATAGATGATAGAAATTAGAGGGCTACGCAGGAGGGAAGGGTTAGATTGATCAACATATTATTCTCCGTAACTTCTGCCACCTCCAACGGGATCCCACCACTAAGCACATCTTTCCCTCTCCCTCTCTCTCTGCATTCCACAGGGATCGCTCCCTACGCAACTCCCTTGTCCATTCGTCCCCCCCATCCCTCCCCACTGATCTCCCTCCTGGCACTTATCCGTGTAAGCAGAACAAGTGCTACACATGCCCTTACACTTCCTCCCTTACCACCATTCAGGGCCCCAGACAGTCCTTCCAGGTGAGGCGACACTTCACCTGTGAGTCGGCTGGGGTGATATACTGCATCCGGTGCTCCCAATGTGGCCTTTTATATATTGGCGAGACGCGATGCAGACTGGGAGACCGCTTTGCTGAACACCTACGCTCTGTCTGCCAGAGAAAGCAGGATCTCCTAGTGGCCACACATTTTAATTCCACATCCCATTCCCATTCTGACATGTCTATCCACGGCCTCCTCTACTGTAAAGATGAAGCCACACTCAGGTTGGAGGAACAACACCTTATATTCCGTCTGGGTAGCCTCCAACCCGATGGCATGAACATCGACTTCTCTAACTTCCGCCAATGCCCCACCTCCCCCTTGGACCCCATCTGTTACTTATTTTTATACACACATTCTTTCTCTCACTCTCCTTTTTCTCCCTCTGTCCCTCTGAATATACCCCTTGCCCATCCTCTGGGTCCCCCCCCACCCCCTTGCCTTTCTCCCCGGACCTCCTGTCCCATGATCCTCTCGTATCCCTTTTGCCTATCACCTGTCCAGCTCTTGGCTCCATCCCTCCCCCTCCTGTCTTCTCCTATCATTTTGGATCTCCCCCTCCCCCTCCAACTTTCAAATCCCTTACTCACTCTTCCTTCAGTTAGTCCTGACGAAGGGTCTCGGCCTGGAACGTCGACTGCACCTCTTCCTAGAGATGCTGCCTGGCCTGCTGCGTTCACCAGCAACTTTTATGTTTTTAGATTGATCAAAGAGTAGGTTAAGAGGTCAGCACAACATTGTGGGCCAAAGGACCTGTACTGTGCTTTACTATTCCATGTTCAATGTGCAACATTGGAGTTGCAATATACCTACTTAAACTGGAGGTCTAAGTTATGGTATACTCTCTCAGATGGGTGTAAAATAATTTATTGCACTCCTTTCAAGAGAATAGGAGAGTTTTCCTTTGTGTCCTGGCCAATATGCATTGCTCACACAATATTACTAAAATAGATTACCTGCTTATAATCACATTACTGTGCTGTGCACAGATTATCTGCCCAATTTTAAACATTATAATATTTTGCTGGCTGTGAAGCATTTTGAATGTGCTGACGATGTGAACACAGGAAATAGGAACAGGAGTCATCCTTCAGCCTCCCAGTCCTGCCCCCTTCATTCAGTGTGTGGGGAGGGGGGAGGAATGATCCACGTTCAAGGCTCAAAACTTGCATGAGTCTTAGAGCAGGGTTTTGCCAGGAAGCAGTGACAGTTCTTTTCCTCAACATGCCGAGTCTCCTCCAACAGAGGATTTTATTCGTATAAGAAAATCTCCTCTGAAATGTCAGTGGCTGAGCGGAAACTTGATAGAGGTTTATAAAGTTATGAGAGACATGGAGCGGTGGTAGGGTCAGATGCGTAAGTGACGTTTAAGTGAAGGTGAGGGAAATAGAAGGATATGAGCGTTGTGTAGGCAAAAGGGATCAGTTTAGTTGGCCATTTGATTACTAATTTAATTGGTTCAGCACCACATTATGGGAGAAAAGGCCAGTTTCTGTGCTGCACTGTTCTGTGTTCTAGGTTCTATAAATAGAATAGTCAGCAAGACTCTTTATCCCAAGGTCAAAATGTCTAATTCTAGAGGACATGAATTTAAGGTGAGGGTGGAAATGATTGAAGATATTTGGGGCAAGTTTTCTACAGAGAGTAGTAGGTGCCTGGAAAAGCTGTCTGGTGTGATGGAGGAAGCAGATTTGACAGTACCATTTAAGACACACAAATATTCATGAAGTAGAAGGATATGGATCATGCACAGACAGAAGAGATTTAGTTTAATTCAACATCACGGTCAGCATAGACATTGGGGTCTGTTCTTCTGCTGTATATTTCTAGGTTCTATGTTCTTTGATCTTCAATACTAAGCAACAAATTCATGCTGTGCCCACATATCCCTTGATTCCTTTAATATCTAGAAAATTATCTCTTTTGAATGTCTGAGCATCTACAGCGCTCCAGGCTGGAGAACACCAAAGCTTTACCACCCCTTGAGAGTTTCATTTTCCCCATTTCAGTCTTACACCGATCCAGGCAACATCTATGGTAGGGAAATAATCAGTCGATATTTCAGGTTGAGGCCCTTCATCAGGACTGGAAAGGAAGGGGGAAGAATTCAGATTAAGAAGGTGGGGGGGTGGGGAAGAGTACAAGCTGGCAGTTGATAGGTAAAGCTAGTTTGCTAACATTATTCCAATCTGAGTTCTTGAACAGATTCAAGGGACTGAATGGCCTGCCTCCGTTTCTTATTTCCTTTTGTCCTACATAAAAAGAACAGCGATTTCCTATAATTTGTTTGAAATGCCCAGGCTGGCCGGGGAAATTATAGTATTGCATGTGATTATGCCTATGAAGGAAGAGGGAAAGAATTTTTTTAAAAAAAGCTTACCGAGATTGACGGGAAAAAAACTGAATTGACAAAGGAAGCAAAATTAAAAATTAAACAACGTGAACAAAGGACTACAAAACTGCTGATTGCGCCAAAGTATCAATTGCAAATTCCTCTTTTTATAGAGCAAGGGCTGTAGAGGAGCTGGAAGTGAGAGAGAGCGTCTGTAAGGGGCGCCCTTGGATCATGTTTCTGCAATTGCAGCGTATTACTGCACACAAGATGTCTATTGCACTGAACGACTGAACATAGTAATTTTTATTTTAAAAGGGACAGTGTGAGGGTGGAGAGAATGAGCTGAGGTAACTGACACAGATTTTAATCTTGGTCCCAGATGGTGCAGTATTTTCTGGGATCGTGAATCTCACTGACAGCCTCAGGGGAACAGTCACAATCGAATCATATTTATTATCACTGACTTAAGTGAGTTGAAATTTGTTGTTTTGTGCCAGCAATGTACGTTAAATTACTAGCAGTTACTAAAATAAATAAATAAATGGGGGAAAAAGGAATAACAAGATAATGTTAATGGGTTCATCCACCATTCATAAACCTCCTGGCAAAGGGGTAAAAGCTGTTTCTAAATCACTGAGTATGGGTCTTCAAGCTCCTGTACCTCCTCCCTGGTGATAGTACCGAGAAGAGGGCATGTGTCGGATGTTGCGTGTCTTTAGTGTTGGATGCTGCCTTCTTGAGGCATCCATCACAAATGACCCTCACTATCATAAAGATGTGCTCGATGGTGGGGAGGGTTGTGACCCTGATGGAGTTAGCTGAGTCTACAATTCTCGGCAGCCTCTTGCCATCCTGTGCATTGCAGGCGCCATACCGAGCTGTAATGCATACTCGGACTAAGTGGCATAGAAAAATCTTTTTGTTTTTTGAAAATTTGACATGAAGATCTCTTTAGTTGCTGCTTGCCTTTCACAATTCCATGTGTCTCGAAAAGGCAGGTTCATACAGGATTTTCCACTTCTGTTTAATCTCACAGGTGTTAGCAATGCTCACCTTCTACATTTGTTGTATAATTGTAGGAATCTGGCAGGATTCTTCATCCTCATTGCAATCTGCACACGTTCACCTTGGTGTTTGAGGTCCCGAGGTACTCCCTCACAGATGTTCTACAATGTATTTTCATCACTTTCTGTTGGTCCTAGATTGGTGCCTAACTCCTGCTTGAGGTGGCAGCTCCAACCAACCCTCAGGGAGCAAGGAAGATCTGAGATTGTTATTTGATTACAAACAAATTTGGAATGAGGTTGATATATTAGATGCAAAATAAATACTCAAAAAGTTTCAAAGTACATTTAATATCAGAATATGTATTCAGTATACAACCTGAAGTCTGTCTTCTTCACAGATATCCATGAGACAAAGAAACCCCACAGAACGAGAGAAATGTTGAAACAGCCGCAAAGCACGTCCTTTTCTTTATACAAGCAGCAACAAAAAGCAATGATCCCACCCCGTCGCATGAGCAGAAGCACCAAACCCCCCCCCCCCCAACTCTGCAAGCAACGGCAGAAACACCAAAGTGTTCATCACACTACAGTCCCAGCAAGGGAGAGAGAGGTCGCTCTAGCAACAATGAGAGCAGGGACCAACAACTTGCTGTTCCGATGTTACAATCTTCCACGTTGCTTCTCAAGCTGCCTCCCACCCCATCCCGAGAACTAAAAGGCCCTCTCTGTCCATCAAAACATAGAGAGAGAGAGAGAGGGATCACTTGAGGTCAGGGACCCATACACTTGCAAATACGATGAATTATGGCAGCACTGGAATTTATTCATACTGAAACATTCATGTGCACATGCAAACAGAATACATATGTACAACAGGCACTCATACGACTTCAGGATTGAAGGACGTCCATTTAGAACTGAGGTGTGGAGAAATTACTTTAGTCAGAGGGTGGTAAATCTGTGGAATTGTTGCCACGAGCAGCTGTGGACGGCAAGTCATTGGGTGCATTTAAGGCAGAGATAGATAGGTTCTTGATTAGTCAAGGCATCAAAAAGTATGGGGTGAAGGCAGGGGAGTGGGGATGACTGGAAGAATTGGATTAGCCCATGATTGAATGGCAGAGCAAACTCGATGGGCCAAATGGCCTACTTCTGCTCCTGTGTCTTATGGTCTTATAGTCTGTATGTACCCTCAAACAAATAAGTTCTGCATTCATGGATAAATGCTCAAGCCACTCAAACACAGAATCAAAATCAGAATCAAGTTTTATCACTGGCATGTGCTGAAAAATTGTGATTTTGTGGCAGCAGTACATTGCAATACTTAACCGAAGAAAAAATAATAAATTACAATAAGAAATATATACACTCTATATAGAATTATGTTAAATAAGTAGTGCTAAAAAGAGCAAAAAAGAAAAAGAAAATAATGAGGTAGTATACATGGGTTGATTGTCCATTCAGAAGGACTCATAGACATCCCTACATAAGTATAAAGGCACTGTGTGGAAGATCCCTTCCAGAATCAATCTACTGACACACACACACATTCACAACATAAAAATAACAGGATCACAGCACATTGGGTCTGCACCTGTACGCAAGCAAATACACAGGTGGATAAATGCAAAGAAACATACTGTAGACATTATCAGATAAAAAGAACTACATCTATAATATGAACAACAAATGTGCACAAAACACATACACACACACACACACACACACACACACACATTATAAAAGCTTGTGCTTTTAAACTTATTCGCAAATTCACACGTGTAATGTGTTCGCCCTGCCGCATCCAGACATAGACACAGTGCGGTGTACACAATGGTTGCTAGTCTCCATGCCTGAACAATGTAATGAACAGTATAGTTTTATTGCACAACACTGTGGCTAACACTCACAGTACTGGTACAGAGGCTTTGTTTGAACATAAAACAGTACAGCACAGTACAGATCCCTCAGGCCATGATATTGTGCCAACCTTTTAACCTACTCTAAGATCATCCAACCCTTCCCTCCCATATAGCCCTCCATGTTTCTTTCATCCGTGTGCCTATCTAATAGTTTCTCAAATGGCCCTAATGTACTAAAGCTGCCTCTACCACCATCCTCGGCTGTGCATTGACACACTTACTATTCCCTGTGATATTGCTCCCCACCCACAATTTCCTCCAATCACCTAAAAATGGATGGAGATGTCAAGCTCTGTATATTGAGTGCATTATTTTGTGACTGTCAGAGCGTGTAACCAGCAACTATCATAATTATCAGTAGGATTTGTATTTATAATGTGGTAAGTAATCCTAACAAATTTTCAGAATCAGAGACGGATTCACGTTTACTAACACTGACATATGCCGTGTGATACATTTTGTGGGAGCAGTACAGAGCAAGACATCACTATAAGTTACAAAGCAAAATAAATGATGCAAAAATGTTTGGACATACTGAAATGTTAGTGGTGCTCTTGGGCTCAACTCTCTAGGGAATGAAATTTTTCACTCCACTGTCACTTTTCTGTCAACAGCCACCCTATTTTGAAAGTCTGTTGCTAGACTAGACCATGTAAAGGATGTTGTAGAAATTCAGCCACTGCACTACATGGGGCTTATGTTCATGAGAATCTTTCATAAGCCAAATTCTCTGCGAAGTCAGAAATATCAGTTTTCTCTAGTTATTCAGATATTGTCACTCTATACATTCTTGCTATAATTACTTAACTTTAGAGAATATTCTACCTAACACTATGCATGATTAAACTTAATGGAAAATATACTGCATCCGTTCATTAATGAATAATTTATTACTATTATTATTAATATTATTATTATTACAGTGGATACAGGAAATGGGATCTATTTTGGTCTAATCAAGCAGTTTCCCCAATAAGCCGGTTTCATGGAAATAGTTAAAAGTTATAAAGAATAACAAACTAACTTTTAAGTGAATAACAATTTATGCATTTAAATCAAATACAGAACAAATTAGAACACGACCAATACAACTACACTACTATAAAACTATGTATTTGTTCCTAATAATTACTGATGGAGGTATTCATCTGCTATTTTCTTTTGATTGACTGTAAAAGAACAAAATCAGTGCAGATAATGCACAGCCCTCATACAATACTTAGACAATTGCATCCTCCGAATCTTCATTTTCATTGTAACATTCCGATACCTTCGTAACTGCTAACTTGGTGAAGTAGTGAAACCAGTCCACTTTCACTCCCGATCATTTCTGGTGTCTCTAAACCTGAAAGCTTGAAACCGCAATGAGCAAAACAGTTCCAAGTTATTTTACTGCCTATATTGTACCTTTTACTTGACTACAACTCGGCACTCAAAACAATCATCCCCTCAAAACTAATCAATAACATTTAAAACCTTGGCCTCAATACCTCTGTGCAATTGGCAATAACATCTCCTCCACAATCTCCACCAGCACAGGTGCACCGCAAGTCTGTGTGCTAAGTCCCGTGCTCTACTCACTTCACACTTATGACTGTGAGGCTAAGCACAGCTCCAATGCTATACTTAAGTTTGCTGATGACACCACTGTCACAGGCCAAATTAAAGGTGGTAATGAATCAGCATGTGGGAGGAGATTGAAAATCTGGCCAAGTGATGCCACAACAACAACCTCTTACACAATGTCAGTAAGACCAAGGAGCTGAGTATTGACTTCAGGAATAGGAAAGCAGAGATCCATGAGACAGTCCTCATTGGGAGAGGGGGTCAACAAATTTCAGTTCCTCGGTGTTCAGTTCAGAGAACCTGTTCTGGGCCCGGTATGGAATTGCAACTGCGAAAAAAGCTCAGCAGCACCTCTACTTCCTCAGAAGTCTGCAGGGGTTCAGCGTGACATCTAAAACTTTGACAGACCTCTATAGGTGTGTGCTGAAGAGTATTTTGACAGCCTGGTATGGAAACACCGATGACCTTGAATGGAAAATTCTACAAAAAGTAATGGGTATGGTCCGGTCCATCACAGGTAAAGCCCTCCCCACCATTGAGAACATCTACATGGAGCATTGTCACAATAAAACAGCATCCTCACCACACAGGTCATGCTGTCTTCTCGTAGCCGCCATCAGAAAGATGGAATGGGAGCCTCAGGATTCACAACACCATGTTCAGGAACAGTTATTACCCCTCAACCATCAGGTTCATGGACCAATGAGGATTACTTCACTCAACTTCACTTGCCCCATCACTGAACTGTCCCTACAACCTATGGACTCACTTTCAAGGATTCTTCTTCTCATTTTCTTGATATTTATTGTTTATTATTATTATTATTGTTGTTGTTATTATCATTATTATTTATTTTTTTCCTTTTGTATTTGCATAGTTTGATTTCTTTTGCATACTGATTGTCCACTTCATTGGTGTAGTCTTTGATTGATCCCACTATGGTTATTGGATTTATTGAGTATACTTACAAGAAAATTAATTTCGGGGTTGCATATGGTGACATATACATACTCTGATAATAAATGTACTTTGAACTTTATTTCTCATCAGCTATCAGTGACACAAAAATCACTGGTTTTTGAACACAAGCACATGCAGCTGATCACTCTAAGCATGGTGTGGTGTCTAATGGCCTTGCAAGTGCATGCAACAGACACCATTTAGAGACTTTATGGCAACAGTCACCTGTTCCATTTAAGTGGCATATTCTTCCATATAAACAAAGGAATTCTTGGTTATTTTCTCGATTTAGTTTTTGTTCAGGAGTTGTCCCAAATAAACAGCTGTCCCGGTTAACTGATGGCTCAATTAATGGTAATAATATTGCTATTATTATAACTATTATAATTACTGTTTTGAGATAATGTTTTAAAAAATATATGGGAAATTTTACATAGCTTAGATTCCTGGTCACCTGCACCCTGAAACACCAACATTTGTAATCAATATGATTCAGAACAAAAGCAGCTAAAAGGCTGACACCCTTCATCAGTCTAGATCAGGGGTTTCCAACCTGGGGTCTGTGGGTCACTTGATTAATGATAAGGTTCCATGGCATGAAAAGGTTAGTAACCCCTGGTCTAGATGAAGGATTTCTGTCTAAAACATCATTTGCTTCCATAGATGCTTCCTGGCAGGCAGAGTTCCTCCAGCACTTTGTGTGTGTTGCTCCAGGTTTCCAGCATCCGCAGTCTCTGCTGTGTCTCTGTAAAGGAAGCTAATGGAATATTTATATTGCAGTTTTCATCTCGGTTCAATGATCATTTTAGTGACAGAGTGGGTAAGGGGTTAATGAGGAGACAGGCTCCCATAATCTCAGACACCAATCTCTCAAGTGGTCGAGGTAAATATCAGGTCTCTCAATGCTCTTCTGTAGGTTTAAATGAATCTGAAATCTGAGAGCCCGTATTGATAGAATACATCATTCCTGCAGAATCACAAGCTATGGAGAAGAGATGAAAAAAAACCATTGTGGAGACCTAAGAATTTGTAAATTCATCAAGTTATAGAGCAAGAAGCAGACTTTTCGGCCCGAGTCATCCATGCCAGACTAGATGCTATCTATATTGGTGTCAACTCATTTATCAGTCCACTGTCCTCTCCTATTAGATTCCAACTTCAGCCCCTTGCATCATCCACCAATTGCCTTCCAGCTTCTCACATCATTCCTTCTTCCACAACTACCTACCTTCTTCCTCTCTCACCCTCACTCAGCTATCACCCATCAGCTCACCCTCCCCACCTTCCCTCTACCCTTTTCTTTTGTTTTTCGTCTTTTTTCCTTCAGGTCCTAATGAAGGGGCATGCACCAAAGCGTCAACTGTCCATTTCCCTGCAAAGATACTGCCTGACCCATAAAGTTCCTCCAGTGTTTTGTGAGTGTGTTGATCCACGTTTCCAGAAACTCCTGTCCTTCTGATGTCAGTGCTGATCCCATTTGCCTGCATTTGGCCCAAATGCATGTTTGTGTCCTTTAAAACATTGCAGTTACACCTGGCTCAGCTATGTAACAGCCATTACAAAGTAGGGATGACATGCCTTTGCTTTCTTAAAAGTTTATTCAGATTCAGCATGTCACCTGAAACTTTGACGAACTTCTATAGATGCACGGTAAGGAGTATACAGTTGCATCATCGCCTGGCATGGGACACCATGATGGAAAAAAAAATACAAAAAGTAGTGGATATATCCCAGTGCATCATGGATAAAGCCCTCCCCACATCTGAGCACAGCTACACGGAGCGCTGTCACAGGAAAGCAACATCGAGGACCCTCATCACTCGGGCCATGCTCTCTTCTCACTACTGCCATTAAGAGGAAGATATAGAAACCTTAGGTCTTACACCACCAGGTTCAGAAACAATTATTACCCCTCAAACATCAGGATTTTGAACCAGAGGGAATACCTTCTCTCACCCTAAATGTTCCCACAAACTAATTTTAATTTAAAGGCATCCGTTAGTCTTGCAAGACCATGGATCTGCGCCTGGAAAGTCTTCACTCTCCGGGGCACAGGCCTGGGCAAGGTTGTATGGAAGACCAGTAGTTGCCCATGCTGCAAGTCTCCCCTCTCCACAACACCAATGTTGTCCAAGGGAAGGGCATTAGGACTCATACAGCTTGGCACCAGTGTTGTTGCAGAGCAATGTGCGATTAAGTGCTTTGCTCAAAGACACAACACGTTCCCTCGGCGGGGGCTCAAATTCACGACCTTCTGGTAGCTAGTCCAATGCCTTAACCACTTGGTCACGTCCCACAAACTATGAACTCACTTTCAAGGAATCTTTATCCCATATTTTCAATATTTATTGCTTATTTATTAATCATTATTTTTCTTTCTTTCTGTACTGGCACAGTTTGCTGTGTTTTGCACACTGGTTATTTATCCATCTTTCTCGTGTGCAGTTCTTCATTGATTCTATTGTGTTTCTTTTTATTTACTGTGAATGCTCACAAGAAAATGAATCTCTGGGTAGTTAGTATATGCACTTTGATAATAAATTTGAACTTTGACCTTTGAATGTTCCCTGGTAACTCATTCCATCTACCATCCACCCTCTGTCCGAACAGTTGAGTTTTATGAAGGCTTTTGGGAACTGGAAGCGTCAGGGGTGTACTGGATTGTTACAGAGCAGCAGGGAAGTGAAGAGACTGCACAAGGAGCTGCAAAAGGAGGGTTTGAGATGTGATCAGAACAACACGAGAACAGGACCTTGGCCCACATAGTCTGCATTGAGCATGAAGGTTATTCACCATAGGTACAAAGCAGTGTCAGATTCACTTTCTTCCACTGCTGTAAGCACTCCAACAGAAATAACAAGCAATCATTTCACTGCCAGAGTTTTGGTAGAAAGGTGTAAGTAGTGAAGATAACATCACTGCAGATACAAATGTAGGTGATATACCATGACAAGTTCCCGTGAGTTCCCACACATTGCTTTTCAGTTTTGCAAATCACAAGTAGGGAATGATATTATACATCTCAGTCTGACTTGGTCATGATTACACCTTGTGCTTGGCAATGGCTGCTCTTGTCACGTCTTAAGTCAAAGCAGTGAATACCATTCAAAAGTATTTCACCTGAAGAGCTTTGAAACACCCTAATGTTCTGAAGGACTCAACAAGAACTCTTCCTTTAACTTCTTGTTGGCCCTATATCTAAGGAAGGATATGCTGGCATTGGAGAGGATCCAAAGGAGATCTACAAGAATGATCCCGGGAATGAGAGGGTTAACATACGTGGAGCATTTAATGGTTCTGGACCTGTACATGTTGGAATTTGGAAGAATGTGGGAGATCTCATTGAAACCTACCAAATATTGAAAGGTCTGGATAGAATGGACACAGAGAGAGTGCTGTCAATAGTGGAAGAGTATAGAAACAGAGGGAACAGCTCTTGTTCTCGGGGAGGAATGTGTTTAGCCAGAGCATGGTGAACCCGTGGAATTTGTTGCCACATTTAGCTGTGGAGGTCAAGTTACTAGGTATACTTAAAGCAGAGGTGAGTAGGTTCTTGATTAGTAAGGGAGTAAAAGGTTATGGGGAGAAGGCAGGAGAATGGAGTTGAGAGGGATAATAAATCAGCCATGACAGAATGGGAGAGCAGACTCAATGATCCAAATGGCTTACCTCTGCTACTTTGTCATATTATCTTAGGGATAATGCATCAGCATCATAAGCTCACTGAGTATTGCTTGTCTCTAATCAAATCTACATTAGTTAAATAAGGGAAAAAAATCATTAGAAAGTGGCAGGTATTTATTTATTTGTTTGTTTGTTTATTTATCCAACGCCATACTGCTCGTTTTGTGTTAAACGATTACAGCAGGAAATCCAGTGTCACCAGCATGCTCTCTAACCTTCAATGGAAAGAACTTGAAAATCGACGTATTAAACTACGGTTAATTTTCATTTTCAAAGAAGTTCACATCACTCCATCAAACATGCAAATTTGTCACAGGGTCAGTTCAGCTCAGCAGCAAACTGGACCTCACATATTGGAAACTCCTTCCTTCATTAAGATTTGCTACCAGTACTCCCTCTACCCAAGATCAACAAGAGAGTGGAATAGTCTGCCGCCAGACCTGCGCAGTATTTCTGACATTAATATTTTTAAAGATAGACGCAATCAAATCGATTTAGGGGATCTAGTCAGAAAAGCTTATTTTACAATTTAACTCCCATGCCATTCACACCGACTGTGCGTTGTAACAGCCGTCCGGCAGTGCTTGCGCAGTACCAAGTAGAAACAGAGACAGAATAGGTCCTTCTGGCCATTCGAGCCATGCCGCCCAGCGACCCAACAAATTAACCCCAGCCTAATCACAGGACAATTTACAGTGATGAATTAACTTACCAACTGATACGTCTTTGGAATATAGGAGGAAACAAGTCACTGGTATTGTAAAGCGTTGTGCTAACCACTACACTACCAGTCATAGTCATAGTCATAGTCATACTTTATTGATCCCGGGGGAAATTGGTTGCAGTGAACCTGGCTCCCGGGTGGGGAGAGGGCTAGGGTTTATGGGGGTGTGCTGAAGGTTTGGAGGTGTTAGGCTGAGGTGTATGGCTGGGTAGTGAGGTCACGGGACTTTGCGGTGGTGGGAGGGTTAATGTTAGGGTTAGAGCACCTAAACCGATGGTTTAGTGGGGTGAACTTGGCCCCTCAGTGGAGAGAGGGCTCAGGTTTATGGGGGTGCGTACTATGCGTGGAACTCACTGTCTGAAAGTCTGAGAGTGGACCAGAGGCAGAAGTTTGTTAAAACAGTGCTTTAGCACGCATTTCTAGAAGCACGGGACCGCAGACCGAAAACTGAAAAGCAGGCTGAGGGCAATAGCTCTTTTCCTACCGTATGGAGTCCATGGACTGAGTGTGCAAGTTGTAAGCTGGCCCCAGCACATCCTTTGGTTGTGTTAGTTGTTAACACAAACAATGCATTTCACTGTATGTTTTGATGTACATGTGATCACTAATTGATAATTAAATGAATCTGAATCTTGATGGCATAAAATTTTCAAGGTCCTATGATTTTATTAAACTCAACACAAGTGCCCTCATTTCAGCAGTATATGAAACAAACAGAAGCAGGTGTAATTGGCACAGTACCTCAAGACAGCTCTGCTCTTCGACAAGGTTGTAGCTGATACTCTACACTGAATTCCTTTTTCTCTCTTACGTATTCATCTACTTTGCTTTGGTCACTCACTGTGGTAGTGAGTTACAGCCAAAACGTCGCAGTCCTGATGAAGGGACTCGGGTTGAAACATTGCAGTCCTGATTCCAGCAAAGACTGCCAGTAAATTTGGGATTACTGCATATCCAGGCAGAAGTGTCTCAACCGCACTTCGTTCTCTTCATCAGTATTTCCCTGACCGCACTCCAACACTGTACTCATTACAGAGTCCAGCAGAGGGGTATAAGGTTGTAGCACCTTACACCCCTTAGACTGCTCTAGCATTTAGAGTGGGGAAGCTGTCCGCAGGATCTGGGACAGACTACAGATGCACAGGAGTAGCAAATCCCTTCATCAAAATGCAGAGAAACAGCTGCAAGCCAAGATTAAATAGGTTAAAGGAATTAGCTTTATTTTAACATCAAGACATGAGTCATTTGCATCAATAGCCTACACAATTTGAGTATGCACTGGGGGCAGCCTGCAAGTGTTTCTGTGCTTTCAGTGCCAACATAGCATGCCTTCAACTTATTAACCCTAACCGTATATCTTTGGAATTTGGGAGGTACAAATGTAACTGGAGCACTAGGATAAAACCCATGTAGTCACGGGGAAAGCAAACAAACTCCTTATAAGGAGTGGTGGAACTAAACCCCGATTGTTCAGTCACTGGTGCTGTAAAGTGTTACGCTGTTATGTTACCATGACATCATCATCACGCGCCATGTTGTATGACATGGGCAGTCAAGGTCTTCGACCATAACTGTCCTTGGCAAAATTTTCTACAGAAGTGATATGCCATTGCCTTTTTCTGGGCAGTGTGTTTATAAGATGGGTGACCGTAGCCATTACTAATACTCTTCAGACACTGTCTGCTTGTCATCAGTGGTCACATAACCAGGACTTGTGATATGCACTAGCTGATCATACGACCATCCACCACCTGCTCCCATGGCTTCACGTGACCCTGATCGGAGAGCTATGTAGGTGCTACATCTTGACTAAGGGTGATCTGCAGGCTCGCAGAGGGAAGGAGCGCCTTACACCTCCTTTGGTTGAGACATATCTCCACCCTGCCACACAACCTTGGCATGGAGAATTGGAATTGATATAACACACACAAAATGCTGGTGGAATGCAGCAGGCCAGATGGCATCCATAGGAAGAAGCACAGTCGACGTTTCGGGCTGTGATAGTACTCTCCCTTCTTTCAGTTAGTCCTGACGAAGGGTCTCAGCCAGAAACGTCGACTGTGCATCTTCCTATGGATGTTGTCTGGCCTGCTGCGTTCCATCAGCATTTTGTGTGTGTTGCTTGAATTTCCAGCATCTGCAGATTTCCTCGTGTTTGTGGAATTGATATATTATTGTCACATATCTTGCATACTGTTCGTACGGATCAATTTATTACACAGTGCAGAGAAGTAGAACAAAGTAAAACAGTAATAATGCAGAGTAAAGCACAACAGCTACGCAGAAAGTGCAGTGCAAGTAAACATAAGATGCAAGATCATAATGAAGTAGATTGTAAGGTTAAGAGTCCATCTTACTGAACAAGGGAAACATTTAATTGAAATCATGCAGTCTCATTGCATATTTTTAAATTTTTTTTAGATTTTCCAAGTTCAAAATTCAAAGTAAATTTATTATCACAGTACATATATATCACAATATACATCCCTGATATTTATTTTATTGCGGATGTGCTCAATAAATCTATAGAATAATAAGCATAACAGAATCAATGAAAGACTGCACCAACTTGGGCATTCAACCAATGTGCAAAAGACAACAACTGTGCGATACAAGAAGAAAAAAATAACAATAATGAATAAATAAGCAATAAATATAAAGAACCATGAGATGAAGAGCTCTTGAAAGTGAGCCCATTGTTTGTAGGAACAGTTCAATGATGGAGTAAGTGAAGTTGAGTGATGTTATCCCCTTTGTTTCAAGAGCCTGATGGTTGAAGGGTAGTAACTGAAGACTAGTAATGTCAAAAGATTTTAATATAAGTATTTTCATTTTAGTTATAGATTGTTTTCTTATTTAAAATGTTTTAGTGTGGGATGTTAAATATGTTTTTAATATTGAACACAATCAGAGACATTCAAGTTAAGATAATTTTGACAGCTGGTAAAGTTTGGAAATGACTGTTACTTTTTCTGAGCTTTCTTGAGGATGGGACTTGTTCAGATGCTCTGTAGCTTAATGCAAAAATATTTCCGTGTGTAAGGTCTTGTTACCACAGAGGACATGTTATTGAAGACTTTGATTGAAGATGACATTAGGAGATGTGAAATAGGCAAATTTGGATTTGTAGCTTTGATCACTGTTGAGAGAAATTCACTGGTGTAAAATTTGGCTTTTTTTTCAATCTTCGTGAAAGTGTCTTGCTTCATTATGGTAAGGATAATTGGGTGTCGCTGTATGTGCAGTTACATCACATTGGTTTAAAGTATGATTCTTTCTTAATCGCAATCTATGGACACCAGGTCATATTATGAATATATCTCAATAGCCGTACTCTTCATTTCAAAACAAATGTTTATAATGAAAAATGCTGCTAATAAAACAAAGCATGCCTTTCAATGTGTCTACACGGCAAAATAGCTGACATATAGGCAGATATAAAATAGCTTTACAGAGCCCAATATTGTTTCTCAGATCAAATAGGTCTGGCAATGACCATCAGTCTCAGTAGCAATAGACACATGCCCAGAATGTGTGGGCAGAGCAGACAGTGTTTGGACTGTAGACATCCATGGTTAAAAGGGGATCCACAGTTGCATAGCAGTTAGATCAACGCTATTCAGCTCAGGGTGTAAATGTTCAGAGTATAATTCCAGCATCCTCTGGCAAAAAAGTTCATATATCCCTCTCACGAAAGCATAGGCTTCCTCCGAAAGCTCCAGCTTCCTCCCACAGTTCAAAGACATACCAGTTAGTAAGTTAATTGATCATTGTAAATTGTCCTGCAATTAGGCTAGGGTTAAAGTGGTGGGTTGCTTGACAACGCTGCATAGTGGACTACGAGGGCCTTTTCTGCACAGTATCTGTAAATAAATGTACATGTGCATCATCACCATAGACGACACACTGATAACAAATCTGCTGCTTAAACCAACCAAAATAATATATTTTTTAATGACCTTATATAAGGCTGTGTATTCAAACAAGAGAAAGAGCTGTTTCGAATATTGCTGCATCTAGGTTCTGGGCTCATGAATTTTGAAGCTTAAAGGGCTACAAAACCACATCCAGGTACTATTAAGATGTGTTAACAATTACTGCTAACCATTTTGCACAACACTTTTAGGCCTTCACTACCCTTCCATGATGAAAGAAAATTAAGCAAACTACCTATCGATTGACATGAAATCACACTTTTTAGTGTTTCATCCATGTTCTGCAGAAGAAAATAAATCTATCCTTTTTACACTCAGTGGGCCCTGTACACGATTGTACTGTATTCTAAACCTTAGTCAATTAAGGCAATATTCCATATGCCTCCTTAATCACATTTTTTGACTGTTCTGTTGTCATTAAAGATATATGAAAATGTTTCATGATCACACAATTTCTCTACACCATCCAGTCTCCTGCCATTTCTTTCTTGAACAATCCCCAATTTGCTTGCTCCCTCAGGTGTATTTTGAAGGACCTATCTGGTGCCTGGCATGTAAGTCCAATCGTGAAGAAAGAACAGCAGTGGTTCTACTTCTTTAGGAGTTTTTGTAGATTCAGCATGACGTCTAAAACTTTGACAAACTTCTATAGATGTATACGGGAGAGTGTATTGCATCACAACTAGGTATGGAAATACCAATGCCCTTGAACAGAAAATCCTACAAAAAGTAATGGATAACAGCCTGGTACATCATGGGTAAAGCCCTCAACACCATTGAGCACATCTGCACGAAGCGTTTTCACAATAAAGCAGCTTCCAGCTTCAGGGACCCCCACCACCCAGGAAATGCTCTCTTCTCACTGCTACTAATGGGAAGAAGGTACAGAAGCCTCAGGAGGACTCACACCACCAGGTTTGATTGACAGTTATTACCCCTCGAACATCAGGCTCTTGCACCAAAGGGGATAATTTCACTCAAATTCTCTCACCCCTTCATTAACATATTCCCACAACCTATGAACTCTCTTTCAGTGACTGTTCATCTCATGTTATTGATATTTATTGCTTATTTCTTTTTATTCTCATTTCTTTCTTTTTATATTTGCAAACTGGTTGAACACCCAAGTTGGAGCAGTCTTTCATCGATTCTATTATGGTTATTATTCTCTTATGTATTTATTGAAGTTGCCTGCAAGAAATAAAATCTCAGGGCTGTACACAGTGACATCTATGCACTCTGATAATAAATTAATTTGAACTTTAAACATAAATTCCTTTTGCTACATTTGAGAATACCTATCAACTCCACTGATTTAGGCTAGAACTTTCAACCAATGGTCCACGCTGCTAGTTTTCGTATCATTTGCAACTATTTTAATCATTCTCTTCATACCTGTCCAAATTGTTATATTCCAGGAAAGGCAATGCACCTGCACAATCAAACATTACCTTTGTGTGCTGGCATTAAGGTAGTTCTGAACCTATCATAGCACTTTATGTCAGTAAAGTAGCCAGCATGGTAAAAGACCCTACCCTCCCAGACATTCTCTCTTCTCCTCTCTTCCATCAGGAAGAAGCTATAAAAGCCTAAAAACACGTATCACAAAGTTCAAGGATAATTTCTATCCCATTATCATAAGACTATTGAATGGTCCCTTAGTATAATAAGATGGAAACTTGACTGCACAATCTACCTCATCATAATCTTGCATCTCATTGTTTTCTTCACCGCATTTTCTCTGTAACACTTCATTCTACATTCTATTGATTTACCTTGTTCTACTTCAGTGCAATGTGTAATGATTTGATCTGTTTGAACAGTACGCAAGACAAAAGTTTCATTGTACTCTGGTATTTGAGGGAATAATATATTTTTTCTAATTTCAGTTCTTCTTCCAATCCATCTGATCCATGTGGAACTTCCAATCCATGTGGAACTTTATCAGGGACCTTGATGAAGTACACAAAGAAGTGCAAGGAGAATGAGAAGTAGTGGTAAGTAGGAGACTCCCTCACAAACAAACAAATAAATTTGTCCTACACTGACATATATATTGTATACATTCACAATCACGTCCTCTCAAAATGATGCACCATTAATACAGATGAGACTGATCTGATCTTACACACAGCTTCACTTTCCTGCCTGATCCAGCTCACATTCCTGCTTGAGCCTAATGTAGTTCCACGGGCTACCATTGGATTTGTTCAAGATGTTCAAAATCAGGAAAGATATTTGACAGTAAATGATAACTGACAGAAGGCTTGATAACCCGTGAGCACAATTTTATGGAAATTGGAAGAAGAACCAGCAGCACATTGAGTTTGCTTAGGTTATAATAAGTTGTGCCTGGTGTGTGATTCTGAGAAGAACAATGGAGTCATCAAGAATCATAAAGTCATAGATATATTCAAGATTCAAGATTGTTTAATGGCTTTTCCAGTACACAGGTGTAAAGGTGAATGAAGTAATTGTTACTCTGGGTCCAATGCAGCACAAAAAAAAAATCACAATAAGATAAGAACACAATAATAAAGATAACACAATACATATAAATATATAAGATAGATTATATACTGGACACAATACTTCACAGTGTGTGAACCAGCATTTCATAAACATTCAGCATGAACTCCTTGGATTCATACACTGTTTCTCCATAAATAAAAAAAACAATGCCTTTACTGCAACACATTTCTCACTGTTAACTTCATGGGCCACTTGTCTGCCCATTCCTCTAGCTTATCTATATCCCTCCTGGAGACTACTGTATAGTCCTCCCTAGCATTTGCTGCATCAAGACGTTTTGTGTTATCTATAAATCTCAAAATGGTGCTTTGTCCAAATTAGGGAAAGCAGTCACCCTTTTGATGATTCCTGGAAAAATCAAGTTGAAGTTCAAGTTTAATTGTCATTCAACCATAGACAAGAATACAGACAAAAAAAAGTCTTCCTCCTGGGCTAAGGTGTAACAACTTTCACACCCAGCAGAAGGCACAGATAGCACATATAATTATAATAGCAGCAAAACATACAGTCACAAAAATAATAAGAATGTAGCCTAAGTCCCTGAGTGTCATGGCATATAGATTGATGGTGCCTAGGATGATTGCCCTGGAGCCATATTCCCGCAAGAGCAAGCATACAGCATTTCCTCGTCACTCACTAGTGCTGCAGATGGGTGCAGTCCAGCCGAGCGAACACTGGAGAGCAGCACTGATGGGAAGGGCCAGCCAGCAGGGACAGCCCCCAACCCAGCCTGGCTTCTCCTGCCCTGGATGGCTCCATCAGATGACCCTGCAGCATGAGGGCATGGTCCGCATAACAACTAAGGCCACACTTGCCAATCGACAGCACTCTTACCTCATTTGAAAAACAATGTGATTTCCTGTCACCCCTTTCTTTGGCAATTTGTTATCCATGCTCAATGTTGCCAATGTACATGCAGTACTTTTATTCTATTAAATTTATTCTGGTCAAAATTTTCATTTGCCATTTTTCTAATGGCTTTTGGAAGCTCATACATATCACATGAACTGGCTCGTGTAGTTGCTGGGTTTATTCCAGTACTATTTTGAACAAGAGTTAGATGTGTAAGTTGCCAATAACCAGGCACTACCCCTGATTGTGTGGATTTAATTTGAACTTTCAATAATAAATGAGATGAATATTTGAAGGAAGATAGTTTATGGGAATGTGATAGAAGAGCTAGGAATGGGATTGAATGGCAGTAAAACCAAACTGTTTTTTAATGTTCTGCCTTTATGATTTTAACTCCATCATTGGTGAGGAGTTAGGTCATGGATCCATTCCTTCAGTTTAAGCTTTTTAAAAATCATTTATATCCCAATTTGATTGCATTTAGCGTACGTTTAATATTGGGGTAGTGTAAATGAAAACCCAATA
The DNA here is from genome assembly GCF_963921235.1 of Mobula hypostoma. Taxonomy (NCBI): domain Eukaryota; kingdom Metazoa; phylum Chordata; class Chondrichthyes; order Myliobatiformes; family Myliobatidae; genus Mobula; species Mobula hypostoma. Next base: position 70,128,104 of record NC_086110.1, on the reverse strand, counting down.
TTTAATCACATTTGG